>NC_084859.1:3129272-3440950 GCF_951802175.1 Populus nigra
TATCTTTGCTTCTGGATAGTGTTTAGATTAAGGACAGCATCTCATGATCAAGTAACTCAGTTTAGGTTGCCGTCCAGCGGGGGTTTCCCTAGCTAGACTTTATAACTCTCAGAATAATATCATGATCCAAACGGTCCCTCGGTTGTGAGCCATTCCGCTATTACAATGATTCAATCCTCATGGTAGAATAGCGCCACAAAGGGTCCACCCATTAAAGTCGTTTGTGGGTGAGAATGATTGGTTCGGTTTGGTTTTGAAAGAAAAAACGAAAAATCCAACCACATCAATTTTCATAATAAATAAATAAATCGAACCAATTTGAATGGCCCGTTCAAATTAAATGTTACGGTTTAATTCAATTTATTTATTTTATTAAAAAACCCAATTTCATCAGTGGGTTTTTTAGTTGATCTTTTCAGATAGACTATGATGTAATGGACAAGATTTTTTTGAGGTTTTTTTAGTTTTTTATTTTAAAAAATCAATTGTTTGGTTACATTCGGTTTATTTTTTTTTTAATCTTTTAAATCTCAATCAATTTAAGATCTTTTAAAACTTTCTAATCGGATTTTTCAATTTTATATTGGCTGGTTTTTTCAATTAATTTTATGTTGATTTTTTAAACTTATTTGGTTATTTATTCACTCATGGATATAAGTATCTTGTTATAAAAACTAAAAAGAAAAAAAAAAAAACAATTACATGTCGCAGCCATGTTTTCACATGGCCTACGTTAAGTTCGAACATTGAAATGGTCTATAGACAATAAGAACCTTTTTGTAAGTTTAGCAAAATTGTTTTTTAAAATGCCTTTTGTTATAAAATATATTATAATAATATATTTTTTATTTTTAAAAAATTATTTTTGATATCAGTATATTAAAACAGTTTAAAATTATAAAAAAAATTAATTAATTTTTTTTTATAAAAAACTGGTTCAACTGCGAGGCTAAAGATATGTTTGGAAGTATGGTAGTGATAGCTTTTTAAAGTGATTTTTAAATAAAAATATATCAAAATAATATTTTTTATTTAAAAAAATTATTTTGATATCAGCACATTAAAACAATTTGAAAACACAAAAAAAATATATAAAGTATACTAGCATATGGGCCCACACTTTGTAGCGGGTTAATAAAATTTTTTTTTATCAAATGTAAAAATGCTTGAGTTAGGTTAAAAGAATGTTTTTGCACCATCACCATCTTCAAATAAAGTATTTTTTATAGTAGCACCATGAATGGCGCATAGCTAAAATGCATCCAATACACCAGCAATAAATTTCTTTCCCTTTAATGTTTTTCCTTTTAAGATATTTTTAATTTTATTTTTTTTCCTTTTTAAATTTCTTTTCTTTTCTGTTATTGATTTTTTTATATTGTAAATGAAAAATAAATTGATGTGATGTTTTTTATATTGTACAAAAGTTTGGTAATGAAAATTTTTTTTTATTTCAGATTATGTAGAATTTTCTTATTAAAACATATTTGTTTTTACTTTACAAAAATGCTTTTAAAAAAATTAAAAAAATTTTAAATTTTTTTCTTTACTTTCAATTAATATTTTTTTTTATATTTTTGTATTATTTTGATGTTATGATATAAAAACTCAGATGTCAAAAATAAATAAAAAATATCTCAATATATTTTTTTAAACAATATTTTTTAAACCAAGTTTTCAGCTTTTCCAGCTCCGTATGCAACCGATATTTGGAATGTAACCTTCTCTCTTCATCTCCTCATTCAGTAATTGGTATATATTCACCGAATAATGATGTAAGTTGTCACCAGCATGAAATTCATGAACACGATCTCCAATGTCAATCCAGCTACAGCCAGGGGTTTTAGAGACACCACATTGCCTCCAACACCCTCGTCTTTACAGAATCATCCCTTCTTTTGATAGCTCCATCTCTAGAAACAATTGAGTTGCCATCATGCATTTTTTCCTAAAAGATATCCAGATTAAAAGTATAAAGAGATTATATATATATATATATATATATATATATAAAATGTGACTATTAAGTATGTTTTTGATATAATGGTGTAAAATATTTTTGATATAATGCTGCCACATTTTTAAACCAAGTTAAATGAGAATTTCTTCAGCTAAGTAATTGGTATAGCAACTTCACTTTCAGAGATTATTCTGTATGTTCTACTGTTTCTATTCATGAATATTTTCATGGCAACAATTGCTATGAAACAATGCACCATCTCTTCAACTACTGAGCTTTCCTTTATATTTGCAGCTGTAATTTGGGATAGCAATGCCTCTGACATGAAGTTTGGAGGGTTTGATCTCTTTGCATCAAGAATGTCAAGTTACTTAAATTTATTATTCACAAGTAGACACATTGGATGGTGCTGGGCCCATCAAAGCTTGATCTGTTTTTTGTTCGTTGTTCAATTAAGGATTTGTAGATTGTTTCCGTTCGATCCTCTGTCCTTGGATCATGTATGGGTGTTTTGACAAGTACTTATTTCATTCATAATAAAGTACTTTCCATTATTAGTGCTTTATTTTTCAATCCAAACCTTGGTTTTTTACCTGGATCAATTTGAAGAATCTACGTACCTGCATAAATTCTTCATAATCTGAAAGAAGTACCAAAATCTAGTGTTTCAGGTACTGTGTCATCTTGCCGGTTCTTGTGGAGCTTTCTCAGTTGCCATTATTTTTTTTTATCTTGTAGTGAAGTCTTGGTAAACATTTTTCATGCTTAACATTATATATTTCCATTTTCAGATTGCTATAGTTAAAGTTTTGTATGAAATTCGTTTATTGAGTGGAAAGAGCTATTGGAAGTATATATGGATGCAAATGAAGATGGTTTGTTAGATCTTTGAATTGGTGTGTGGATTCTGGAAAGCTTTGAATCCTAGACATTGAGGTAATTAACATCTTTGACTCTTGATTTTGAATCAATCTAGATTACAATTCTTCCTGTTGCCATTCTAATTTGCTAGGGAAAGAAAGAATATGCTCTTTATGAGTCTACTTGTACAGAAATATGTTGATATTCTATGACACTGACTCAGGGTTGAAGAATAAAGCTATGCAGACATGCACTATGTAGAGAGAGTTAAGCTACTACTACCAGCCGAGGCGTAACATGCTTTTATAAGCAGAAATGACCGATTTATTCTAGATTATAGGATACTGATAATTTGCTTATTATTTGATATGCTTCACCAATAATCCCCATCATGGGCGCAAAACTTGCAATTTTATCCTTGTAGATTATGCTCAATCGTTGTCGCAATTATTGCATGGAGCCTGTAGATCATTTTAGGCCTACAGAATCCCACATGGTGCGGCGCTGCACTGCCATCAACATGCTACCTCACGATCCCCCATCATAGTACCTTGACTGCCACAGCCACTGTTACTGCCACAGCCACTGTCACCTTCTAGATTTGCCACCGTAACCATTTCTTACATATTGTTATATATATATACTAGTTATCATGCCCATGCTCTGCTGCGGTATCCAAGAATATTTATTTTCAACAAATAAAATAATATTTGCATAAAATGCAATGAGAGAAGGACATGCCTGAATAACATGGGTCATTGATTGTATCGTGTCATGATAAGAATAATTAAACTGTTTTTTTCATTGTTTATTCTTTGTTTTTTTTTTACAATTGTTGTATACCGATAAAAGGTGAAAAAACTTAATAACAATGGAAAATTTTATTTTGAAGTTCTATGAGTAATAGCCAACCCTCCTATTAGAGAAATTATACCAGAAGTCAGAAGGTCCTCTAATATAAAACACACACACACACACACATATATATATATATATATATATATATATGTGTGTGTGTGTGTGTGTGTGTGTTTTATATATATATATGGGTAGAGCTTTAACCAAGAGAATATGAGAAATATATCATGATGTATAGATGTGAACGTAAGGGAGATGTTTTTAATTGATCGGATGAGTCACAAGGGAAAATCTGTCGAAAAAACGAATAATAAACAATAATTTATAGTGGTAAAATATTAGGGGTGCTGGGTTCGAATGAGCTGATAACTTTGTTGATGATCATAATTCATATTTGTAGATGAAGCTGACAACACAAACATCTCAGGAATAGATGTTTAGAATAAACGGATTAGAAAAAAAAAGCACAATAATTAGCCTTTATGAATGCATTGATAGCTATTAACCGAGCAAGGAAAAAAAATGTAATCTGACTATTCAAAGTAGCAAACAATTAAAGTATCATTTAAAACTAACAAAATGAAAATTTAGTTCAAAACATGTCGTCATCAGGGGACTAACATGACTTTATACATATCTGTTAGTATTTGTACCAAAGGCATGTTTCATGTATGCTCTTTATCTATAGGAACCGAATCCTATGCCAAGAATAAGAAGAAGAGAAAGAAAGACGGTGCGAGGAAAGGACAAACTTGCTGATGTAGTGTCAATAATGATTCCAGCCGGGTTTCAACACCTATAGATTGCAAAATTAGAAAAATAGGTTGAACATGTGGTAAATATAATGGATTGCATATATAGAAACATCAAATCTTAGCTGTGAAATGTTGCATAAAGCATTGTGCACTTAATTGCACATTTCATAATATGACTATTAGAAAGGAAAAAAAGGATTGGATAACCTAGTACACCATGAATCACAGATTTTGTTTGCAATCATCTCCACTGGAAAAAATCAAAGCAGAGTTTGAAAGCATGGTTTATGTCATTTCAGCAAGTTTGGTATCCCAATGCAGCAAGTTATTAGAGGTGACCAACTGATCCAATAGAGTGAAGCACTAAAGGCAAAATTTAAGAAGAAAGAAATCTGCTAGCCTAGAACATTGCAGTTTCTGTTATTCATTGTAGGAACAGCAGTTCCTGACATTTTCTTAGGTGCAATACAGATCATAATCAATCTCTTTTCCCCACCAACTGTAACTTAAAATGCTGTCTATGTTATAACAACTTTGAACCCAATCTAATTTTATAAGTTCTCAAACTATTTCCTAAAGATATATGCTGGAACATCACCAACCATCACAATCAAATCAGAAATTGTTCTATGTACAGTGAATATGACCATGACCAACTTCATATGATTTTTGAATTAAACATTGAAATCTGGCATGAAGATGGACAAAGCAAACACATTGAACACTATAATGGAATGGAGACAAATCTGGCTATTTTTTTTCACATAGAGCACCAGCAAATTTCATAAACAACAGCTAGTGATTTATCCAATTTCTAAGCATTTCTAACATATCAAGTCCTAATAAAAAGCTCAGAATTTCTTCCAAAGTTCTATATTTTAAATTAGCATTAACTTTCGTAAACAACTCATAACAATTCAAACTAACTAACCTAAACTCGCGGACTCGTCCAATTACCCACCTAATCACTGACTTTCCCAAAGCCAGAAATTGAAAAACACTTCTAGAAACCAACCTCTTAATAAATTAAAAATCTAATAATAATTAGCCTCAAAATCATTTGTCTATAGCAAAGGGGGACATTTTGAAATAAAAACCTCTTCCAAAAGTTTTGAAAACCACTTAAAATTGATTACCTGAACATCACAAGGGTTCCAATGAATTCCCATACAATTAATCTATCATGCAAGAACCATCCACCACCAACAATGCTAGGAACATGTCAATACCATCAACAAGACATATCCTCACAACCACCTTGGTTTCGTAACCTGGATCCCCACTCAAGGCTAGGTGAATCAATGGTTTCGAAGGTCAAAGCAACCTGTAACAGAGTAAAAAGGGAAACAAATCAGTATCTCCAAGTAAGAAACGAATAAACAACCGAAACCACGCAAAAAAAAAAGAAGAGTATGGAAAGATAAAACATGAAAGAGTGTGTAGATGCAAAAAACCTACACAAAGAATCGAAAAACCCATCAACATGAACAAATGAAAATAAAAAAAGCAGACAAAAATCAAAAACTCATCTCTTAAAAACTTTGTGAACCGCAAACAAAATAAGTAGATACATGGAAAAAAAACAACTTATAATAATAAGAAAAGAGAAGAAAGAAATGCAAAAATTGTTCTGCCTTGAGGGGAAGGGAAAAGGGTGAAAAATTATGGTGTTTATCCATACGTGTTTCTAGACTTGAAAAGAAGAGAAAACATCTTTGCTTGTAAGTCCACGCTACAACCAGCGAAAAGTTAGAAAAGAAGAGAAATTGAAATTGAAAACACGACTTAACTATCGTGAGAAACACTGCTTGAATCCACAGTTACATGAGTTTAAATGAACAGTATTTTCGCAACATGTTTTAGTTTTTTTGTTAATATATATATATATATATATATATATGACAGAAGGCCTTTCGTTTGCTGTTCCTTATGATCCACAATCCATGTTTGTTATTATTATTACAATTATTATTAAGAATTGAAAGAAAGACTTACCTGGAGCTGCTACTTAAAGACGAAGACGATAGTGATGGAGGGCTGGCTAACCAATGTTACTTTCTTCCCCTCTACTTCTGTTTTTCGTTCACTTCCCCTCTGTTCTTGCTTTTCTCTGCTTGTTTTCTCTTCTTTTTTTTTTTATTTCTCTTGTTCCCTCTGTCTCTCTCTGTTCTTGTTCCTCTTGGCCTCTCTCTGTTTTATCTGTGTTTGTTCATTTTTCGTCTGTGTTTTTTTGTATTATCTGTTTGTGGTTCTCCTCTTCTTTGTGCCTTTTCTCTATTTTTCCTGGTTTCTCTGGGTTTGTATTTGTTGGTTGGATCAACAACCTACGGTGAGGGGAAGTTGAAGTTCCCTTTTGCTGGAGGAAGGTCACAAGTCTCTCTGTCTTCTCTATGTCTCTGTTTTTCTTCCCCCCTGCCTCTTCGTCTCTGTGTGTTGCGGTCTTTATAGGGCAAGAGAATGCCCCTTCATCTCTCCCAGGATAGTGTGGAGATTAGCACGGTTCAGTCATGCTTGATAAAAAAAAAAAGGATACCCATTACTAGACTGTTAGTGTCACATCGTGGGTGAGAGATACTGGATAGAGATGTGACCATGATCTGCTGCCGTTTCCTCTGAATCGGTGGGATGAAGGAGATGAATAGTTAGTTTTGAGACGGCACTGTTTTCACCTGAAATGGCTATTTTAATTTTGCCTCTGGATTAGCTTTCGTGTCATTTATAAAACTGTTCTTGGTTTTCAATATAATTAATTTAGTTTTTAATTCGTTATTTTATTTTTAATTCTTTTAAAATTATTTCTAGAAAAATCAATTAACTTCCCTATGATATCACCACCTATTTACTTTGATTATTAAACTTTAATTTCTTATAATATTGACTCAAATCAGCCCTAAACTTTGTTATTTCTCCATTAAACCCTAAATTTCACTAATTAAACTAATTTAAAGTTTATTTAAGTCTCCAAACTTATCAATTCTTTCAATTGTTTATCAAATTAGCTTCTAAATTTATAATCTCATCTTTATTGGTCCTCAAATTCTTAATTTGTGTTATTTTGATCCAATTCTTAAATTATTATTATTTTTCATTTATTTTAAAAAAAATAAAAAATTGAATTATAACACATGATATATCGTTAGTTTAAAGGAACCGATTGATTTACATATGGGATTACAAATAGAGAGGAATCATGGTTATTTTATAAAACTGCCAAAAACTTTCAAAACCAAAGTTATTCCATAGATGTTGTATTCATACGTGTTTGAAAAGTGTTTATTCTTAGAGCGTGTTTGGCAGTGTGGTTGCGGGTGCTTTTCAAATAACTTTTCGTGCCAAAATACATGCCAACGATGTTTTTTTATTTTTTAAAAATTATTTTTGATATCAGTACATCAAAACGATCCAAAACGTACAAACCATATTAAATTTTAGCAAAAAACAAAAAATTTTCAAATTTTTTGGGAACGCGGCTGCAGCCGCGTTCCCAAACGGTGCCTTAATAGGATATAAAGGCTTTTTACCTGTTCCGGAAGCTCTGTTAGCAATCTTTCTGTTACCAATATGTAAGCAAGTGTCAAAGTCTGAAACAAACACTAACTAATTACCTGAAGAATAGGACTTATACAAGTGATAAGTTTGTTATAGTATAGAACTCTAATTGTTGTATTTGGTTGAAACTCTGCAGCATTGTCTCTGCTGTATATATAACTTCTGATTCAATGAACAAAGGCTAAGCCTTTACGTTTCACAAAATAGACTATCTTACTACATGCTATCGGAGCTGTTGCACCGAATTTTCTTCTCTCCGTATAGTTCCTATTTAATCACCATGAGTGATTCCTCAAACACCACCACCCTCGTAACAATTAATGTTACAGCTCAAGCTCCACTGAAACTCAACAGCACCAACTAGCTGTCATGGCGACTTCAGTTTCAGACACTCTTCATTGGCTATGACCTGCAAGGCTACATAGACGGCACCAAGCCTTGCCCCTCACAATATCTTACCACCACCACAGACAATACCACCACTCAAACCTTAAATCAAGAGTATCACACCTGGATACGTCAGGACCAGCTAATTCTGAACGCAATC
The DNA here is from genome assembly GCF_951802175.1 of Populus nigra. NCBI lineage: Eukaryota > Viridiplantae > Streptophyta > Magnoliopsida > Malpighiales > Salicaceae > Populus > Populus nigra. The sequence goes on from NC_084859.1 coordinate 3,137,803, forward strand.
ATAGGATCCATTACACCAACAATTATTCCATTTATTGCTCGAGCCACAACAGCTCGCGAAGCATGGAATATCCTTGCAGCCACATATGCCACTCCGTCACGGGGTCGCATCAAACAGGTAAAAGCCAATCTAAAATCGCTGACCAAAGGCACACTCAACATTACAGACTTCCTGCAATCAGTCAAGGCTAGAGCTGATGAACTTGCAGTCCTAGGGGCACCTGTAGACAATGAAGATCTGACGGACAAAATCCTAGAAGAACTAGGAGATGACTACAAAGAATTGGTAAGAGCGGTGCAAGCCAGGGAGAAAGCCATTAGCTTTGATGAACTTCATGAAAAACTATTGATGTTTGAAGCCTCACTCCAGACAACTACCAAGGCTGTTAATTCCCCCCCCCCACTGCGCATCTCTCCAATCGCACCAGTGGCAGGTATCCCTTCACCAACGCTGGTCGATCCACATCCAACACCTCGGGTGGAAATTGGCGCTCCTCTGCTAACCAACAACACCGCTACACAGGACAGGCTGTGGCCACTCATAACACCACCACCAACAACCGATTTCAACCAAGGCCATATCTGGGGTATTGTCAAATATGTGGCATTCAAGGTCACACAGCGAAAAAGTGTCCCTCATTCCGTCTTGTTCCCCTCAACAACAAAACTTCCAGCCCCTCTTCGTGGCAACCACAGGCTAATCTTATAGAGACTACTTCCCCAAGTCCTTCTCCATGGCTCCTAGACAGTGGGGCTTCCCATCACATCACGACAGATCTCCAAAACTTGGCTCATCACTTGCCCTACACTGGCACAGATGATGTTATGATAGGGGACGATAAAAGTTTAAGAATTACACACTTGGGCTCCTCTGAACTTCAATCATCCACTCACTCCTTTAAACCTACTAATATATTATGTATGCCTGATATTAAACGCAATTTACTCTCAATATATCAATTTTGCGTTAATAATAATGTCTCTGTTGAATTCTTACCCTGGTGTTTTCTTGTGAAGGATTTGTTGACGGGGGAAATTCGCGCAAAGGGTAAAACCAAAGAAGGTGTGTACGAATGGTCGTGCATTGTCACCCCTCATGCTTTTTCAAGTCTAAGCCTCGCTCCTATAAATTGGCATTTTAGATTAGGTCATCCAGCTCTTTCTGTTTTAAAAACAATTTTGACTGTGCATAATTTAAATTCGTCTTCAGTTTCCACATATTTTGTCTGCAATGCGTGTCAATGTAATAAGAGTCACAAGCTACCTTTTTCTGTCTCCACTTTGAATTCTCATAAACCTCTTGAAATAATATTCTCTGATGTATGGACCTCACCTCTTTTGTATGTTGATGGTTTTAAGTACTATGTTATTTTTGTGGATCACTTCACTAAATACATATGGTTTTATCCGCTAAAGAAAAAATCTAACGTCAAAAACACCTTCATTCGCTTTAAAGCAATCGTGGAAAATTATTTCAAAGAGAAAATTGTGACTCTATATTCTGATAATGGGGGTGAATATATTGCCTTAACAGAATTCTTTGCTATGCATGGAATATCTCATCTGACAAGCCCCCCCCACACACACTCCTGAACACAATGGCTTTGCTGAATGCCGTCATAGACATATTGTGGACACAGGCCTCCCACTTTTAACTCATGCATCTTTACCACGTATTTTTTGGTCTTACACTTTTGCTACAGCGGTCTATCTCATTAATCGCATGCCTACTACTACATTACAAAATCTTTCACCTTATGCAGTTATTTTTCAACATTCCCCGAATTATGAAAAACTTCGTAGTTTTGGATGTTTATGTTATCCTTGGCTTCGCCCGTAGACTGCTCGTAAATTAGACCCCTGATCCAAACCATGCATTTTCCTCGGATATTCTCTAACCCAAAGTGCTTATTTATGTTTTGAACCCGAGTCCTCTAAAATCATTGTGTCTAGACATGTGTCTTTCATCAAGCATATTTTTCCATATCATTCTTTACATAAACAGGAGTCACAAAGCCAATCAATTGCAGTTGACATGTGGATTCCACCAGCTATCATCATCCCACCGTCCACCTCTACGTCTTCTACACACCCTTCTGCGGCTACACCTAATGTGCGAACTCTCACTCCAACCTCTTCCCTGCCTTCTTCCACCCCTCCTATCCCTAACCCGGCCACCCCAACTCCAGCACCATCAATACCCACACCGTCATAACCTCTCCCTTGCCACCCTATGACAACCCGTTCCAAAAACAACATCCACAAACCTATTCAAAAACTCACATTCACTACCACACTCAACACTCACCTCAAAGAACCAACTACCTTTGCACAGGCCACCAAAGATCCAAATTGGCGATCTGCCATGCATGAGGAGTTTAATGCTCTATTACGGAATGGAACTTGGACTTTAGTCCCACCTGTTTGTGCTTCTAACTTGGTTGGCTGTAAGTGGATTTTCAGGATCAAACGCAACTCAAATGGCACAGTGGCTCATTACAAAGCCAGACTCTTGGCCAAAGGGTTTCATCAGCGCCCTGGCCTGGACTATCATGAGACATTCAGTCCCGTGGTGAAACCTACGACAGTTCGTCTGGTTCTCAGCATTGCTATCAGCAAAGGATGGAAACTTCGCCAACTTGACATTAACAATGCATTTCTTCAAGGCACCCTGGCTGAAGATGTCTACATGGCCCAACCTCCAGGGTTTCATAATCCGGACAAACCTGAGTTTGTCTGTAAACTTAGAAAAGCCATCTATGGCTTGAAGCAGGCACCTCATGCGTGGTATCATGAACTACGCAACTTTCTGCATACTTCAGGTTTTTCTAACTCCTTGGCTGATACATCTCTTTTCATCTTCCATCAGAACTCTCACCTCATTTATTTGCTGGTTTATGTGGACGACATCATTGTTACACGAGATAATGAAAATGCAGTTAATAAATTCATTCACTGTTTAGCAGCTCGGTTCTCCTTAAAAGACCTGGGTCCTCTGACATATTTTCTGGGGGTTGAAGTCCAACCTCATCCAGCTGGTGGTATGCTTCTCTCCCAGCAACGGTACATTATGGATCTTCTCCACCGAACCAATATGGCCTATGCAAAACCTACGTCTACTCCTCTGCCTCCTGGCTGTAAACTGAGCTTAGACATGGGTGCTCCTCTGGTTGATCCTACACACTACCGTGCAACATTAGGCAGCCTTCAGTATCTCTCTCTCACTCGGCCTGATGTTTGTTTCGCTGTAAACAAACTCTCTCAATTCATGCACCAGCCCACCGATGTCCACTGGAAATTGGTGAAACGCCTCCTTCGTTATTTACTTGGAACTGTCCACCACTGTCTGCTTCTTCATCGTCATTCTCCCTGTTTAGTCCATGCCTTTTCTCATGCAGACTGGGGGGGGAAACAAGGAAGATTTGTCCTTCACCAGCGCCTATGTAATCAATCTTGGTCGGAATCCCATCTCCTGGTCCTCCAAAAAGCAGCAAACCATAGCACGCTCATCCACTGAAGCTGAATATAGAGCAGTTGCAGACACAGCAACTGAAATCAGCTGGGTCTGCTCTTTACTATCCGAACTACACTTTCCAGTGAGTCATACTCCAGTTATTTATTGTGACAATATTGGTGCCACCCAGCTGAGTTCTAATCCTATGTTTCACTCAAGAATGAAACACGTTGCTATTGATTTTCGCTTCATTCGACAAAGGGTTCAATCCGGTGCTCTACGAGTGTCCCATGTCTCTTCAAACGATCAGCTAGCTGATGCGCTGATGAAATCCCTTCCCCGCTCACAGTTCTAGGTTCTTAAAGACAAGATTGGACTAATTGACCCTGTCTATCTTGAGGGGGCATGTAAGCAAGTGTCAAAGTCTGAAACAAACACTAACTAATCACCTGAAGAATATATAGGACTTATACAAGTGATAAGGTTGTTATAGTATAGAACTCTAATTGTTGTATTTGGTTGAAACTCTGCAGCATTGTCTCTGCTGTATATATAACCTCTGATTCAATGAACAAAGGCTAAGCCTTTACGTTTCACAAAACAGACTATCTTACTACACAATATATATATATATTTCAATTCAATTTTTCCTTCTCCAGGAAAATTTTGAAATTCCCTGCATCCTTAGGCTTTGGTTCTATTGAATGCCACCTTCCATAGTCGACTAGCGCAGCTGCCATTGGATGACTTGATTTACTCTCGATGCTTGATACCCTGAGAAAACTGCATAAACAATATTACTTGCCAGTGAAGAGTAAAGTTCGCCATAATTGAAGAATTATAGACCTAGTCTTTACCAATAAAGCAATGTGTATAAGCTGATATCATCGCAGAGATGTTGGAAATCCGTGACAACAAATTCACCATCAACAATAGTACCCTCCTTTGATCAGAAGACCAGCTGTTGCTGCCCTTGTAAGTGCACAAAAAGTTGCAAGTGGTGTAGACAGGATATATAAGAGCACATGGACATGCGCTGACTAAAACAACCAGTGCTAAGTAAAACCAGTGATCACGGTTAAGAACTCGTGGAATCACTGCTACGCCAGCCGTCAGGAATATCACCGCTGCAAATTTGAACAGTGCACTAAAATGAATACTTTCCCACAAAATGAAAGGTAGGATTGTCTAGCAATGGAGCTGACGATTCATTGTAAACGAATGATGTGAAGGGCTGTCCAAATACTCGTTCTCGATACTCTACTTCAGTGAAAGCCTATAAAACTGGATGAGTAATTGGACTGCAGTACTATGCCTAACCTGGAGTATAGTACTGAGCAGATTTGTCTATGAATCTTTGAGTTTTAGACTTGCTGTTTTGAGCTTCTTCCACAAGCTTTGCCATTTTAGCTACCACACAGTCTTCAGCTAAAGCAGTAGTTCTAACACTGACACTACCGGAAACTGATAAATACCCCATTGACTCTCAAGTTAATAGTTCCAACCCACACTACGAACCCACTTGTTTGGCAACCGGAAATGACTCTCCAATTAAACCCTAGATATTTGTCGCACAACAAGTAGGTCATCTAATCGCAAATCTCGAGCAAGTCACCCGAAAACAAACTTTTCATGAAGAATCCTATATATTCTTCACACAACAGGTAGTCCCCGGCCCCAATAACACTATTTTTTAAAACAAAGAGAAAACCCTTATTCTCAAAATAATTGAGATTGAAATATCTACAAAAATAACCACCTCATGATTTATTAATATCAAAACCCCTTAGTGGATTTCTCTTCTAACCTCGGAAGGCTTTCATATATATATATATATATATATATATATATATATATATATATATATATAAACTTACTTTCTAAAATTCTTTACAAGCCTTTATACCATAAGTGTTGTAAAAATATAGTAATTGTGGTAACTTAATTTTAATCCTCTTTTCAAAATAATTTTTTTTTAAATCTAAATATAGCAAAAACAAAAAAGTGAAAAACTTTAAAAATATATTTTTGATGCATTTTCTGTAATTTTCAATGTCTTTTCAAAAGAATTTAAAATTCAAAAACTTATTTTAATGCGTTCAACTATTAACATGTTTATTTTAATATTTTTGATTAATTTTTTTCATCGAGTTAGCGTTGACACTGCTATTTAAAAAAAAATCAAAATATAAAAATAAATAGGAAAACAAAAAGAAAAATAAAATAAAAAAAGATCAAAGTCATAAAGAAAGAAAATAAAGAACTAAAGTGAATTTAAATTTATTGAGAACCAAGCAATTAAAAAAAATAAAAAAATTACCTATAAATATTAAAAAATTCTGGCAAAGAGAGGAGGCCATAAAAAATTAACCTAAAAATAGGGGAGCCACTAAAAATTACTAACCCAGCCGCCACTCACACAAAAGCACCTGACCCTTCGTCTCCTCCCATTCCAAGCTATCTTCATTACCATCATAAACCTATTTTTCACCACCAAAAATCATCCCTCAGTCCATTATTGTCAAAAACATAAAACACACAAATAAAAATATATCTCTCTCACAGTCTTCTTCCCTATCATCACTGTCGACACCATGCCAGGAGCAAACCAAGCTTTTCCATTTCTTCCTCCTGGCCAACAGCAATACCAGTGGCAGCCAACACTCCCCACAGAGGTAGTTTCTTTTAGACCCAAATACACCAGCCACAGCAGCTCCACCATAAACCGTTTCCCCTCATTTTTTCATTGTAAATGACCAAAAGCCACATAAAAACTTCATCTTCATCTTCCCTAAATTTTCTTCTTTCCCACCGTGACTGCCACTGCCATAGCGGTGGAAACGAAACAGCAGTGCCACGTTGTCCTGCCACTTCCAGCCTCATTCCCAAGGCTAGATAAAAATGATATTGCATCCTGAAATTTAAATTCATTACGGTAGGAGTTTTTTTATATTTAAATAAATATTAAATATTACTTAAAAAAACTTGTTGATGCATAAACCCACGATAGCAAGTGGATGACTTATGTGCCTTTCAAGGTTGTCTAGTTAATTAACACTACCTTTCACGGAAACATTTGAATTGTCTTAGCAGCATTTGAATTGTCTTAGTAATTTTTTTCTATGATGCGACAATGTATGTGGCCAACACTATGGTTTGGTGTTGCTAGATTCTTTTTCTTCTTCTTTATTTATCCTTTTTGATTTTCAATTCTATCTTATAAAATTTCAAAGCTAACTCTTTGATTTTATTCTGTTATATTTTTTTATTTGAAATAATTCATAAATTTAGAATTCTTTTTTATTTTTATCCTCTTTTAATTTTTTTCATATTTCAATTTTGATCTGTATTCTTTTGACTTTTATTTATTTTATTTGAGATAATTTCTTAAATCGTTTTTCTTTACAATTTTATCCTTTTTAGGTTTTCTTTCCTAGTAAATTTGATTCTCATTCTTTTAATTGTTGTTTTTTTCACTTTGGCAATTTTTTAAATTGATTTTTTCTTTGATTTCATCCTCCAACATTAAATTAGTTGGGAATTAAGTCCTCATTCTTTTGATTTTTATTTGTTTTATTTTAGATAATACTTTAAATTGATCTTTTTTATAATTCATCCTCATTTTGTTTTCCTATCAAATTTGATTATCATTCTTTTTATTGTTACTTTTTCACTTTGATAGTTTTTTTAAAAAAAATATATTAATTTTATCCTTCAATATTAAATTGATTGGGAATTTAACTTATTGATCGAACCCATGTTTATGATTTCACGCTTACGAGTTTTAAAAATTAACTCAAGGTTCACTATATTTGCTTGTTTTTTTAAAACTCATGTTTTTTTCAATTTCTTCCTTCAATAGTTATTCAATTGGATATCGAGCTCTATTATTTTTATTTATTTTCTTTCTATATAATTTTTTGCTAATTTTAAAAATAGTATGGGTTATCTTAATTCTTTTTATTTATCTTTTTATGTTGAATTTATTTTGGTAAATTTTTTAAATTAATTTTTTTTTCCGATTCCATCTTTCAATATTAGACTTGTTGGTAATTAATTTTTCTTATCAGTTACATCCTTCAAGAATTAAGATTTTTTTTATATTGGGCTTCATTATTTTCTTCTCTCCTTTATATTTCTTTATCCTAGTCTCATCACATAGATCATGAGTTTAACAGGTTAGTCTAAGTTGGGTCGGGTTTTTTTTTTATGAACTTTTTTCAATTTAATATTTATTACATTTTGTCCTTTAGCATTAAGTTGTTTTAAACTTAAGCTTCATAATCTTTTCTAATTTGCTGATTTTTTTTTGTCCTTTTGTTTTTCAATTTCATCCCTCTATGTTTGATTTGTTTAGAATCAGACTTCAGATTTTTTTAATTTGTTTTTTATTGGCTTATCTCGGTCTCATGACATGGTTTCTATATTTGACATGCTCATTTAAGTTGACTCAAGTAAATTTTTTACCCTTTTTTTATCTTTTTTTTTAATTTGATTAGTTGGAATCATAGCTTCATTGTCTTTTTTTTTTTTTTCGGTGACCTTTTTTCTCAGGTTCCTATGATTTTTTTTAAAATCATACCATTAACTTTGGTTATTTGTTCTTTTATTAACTGATTAGATTACATGTTTTTTTTTCTCAGTCGGATCTATATTCTGAGTCATTTTTTTTAACTTTTTTAAAACATACTTGCATCACCCAGGAGTTTTTTGAACAAATAAAAAGAACCCGACCTGTGTAGTAGCGTGAAACCACAAATCTATTACTTATACGCATGGATGTGTTTGTTTTTGTGGTAGATTTTGTGGTTAAAGTTTAAAAAAAATTGGTTTTCAAAAATCACTTTTTATTATGATGTGTTTGATTTAAATAGGTGTTTCGTTAAAACTGTGGTTGAAAATACTTTTTAAAAAATAATAAGTTATAGTTATTTGTTTAAAAGTGTGGTTGAAGTTGAAGATGCATGTTAAATTACCATAAAGGACAACTAATTTAAGTATTAATTTGCATTGTATTTAAACATGCATTTACATAAGATAAATTAAAAAGAAGAAAACTTATTTTTTTTATTGTATTTAAATATATATTATCATAAGATATACTAAAAATCAAATATGATTGATTTACAAAGGTTGAGATATATTTTGTAATGTAAGATAGAAAGTGTTATGATTCTTTAAATTTTAAAATGTTAATTTCGAACTTTAGTTAAATAGTTTTAAGATTTGTTAAGTGGAGTGTGTGTGTGTGTGTGTGGTTCAAAGCTTGTACTGGAGTTGGGGAGCATTTTGGATGTGCACGGTTTGGAAAAAAAAGATATTAGCCGGAGAGGATGGGGTAATTTGGAAAGTGTAAAGTTTAACAGTTCTGCAGGTAAACAAGGTTTTTGGCTTTTCTATGTATTAAAAGCAGGTTGATAATGCTTTTATCAACCTGTGGTGGAAACGTAAAAATTACACGGGTTCCACCATTTCAGAACTTAATTTTATTGTTACCAAACGGTGAGTTTATTATGGTTTATATGATCTCTAAAACTAATACTATTTTTATGATCGGAACACACAGTCTTGCTTGTGTTAGTTTCTTGGTATTGTTTTCATCCATATGGATTAATAATTATTATGGATAATGAATTATAATTTACTTTAGCATGTTAAATTCCCTTCAATGTTGATTTAATACAATGAAAAAAATTATATTGTTACATGATACAAAAGTTTACTCTTAAACACATAAAAACGAATTAAAAATGATTACTTCAAAAGCACATGAGTTTATATATATATTAAATTAAAATTATTATTAAAAAAAGAAGCTAAATCATGTGATTCATCAAAGCTGATGAAACTGTGAATTGTAACAGTACCTTGAGGCAGCTTTTTATCTTCCTTTTCCTCTGCTCAACTTCTGCCATGCTCAGGTATCTCAAATTAGACACGGGTGGATTGGCTGTTGCAGCTGCTTGGCTGGCCTTTCATCACCTGTTTTTTTTAGGATTGATGGTTGTGGAGAGAGTTTTTGTTTGGCCGTGGCTCAACTTTTGTTGTCAATGCAGAATCAAGCCCTTTTTTCCCTGCTTTGTTTCTGTTATGCTCAGCTCTGTCACGACTGAGTTGGCTGTTGCAGCTTTTTTGGGATCCTTGGGCTGCATTTCTGCTGGGTCTCTTGCAGGTTGTCTTGGCTTCTCTGCTGGTCTTTTTGTTGGCGTCAAGTCTGGCTTGGCTCAACTTCTTTATAGAAAGAGTTGCTCTTTGACTGTGACTCAGCTTTTGATGTCAATGCAGAATCATTGCGTATTAAATGAGTGGGGCAGCAACATCATTACACACTTATTTGCCCTCACCTTGGGTCTCTCTCCAGCATTGGAAGAGCTTCTACTGTTTGCTTGGGGATTAGCATTTAGTTTGTTTGAGACAATCCTTTCCACTCCCAGCATATGTTTTTGCTTTTGTCAGACTATGTTCTCCTTTTATTCCAACTAGAATCCTGTTATTTCCCTACTCAGTTTTAGTTTGCGGGAAAGACTTCATCTTCTGGTTTGTAATGTCGCTATCTCAGTTCATGTCATGCTCTTTTGCTGGGGGTGTTTTTGGTTTTTCCTTTTTTGACATATCAGTTCTTGAGAGTCTTCGTCGCAAGGACTTTTCTTGAGGCTGGGTCTTGAATTTCCAATTAGCTCTTCATTTCTTGTTTTCTTTTGCTTTCAAGTCTGGGCATCACTCTTTGGCCATTTGTTGCTACGCCATCAGTGTAGTCTTCTTTTTTTCCTTCCATTGCTTCTTCTCTTATCCGTGGGTTAATTTCCCATGCTTTCACATATTTTTGTGGGTTGGAGTTGATAGATTCATTTGCATTTTGTCTTGGTTTTCTTTCAAGCCTCTCTCTTTGGTTTTTTTTTTGCTTTCTTTTCTGTTCATATGTTTTTCTACCATTGGTGCTCATTTTTCTAGAGCTCCTCTTCCTTTATTTTGATTAGCTTGCTTTTGTTTTTTATTTTTTTTCTGTTGATTTCATTGAGTTTATCTTCCTGATTTCTTAGTTTCTTTTCTTTTAATGTAGGTTTGTGTTGTGTTATCACTATCTCTGCAGGATCTTTTTTCGGTTGGTTTGCTGGAGCTTTTCATTCCTTAGTGGATGTTCTTCTTTCCCAGGTTCTTTCTCTTTTCATTGCCTTTTGGTTTTCGTCGTATTCATTATGTCATTCTGCCAGAGGTTTTGAGTTTTAGTTGAATGTTCATTACAAAAAAAAGAGAGACGTGTGGATTAGAACAGTTCTTCATTATGTTTTTAATGCATAAACCCACTTGGCCTCACCTTGGGTTTCTTCCCAACATTGGGAGAGGTTATTCTGTTGAAGTTGAGCTAATGTGGTGGCTACTTCTTTCTATGATTGGGACAACAGCATCATTATGTATTTAATGCATATACCCACTTGGAGGTTATTCTGTTGAGTTGAAGTAATGAACAAACCCAACACCAGAAGTTTATTGGAAATCCAAAGGATGAGAGAAATTGTTGTAGATCAGAGTCCTTATGAGGTCGAAGCAATTAGCATGTGGCCATTTTGTGTTCCAACTTCTGGTGTTGTGTTTGTTCATTACTTTAATGCTTTTTCTATTTTGATTTAGAAAACAAGAAAAATATTAAAATTTGGGTCCACGTGAATTTTCACCTCTGATTTGTTGTTACTTGGATATAATTTATTCTTCTTTCTCTCTTGGTTGTTGAATTTTGCAGCGGTGTCAGCACTTCAGGTCATTCAGCAGTCTACTAGCTTGGATCTCGGGTGGGAGGATAACTCACCGATAATATGGGAACCTATTGATTTTCTTAGAGAGCTTTCAGACATTAATTTGAGGTTAATTAGTCCTCCTTTGGGTGACTTATTGGATCTTAAAACACTGTAAACTTAACTCTGACTTTTCCTGTTGTTTTCATTTGATTTCACTTTTTTTTTTACTTCACTTCTCATTCCATTGCAATTTGCTTTAGGGATGTGCACAACACATCACTTGCTGGAGAGATACAGAACTTGGAAAGCCTTCAACATCTCGAGAAATTGTATGCACGCATCACTTGCTGGCAACAATTTTCAACTGAAGACAAAGTCCTGAGTAGCTTATGTTGTTCCCAGTAATGATATGGCAAAAAAGGAGGTCTAACTTCGATAATTTTGGTTAATATGCTGCCCTATTAGATGGCAGACTAACCAATCCTGCTGGTGAACCTGTTATTAAGAGTGTTAGGACTAAAGAAGAAGGGAGTAACAATGGGGAGGCTCTTCTTTCTCCTCTACAAATTTTAGCTACTGTTTCCAGTGAAAAAGCCATAGGTAGTATCCAGCTTTCCTATGCAAAAATCTGTTGATTCTTTAGCGTTCATGAGATGTCATGTGATGGCGACAAATTCTGCAAGTCCCAGTGGAGCTGTACGCTTGGTATGTTTATATATATTTCATATATTCTTGAGAAATTCCTTGCTCTTATAAGCTCTAGATATTACTTTGTTAAACAAGTGAATCAATTGTTTATCTCTGTAGGAGTGTAATTTCATACTTTGTCAACGTTTATCTCTGTAGGAGTGTAATTTGCAATTCAATTGGCTCTAAAACTGCCCCTTTTTTTTCAATGTTGCAATAGTTACAATAACTATATTCTTTTTCACTTACAATTTGTGTCCAAGGCATGAAATTCAAATGCCATTTATGTCAAAACTAGCATAAGCTATTCGTTGGCTTGCTGGTGAGGTACTCATTCACTGGTGAAAGACTGGTTACAAGAAAGAAATTGGTTGTTGGGGCTCCTAGATCTCAAGTTTCTTAGAGAAATTTTATCATGCAAACATCTTCCAAATTAATCCTCTGCAAGTTATGATAGGGATGCAGATATTCTCCATCCATTGCGCAGATATAAAATTCATTTTTAAAAAAAAATTATAATTAGGTTTATGTTTTTGATGTCAGGTTTCCTGTTTGTTGTTCAATGATCTCTCGTGTTTTAGATATTACTGAGGAAAAATTTACTACAGTAATGATTGATATCCGCAACCGTTCCCTGCTTATTGAATCCCAGTTCCCTGCTTATTTATCTGCAACCTTGACAATAAAAATCATGCTATAAAAGAAAACATGAGTGGTATTAAACTTAAAGTTTGTATGGGATATCATTATCAATTAACATTAATAACATTATTGAAATTAAATAAAAGAAAATTTTAAACAATGTCAAGATAAAATATTTTTATGTTTATTTATTATTAAGCTTTTCTCTTTACTTTTTAGTTAGTATTAACAACTATTTTGTGTTTTACAATTTTAATATTTTTTAACAAATTTTTATCATATATTTTGATAAAATATGATTTAAATTTTACTTATTTTATAGAAAAGATCTTATCGTTTTTGTACGTCGGGAGACATTTCTTTTCCTTTTTATTCTATTTATATTTTTATATGATGTATTGAAAACCTTTTAAAGAACTCTTTAAAAGATTTAAAAAAAATTATTCAGGGCAGCCAAACTCAGGATAAATAATTTTTTTATTGGTTTGAATTATTACAAGAAAAGTATATTTAAACACAACCTTTTGTGTCTGTACAACCTTACCTAATGAGATAGCGAAACCATGTTATGTCTCCTAATGCAGTAGCTTGTCAGTATATCTGATAATCTTTAAACTATTATTATCCTAACTAGAACTTCTAGTTGCTAATAGTTCATACAAGAACTCTTCTTAGAAGTCTATAGGCTCTCCAACTCTTCAGAGACCAATTCTCCTCGAGAATTTCCTACATCCTTCTCGTATGTCAAGAGTATGTGTTGAGAAACTCTGCGTAAATTGTCAATACATCTGACGATCTTTAAACTATTATTATCATAACTGAAACTTCTAGTTGCTAACAATTCACACAAGAACTCCTCTTAGAAGTCTATAGGCTCTTCAACTCTTCAGAGACCAATTCTCCTCGAGAATTACCTACATCCTTCTTGTGTGTCAAGAGTATGTGTTGAGAAACTCTGCGTAAACTCCTTAGCTGGTTGACACACTTGCTTCAATGTAATTAACGTGTTAGCATCTTGCCTAATTAGTGGTACAATTGAATATACATATTGGTATTTTTGTATTGTGGTTTAAAAATATAAATATTTTCCTTATATGGAATTAAGTGTTTTTAATTTTATCATGTAAAATTTATATATTTTTTTAAAAATTAATACAATAAATAGTTAAACATCTATAAATTAATATCATTGGGACCATGAAATTTATTAATTAATCAAGATATTATTTATTAAATAAATTTATGCATTAATCAATAAAAAAATTTATCAAGGTATTTTTTTTTCAAAAACATTGAACTTAATACATGCATCATGTATTCTTATTATACAAATATTAATTAATCATAAAATTATGAATTATTATTATTCTGTGTATTTATTTAAATAAAACAAGTTTATGAATGTAATCAATTTTATTAAATAAAAGTCATGCATGTATCTATTTTTGCAACAAACTAAAATTACATTGAATGCACACTTAATTAACATACTTATTGAAGTCAAGCAAAAAAGTCTATGAAAAGAATATACAATAAAATTCAACATGGAAAATTCAAAGTGAGACACTGAACAATGAGATAACATTAAACTTTTTATCTTCCTGAAATCACGATGCTCTTTCCATATAAATAACATTAAACTTTCTTAACCATCTAGTAGGTGGTCAGTAGTAAGAGTTTGAGACCAAAGGATTTACTCCTCATGTGGTCTCAGGTTCGAGCCATGTGGTTGCTAATATTGATAGTCACTAAAAGCTTATCTGGTCGTTTATTTCAGGACCCGTGGCGATTAGTCGAGGTGCGTGGAAGCTGACCTGAACACCCCACATTAATAAAAAAAAATAACTCTGGACATCCCACGTAAATAATAAAAAAAAGACATTAAACTTCCCTAGAATTACAAAATGCCATTTCTACATTGAGACACTGAACAGTGAAATAGCTTTTTGTTTTGGCTGTTTTGTTGATGATAAACTGGTCCCTTCATTAGTTTTTTGTTAGTAAAATGCTGAGCTGTCAGCAGTATTTCCTTGGATTGTTCCACTAACTTGACGTTAAAATGTGATTAAAGAATCAATTAATTATTTAAAAAACTTGAGGGATTAATTTGTTTGTGTCATCACCCAATTCTGGGTGATTTCTTAAAATTTGTTTTTTTTTCTAAAAAAATAAAAAAAAAAATCAAAATAAAAAAATAAAATAAAAGCTGGCAATGCGGAGAAAGCCGACCAAGAAAGACTGCAAAAATAGACGAAAATCAAGCTGCAATTTTCGGAGGAATTTCAAGACCTAAGTGTACGCTGTTATGCCCAAAAAATAGAAAAATGCAGATTCAAAGGTCAAATTAAACGAGTATTGGACGAATTTGCATAGAAATTAAGTCCAATGACATAATTAATTTTTTAATGGGCCAATTTGATTTAATCATGGGCCAAATTGAATTTTAATTATGTTTAAGAATTAATTTAGATCCAATTGAAGGAGTTAATTAAGTGCAAGGACTTAATTATACTTTAAGGGGGTCAAAATTAATTTGAGAGCTTAATTGGTGAAAAATTAAGTTTGGGAGCTTAATTTGGATTTAATTGAAAAATTGAAATTTTAAGAGATCCAATTTAATTTTTTACCAAGTGAATTGATTGAAATTAGGGGCCAAACACAAAACTTGAGGGACCAATTTTGAAGCCCGAAAAATAATCTGCCTATAAATAGCAGCCTTTAACTCAAAATCTGGGGACAATTTTGACAACATCAAAAAAAAATAAAAAAAACCCTACAAAACTTGTTCTTCTTCTTCTTCTCCAAGAGCAGTCGCCGCCCCCCACCCGGTGGTTTCCATTTTTCTTCCTCAGCCCGGTCTTCTCCCCTCTTCCAGCTGCACACAAGACTCCCCTGCTCAGTTATTCCCCCATCTTCTCACGGCCTCCAGCTCCAACAGACAGAGGCCGGCCGCTGCTCCTTCTCGCCCAAACCGGCCAACCGTGAACAGACCGCCCCCCTCACTCTCCTCTCAGCCGGTCTTCGCCATCAGCAGCAGCGTCATCTCCTCCAACCAGAACCGCCGCTCATATCCTCCTCTCACAGCCCCCCACGAACAAGCTCTCTTCCTCGCCCCCAGCGGTTCTTCCCTCTCTCGGCCACCTCTCCATTTCCTTTCATTTTCCAGTCGGTTCCCCCATTTTCTTCCCCCCTGGCCGGCCATCGACAGCAACGGAGGAGTAGAACCCATAGACCAGCCACACGCGCCGTCCCTCTCCATCCCAGCTGCTCCCTTCCAGCAGCTTGCCGCCACTGCCATCACCAGGAGAAGAAGCCGACAGCCACCTGAAACAGAAGAGGTTAGGAAAGAAAAAGAAACTAACATATCTGCCCAAACGGAGAAAAAGAGAGACAGATCCGAAAACAAGGGGAATGAAATTAAAACCTACTGCCTTGTGTATTTTTTTTCTTTTGCAGGTGACATTGATTCTCACTGCCGGTGAGGGGAAGAAGAGGGGAAACCGTGACTGACCCCTGCTGTTTTGGAGTTCCGGCGGCGGCGCGTGAAACCACGCGCCGCCAGTGACGGTGGCGCATTGGAACACGCGCCACCAGCGTTCTTGTGCACTATTCCGGCTGGCAGAGGGTTCCCTTTCAATTTCTGGAGTTTTGGGGACTATTTTGTAAATTGTAAATTATGTGATGTAATTTTTATTGATTTTTGAATTTTATAATTTGTATTGTGGATGTAAAAAAGGAAGAGAAAAAGGAAAAAGAAGAAAAGGCAAAAAAAGAAAAAAGAAAAGAAGAAAAAAATATAATAAAAAAATGTGTGTTTGTGCTTGTATTTTTTTTTATTTATGTTATTGAATTATAAAAAATAACAGAAAAAACAAAAAACAAAAAAACAAAAAAAATGCATGTTTGTATTTATTTTAGGGATCTTTTTATAATGAGACGGTAAAAGAATAAAGAAGGATTTAATATTTTGATTGGATCACAGTGTAGAAGTACAAACTTGTACGGAAGTTGTATTTTTAAAATCCGATGAAAAGACAATTTTTAAAACTTCTTTAAATCAAAGCTACGAAGTAGCTTATCTCAGGTAGGGTGTGTTAGGGATGCTAATACCTTCTTTAACCATAATCAGTTTCTTACCCGTGAATCTCTGATAAGACCAGTCAACTTAGGTTTTCTAGTAATCTTTAATTAAATACTAGGTGGCGACTCTCAACAAAATCAAGAAAAATCGTCATTGCCAGGACTGGATGCCGCGCAGTGTTTTCCGACGAGCGACAACTTGTTTCACAAAATACAGAAAATGATTAAATAAAATTTTACTCAAATTTTTATCATCATATGCGTGAGTGTTTACTTGTAAATATTTGGAAGGAACTAGTTTACGTTTTGCGCAACATAAAAAAATCATCTAGGCTTGAGAAACTAGCTAGGTATAGTGGATTAATTTTAAATTCTTCTTATTTGACTCTTTAATTATATTAAGTTTAAAATTAACCAACGTAAAAGTTATTCTAACATGATCCGGTCAATGTAATGGGTCCAAACTAAAATTTCAAGATGATTTTTTTTTTTTCACATTGATATGATGACATATATTAAATTGACTTTGGTTTTGTGGCTTAACTCTTCAAACCTACGACCCGAATAATGGAGTCCACTTGGTTTAACAACTTTAATTTTTGTTTTTTAATTATTTTTTACTTAATGATATGATAACAAAAATAGATGCTCGTAAAATTGAGCACCAACCAAATGTCAGAACATTTGTTTGAGTAGAATAATATCATAAAAAGCAAACTGAAACAAGACTAATTCAAAATCAACCAAATGTTAAAGGATGAAACAAGAAAAAGCTAAAAAGAATTCAATTGAAAGGAATAAAAAATTGGAAGGTAGAGTTTAAAAACAAAGAAACAATATGACATTGTTATTAAATCTAATTCCTTTGACAACTTTAAAACCTCTCGACTTGACTTTTTACCTAGCATATGTTTAAAATTAATTTGCAAGGGAGTTGTCCGTACATGACCTAGTTGGTTTGACGTGTGCAAATTAAGGCAACTCAAATGACTAATAAAAATATGGTTTGAATTTTAAAAAACAAAATCAAGATGACGTCTTTTTTTTTAACATTGAGATGATGGTATACTAGATCAACTCAAGCTTCGCGGTTTAACTCGTTAAATACACAACCTAGATCATGAACTCCACTGGGATTAAAAACTATTTTTTATATAATGATATGATAACTAAAATAGACACTTACAAAATTAAGCATTAAACAAATTTAAAGATATTTGTTTGAGACTGTGATAACCACGTATAAAAGAAACAAAAACAAATTAAGATGACCAATTCAAAATCAACAAATTATTAAAGTGAAATTGAAAGGAAAAAAAAAACAACAAAAATCATTCAATCATAAAAAGAAGAAAAATTAGAAGACAGAATTTTTATTTTTTTTTTGAAAAAGGAGAGGATATGAATAGTGAAGTAGGAGGGAAAACCCTAACTTTTTTAGTATAATAAATAATTTTTTTAATTAAATTAAAATCTTTATCTCATACAATTAGACCCAAAAAAGTTAAATAAAAAAGGGAAGAAAATGTCTAAAGACCAATTTGTAAAAAACTGAAAGGAAACAAAATGAAAAAAACACCAAATCAAGAAGCCAAAAAAAAAATATAAGGACCACTTTAAAAAAACCAAAAAATATATATAAAGAGAAGCATACCTTTTTAGTATAGTAGTTTCTTTCTAATTAAATTGAAAACTTTATGTCATATAATGAGGCCAAAAAAAGAATTAAAAAAAAAAGGACTAATTTGTAAAAAAAAAGAAGAAAAGAAAACCAAATAAAAAAGAAAGAAATTTTTTTCAAAAATAAATTGTTTCAGTATTCATATAAAAATAAAATATCATTATAGTATCCAACTAGACAAGTGACCCACACTACCAGCTATCCTAATTTTTTTAACACAAAAAAAAAAGGTTTCGGCATTATCAAATGTGAAAAAAAATATTTTAAAAACAATTATATGCATGCAAGAGAAGAGAGATTTGGTTTGAGAATGCATTCTAAAAATCTATACATGAACTAAAACAAAGTGGAATTATATATAAAAAAAACCTTAAAAGAGATCAAAGATTCAAGTCGTTCATTATAGACCATGAAGTAAAACTTTGTGGATTAGCATAATATATTAATTTTTTGCCCTTCTCTATACAAAAGAATTGACTTGCTAACCAGGTAAAGTTATCTTTTTCAAGTGATCTAAAGGTTATTTGTAAATTGATTGGGGATAATTTAATAGGTTTACTTCTATTTTGCACACTAAAACTACATCGTTGCCTTTGCAAGCAAAAAAACAATTGGCCTTTTGTTTAGGGTTTATTTTGTCTATTTTATTTTATTTGCTTAGTAAAATAACGTCAATATCCTTGAGAGTTAAAAAATATTGACCTTGACAAGAGATACTTTTTAGTCTTTTCCATGTTTTTGTGTATTGTAAAATGGCAAAGTTAACATTAGAATAAAAAAATCTATAGCTGGCTTGGGATTCGTTTTCATCCTTACAATATAGCTTCTTCTTTTTTGTAATATTTAGATGCTCTTAGGGGTTATTTAGTAATTTAAAATATAGAAATATTAATAAATTAATAAAAAAGCTAACATGTGCATAACATGTTATTCAGGAGGCATGTGATAATCCAACATGTAATGTGAAGGTATAGATAATGTGGCGTGTGTTGTTATATTCGCGGTGGTTTTGGCAACAACAAAGTTTTTATCTTCTTTTTATTTTTTCTCTCTCTTGAGCTTTATAATATCCATGTTGAGCCTTCAAAAATTTAGTTATATCATTCGGATTATATATATATATATATATATATATATATATATATATATATATATATATATAATGCAATTTTTTTTCCATTCTTTTTTTTTTCATATCAACACAACAACAAAGGAAAATACCATGCAACATAAAATTTATTTCCCCGTAGAATCAATGCAATAAGTACACAGATAACAGACGACAAAGAATTTAACACAATCATGGAATTTAACAGAAGATATATACACTTTACTTTTCCTATTAAAATTAAACTATTTTTTTAATCTATGTCAACATATAATCACTTTGTTCTTGACAGATTATCTATTCCATATATAACCGGATCATCATACATATACATAGAATAAATAAATTGTTTTAAATAATTCATAAAATTATCGTTCCTTTTAACTATAGTGATCAAGTTTCCACATAATATAAAACATGCATATAAATCAATAATTAAAATAAAAATTAAATTGAGATAATGATTAATTCTTTAGTTTTAAAACAATTTATTATCTACTCTTAGCACAACCAGAATAAATATCACACCAGAATTTATATGATATTTTCTATAAAAATTTTGATAAAAAAAATATAATAAAAAAGAGTTTATAAAAACAAAAACAATGTCTCAGTTAGAATAATTTTTTCATTAATGAGTTGGCCCGCCACAGACTAAGAGGACGACTTCAATGAAGCCATCCCAGCCGATGCAGGTGATTTCCCGTCGGCTGTAATCTTCTCGCGCGCCTAGCACCCCGCCTCAATCTGAACATGCACCAGACAAAGTCGATGAAAAGACGCCATAGAGCCTCAGCAACCGAGATGAAAGCGCGGGAACACCCACCGCGCGAGAAGAAACGCGAAAAACAGAGAGGGAGCGCGGTAAAGACTGTGAAGCCACATGATTCACACACAGTGTCCAAGAAACAATGTCTTAAGCCTGTTTGTTTGCTAGAAAATAGTTTTTGTTTGGAAATTAAATTTTAGGAAAGTGAATTATTTTTTGATGTTTGGTAGTGTAATAAAAAATAAGTTGGAAAACACTTTCCAGTGTTTGGTTATGTCATGAAAAATAAGCTGGAAAATAACTTATTAATGTTTTATTTTTCTCAAGTTTATTAAAATAATGAGGAACAAATCTTACAAATTAAAAAGTTGAATGAGAATGAAATTAAAAAAAAATTTCATAAATTATCTCAAATAAAATAAATAATAATCAAAATAATAGAGATCAAATCTAAAAAACAAAAAAAAATAAAAGATGAAGAAATTAAAATAATAATAATTAATATTTCATAAATTATTTCAAATAAAATAAGTAACAATCAAAAGAATGAGGATCAAATTTGATAGATAAAAAATTTCAATAAAAATATGATAAGGGAAAAGCAAATAACTATTATAAAAATAAAGACCAAAGTTAATATAAAAATTAAATTTTAAGAGATGAAATTGAAAAATAAATATTCAAAACAAAATATATATAGCAATCAAAAGTTTGAGGATCAAATTTGATATAATCAACAAATAATATGATATTTCTAAATTTTTCACAATTTCCGGAAAGTGTTTTCCGTTTAAATTTTCCAGGAAAACATTTTCTGTTGACCAACTTTTTTAATAGCAAACAAACACATGAACTTAATATATATATATATATATATATATATTAGTTTTAGTTTTAGTTTGTTAGTTATAACAGTAAAGTAGCATAACAATACATTTCTTTTAGTTTGTTAACATGTCACTAATTTCAGTCTTAAAAAATTCACTAATTTTAGTATTAAAAAATTTTAGATTCATCAAATACTTATAAAATATTTATATGATTATTAATTTTAAAATTTAAAAAATTAAATTTTAAAGTTTGTAGAATTATTAAGTATACGCAAGCTAACAATATTCATATTAAAAAAAAAAGTCATCTGTCAAGCTCTCTTTCCCTCCTCCACTCTAGGAAATCGCCGCCTCCACCGCCACCTCAACCAATAAGGCTTCAAATCTCCACCAGGTGCTTCCTTTTCTATCATGTTTTTTATTTTTAAAATTTACGTCTTTGTTTTCATTTATTTAACTGAAATTATTAAAAATTTACGTCTGTGTTTTCATTTATTTAGCTGAAATTATTATCCAGAGAGATAAATTCAATTTTAATAAGTAAATTAAAAAGATATATAATCGGATCGATGAACTCGCTGCTCGTGAACGCAACTCGAAGAAAGGCGCAATCAGCCGATTCTACTGTGGGTGGAGCATTTAGTCTGGTCAGGGTTATTGTGTTGTCTGTTCAAAGAAAAATGTGCCTGTAAATTTGTTAAGTTGATTCTTATCAGTCTGCTCTTTAGAGTTGATGATAACATGAAATATTCATTGTTAATGCTCGTTGTTTTCTTCGTCTTTTTCCAAGACTAAAACATCCTAGACAATCTCTTTGGGATGGTTTAGTGTTTTTGGCCTCTTCATCTTCTATTTTTGCTGTGGTATTTAGTCTGCTGATATTCATTGGGGATTGAAAAGCCTCGTTTTATGACTTTGTTTGTCTTCTTATTTCTTTATTCTTTTGGGGATGTGGTATTTTCCTCTTTCTATTTACACTATTTGCTCCCTACAATATTTATTATTTCGGAGAAGTAAATATATGCATAAATAACAAGAACAGGAGGGGAAGGGGAGTGGGGTTTGACAGTAAGTATTTGCTTAGAAGAGAATGCTTCTTTGGTTTAGAAGCACCATGAAGATTCTTTGCTTTGAATGGCCGAATACCCAGGATCCATATTTGGCTGAATTCTTTAATAAAGTACATGATATTAGACGGAAGTTCTTTTTAAATCTATTCAAGTCTGAATAAACTGATATTCCATTTTTCATGTTCTTGATGTGCTTTTGCTCTTCTTGTCGTTCCTGACTTTCTTTTTAGGGTCTATTCTAACATGCAATATGATTTTTTTTTTCTTTTTGGTTGGCCCACTGTCCCAGGCGGAGAACCTGTCATGGACAAGGGTGATTGGAGAATTCAATTGCGGCCTGACTCACGGAAAAGAATAGTCGACAAAATGTATGTGCAAGTGCTGCAAAATAGTAAATTTTTTATTTATATGAAAGAAAAGGAGAATGACAAGGGTTAATTAAAATCAACAGGATTGCCATGAGGCAACCTCAAGTATCACACACCTCTTTTTTTTTTGTTTCATCTTTTCATGTGTTTCTCACGAGAAGCAAACTTGAGGGAACATAAAGTGCTGGGAAGTAATTTTTGTTGGAATTTCTTGTGTAATCTCTTCTTTTGATGATGACCTCTTGGATGGCTGCATGAAGCTTGTTCAGCTTTAAATTTCAAGGTTAATCTATTGCTATGAGCATACGTGTTTCAATTTAAAACTCGAGTTGTAACTGAACTTAAATGAATGGTGTTGGATTTGGGCCTTCTATTTGTTTTAACTTCTACATGGTTGAAATGATAGTGATCTTAAAGTTGAAAAGCAGCAGACAAAAATCAATTAGCCACAATGGTGCATGGTTTCCTAGATTCTCAGCATAAAGTTGAATGTTTTGTTGACCTCTCTACATCCAAAATCATATAGACAACTACTGCTGGCACTTGCATTGGTCAATGAATACTGTAGAGTATATATTGCAGTGTGAGATAAGGTTAACTCGTTGCATTTTCATATATTGAAAGGATTTCTCTTCTTTTCTTTGTCAATTACAGCACATGCGTAGAAGTTACTCAGAGTAAATGCTATTGTAATGTTTTCACAGACTCCCCTGCTTTGCAACTAAGTCACTAATATATGAAGCTCGTAGCTAGAATTTTTAGACAGAAGGGTGGCCAAGTAAACTCCTAAAATCTGTACCTCTGGAATAATACAGGGAAAGGATGTCTATGTATTTTGATGTCTTATAATACTTGACCAACTCTTGCTTATCTCATTATTTGTTTTTACTTTTTGCTAATGATTCCACACATTTCTGATATTGGTGTGGTTTATGAATTCAGGGTTCTTGCTCGCTGCTGCTAACTTCTCTATACTTGCCTGGTCATTAAAAATGAAACGTAATGATTTGCATGTGCAGAATGGAGACATTAAAGAGGCATCTTTTGTTTTCTGGTCAGGAGGGATTACAAGAACTCAAGAAATTTGCCATACGTGTTGAGGAAAAGAATTATACTATCGCCACCAATCAGGTATTTGCCTAATGCGAGGTTCAATAATTATGATATTCTCTTGACATGAATATACACATGCATATATGCATGTACAAATGTGCGTGTAGTGTGCTTACACATCCTCACCGTTCACTCTGTATGCAAGGCTGATTGGGAGTTCACATCTTTTCGTTAATTCTCTTGACAAGTGTTTTATTTAGAGTGACCAAGTTCAAGTACAAGGGAAGTGTGCAAAAAGAAAATAGCAAATCAATACTTAAATAATTAAATAAAAAGAGAGGAAACATAAGTATATCCTCACAAAAGATGAAATGATAGAGCATATATCCATTTTCCTCCTCTTGTAACATGGATTGTTCTGAGATCTAATGTTTTGCTATTAATATCTGATTTCAGTATGATTATCTGCGTAAAATATCTTTGGAGATGCTTTCAATGGAGATCAGGTCTCAAAACGCCATGCCCACTGCCCCCATGGATCCAGCAGGTTATAATGCAGCCGAGCATTGAATTTCTAAATATCTTACCTTTTGTTTTTCTTCTCGCATTGTTATCAAACTCTTTTACATTTTATTGCTGCATATTGCTATGTATATCGCCTTGCTGGAAAAATCTCATGATCACCTCCATGATGCTAATTCTGTAATGCATGTGAAATGTTTCATCCTTAACTTGTTAATGAACAAGGACTGTGATGCATGGCTATTTTATATTTTATGATTGAGATGGTAGATTTTAAAGATTTTCCTGTTTAGGAGGTAAGACGTCACTTTCTTGCTTTTTTTCCGAGAGAAAGTATTTGATCCTTTTTTCATATATAATAATGCTGCCGAGCATTGAATTTCTAAACATCTTAACTTTTGTTTTGTTTATCGCATTGTTATCAAACTCTTTTGCATTTTATTGCAGCATATTGCTATGTGTATGGCATGCTTTAATCAAAAAGTTGAGTAATTGATGAATGTTATGCAAGAATATTACAGATTGTTTTTGTTTTCTGCCTCCTCCTTTTCTTTCCCCCACCCTGAAAATTGTCATATTATTTTTGTTTTCAGCCGCCTCTTCTTCCCCCATCCCCGAAAATTGTCAGAGCACACTTTTATGCTTTGAATCAAATCCATCCCAATTGTTTCGCTCATAACTTTATGTGTGAACTGTCGATGTTTCATTTGTCTTCCTTGTTCAGTGCCTTCTTTTTTTCTGTGACATGGTTTTCCCTTTTGCCTTTTATCTTGAACAACATCCCATAGTATGCCCCCTGAAGTTCAGAATCATGGGCTGTTTCTCCCTATCCTATTGTCCACTGATCAGTCTCAAGCACATCAGCAGTTGGTATCACAAAACATGCAGAATTGCATGGCATCTAATGGAGTTCATAGTTATGCTGGTTTACAAGCGGCACTGCCTCCTGTCTCTGGTGTAACCCAGACTATCCCCAACACTGTTGTCCAGAATCCTAACATGCAGAGTATCCCTGGTGTTTCACAGAACTTAGTGGGGAATTCAATGGGACAAGGGATTCCCTCCACTATGTTTGCCAATTCTCAGAGACAAATGCCAGGTAATGCTCTTTTTGGTAGCTTTATGTGCCACTGCTTCCCTTTATGGCATTAGAAATGCCACTGCTATTGGAACTATTGCAATCACACATGCGTTTGTAACCACATGATGCCCTACAGTGCGGTGCACCAACTGTTCACCTCTCATAATGGTTCAAATCAGCAATGCTCTTTTAGGTAGCTTTATGTGCCAATGCTGCCACTTGTGGCATCAGTAATGCCACTGCTATTGAAACCATTGCAATCACTCACGCATTTGTTACCACATCATACCCTCCAGTGCATTGCACCAGCTGTTCACCCTCTCATTCTGCATTTATCTTATTACCTAACATTTAGATGAAGTTCCTAATACAAAAAGGACTTGTATTCCTATATAGGAAAGTACTAATAGTCCTATGTAGAATAGGAAAAACCTAATGAAGCTCGCTATACTTTGGGAATAATTAAATACTAAATGGAAAATAAAACTGAGACTTGCAATATTTCATAATTTTCAGCAAGTGTTAAAATTACAGAAATACCCTTGTATATGGAAAACACACAAAAATACATGAATTCTAATATTTTGTTGTCCACATTGAAATTTTTGTAGCATCCCTAGATTCTACAGCATAGAGTGGACATGCAAAAGACGTTGATTGGCAAGAGGAGTTCTATCAGAAGGTAATTTCTGTGATTTACTGTTCATTAGATGGAGTTCATGTATGCCATAGTCTTGCAAGATTTCAATGGAAAAAGGTCTCAAGAAAATAAGTGGGACTTTTTCCATTGAATCGTGACCATATCCAGTATTGTTGAATTTTATAGAAAATGAGGTTGAAATTCTGAATGTCTCAAGTCATAGCTGCATGTTTGATAAGGACAATTTTTTTTTTATGCTTAGGAGAGTATTAAAACGGGAATAAGAATGGTTGTTGATAAGGAGAATTTTTTTTTGTGCCTAGGAGACCAATATTTGCTGAGCAATTCTATAATGAAAAGTAGGTGACGGATTTTTTCCTTTGGGAACTAAATCGATAAACGGCCGTTGTTTATGGAGGCCATGATTTTTTTCTTTCTTTCTTTTTGTTTCGTGTATAGATCTGGGCTGTTGGAATGCGGGTGTCAAAACTACAGTCTGAACCCATGGGCTTCCAAATAGGCCCATCCTTGCCCTAAAATGAACCGTAGTGGTGTGGTGTATCTTTGTGTCAATCTAATCTTATTATCCTTCTCAAATCTGACTATTAATTTTGAAGGTTCATAAAGTTTTAGTAAATGGATCCAACTATAAAAGATAAATAAAATTACCTCCGCTTCAAGCCGTAGAAGTTGCAGAAGCCTCAGATTCTTATTATTTCATGTGTTTAAGGTAAGTGTACAACTACATGATTCTACTATTCAAGAAATTTTTTTTTTTTTGTAAAGATTAATATAAATATTCGAGTCAACATCTCGATTAATTCTACTATTCAAAAGATGTTTTTATGTGGCCGCATTTGGCTTCCTTGATAAAAGACTACAGAATTTTCCATAAACTTTCTCGTTTTGACACATTCGCATTCCAACAGCCCAGATCTATACACGAAACAAAAAGAAAGAAAAAAAAATCATGGCCTCCATAAACAACGGCCGTTTATCGATTTAGTTCCCCAAGGAAAATAATTTTCTGATTGGGTTTTCCATCTTCAACAATTTTCTGATTGAGTTGCTGAGCAATTCTATAATTAAAAACTGGAGTTAAGGAATGGCTTAGAGTGCATGGAGATCATGTTAAAAGTGAAGCTATAGAGAAGGCAATCACTCAAATTATGATGGGTGAAGAAGCAGAGAAAATGAGCAGCAGAGCAAAGAAATGGCCAGGAAGGCTGTTGAAGAAGGTGGATCTTCTTGCTCCGATTTCAATGCTTTGATTGAATAACTAAGGTGGGGTCGCCCTTGAAACAAAGGCATAAAATATTTTGCTTATACTTTAGTAGTGGTTTTGGCAATTTATTTTCAGACAAGTCTTGAGAGTTGAAAGAGTAATCACACTCGAGTCAATGACCAATCCAAATCAGTTTCCTTCCTAATGATTCCGGAATGAGAAGTCCAGCTTATATATTTAGCCCAAATAACTAATCAAATAGAAAGGCTGAGCTTAGAGACAGTACGCTACAAATTACCAATAGCTAGACAAACAATCATCACAAACTAGGAACGACCGTCTCCCCAGTAACAAATTCACCTTCTGAAGTAGGAGAACTTGCGAAAACTAGCCACCACAAAATAGTAGCAAGTATCTATGCAATCTTCGATGAAGTACAACCACCTGTGTCGCCAATATGGATTGATGTAGAGAACTGCTGCAATCGTCATCACCACAACTGTGTAACATGCACCGAAACTGATGTAGAAAAACTCCATGTCTATGAAACCATCATCTCCTTGTTCATCATTAGGCACTGGTTGTGACGGCACTGCTTCCTCACTACAATTGTTTCGCAATGGAGGTCCACACAAGAAAAGATTTCCTTCGTAACAGCTTTCATCGAAGGTCGCAAACTGATATTTTCTCTCGGGTGTCTTACCTGACAAGTTATTGTGGGCCACACTAAAAACTTCAAGTGTGGTAACTTCAGTAAGTTGTGGAGGGATGGCGCCATTCAAGTTGTTGTAAGAAAGATCCAAACTCTCAATCTGCTTTAGGTTTGAGAATGTTGCAGGGATATATCCAATGAGATTGTTGTGTGATAAGTTTAATGACAGTATCTCACTTAAGTTTCCAAATTCTGGTGGGATTGCTCCTACGAAGTTGTTATTGGAGAGATCAATACCATACATGTAGCTAAGAACTTTCCCCTTGTAACCATAGTACATATTTTTAGTTGTAAATTCTATCACTTCTTCTGTAAAGTTAAGAACAAAATCATTTTCCAAGCTGAGCATACTATCCACTAGTGGTGGACCCATTGTTTCATAATAAGCTTCTTCTATGGAGCTTGATCGAAAACTAGCTCCAAGATCCACAAATGTTTTCTGGGAACTTTCCATGAAAGTAAGATTGCCCAAACAGGATGGTAGTGGACCAGAGAGCTGGTTTTGTGAAACATCCAAAATGCTTAATTGTTCTAACAAGCATAACTGAACAGGGAGCTCACCATCAAAATGATTATCCCTCAGAAGAAGAACACTCAATGATGAAAGGTTGCCAATCCAATTTGGAATGGAGCCGGTGAAGCTATTATCTCGAAGATCCATTGTAACCAGGGAAGAGCTGGTAAAAAATCCATATGTTAATGGACCGCTCAATCTATTTTTGGATAGATGCAAATGGATTATTTGTGGTGGATTGAAACAAGATGGTATATATCCAGACAAGTTGTTCTCAGAAAGGTCCAGATATTCAAGCTGGCCAAGCTTACAAATGTCTCTTGGGATCAGACCCTTAAAATGATTTTTGGACAAATCAATTGCTCTAAGGTCCGTAGAATTGACGAACCACCTTGGAAGCATGCCTGAAAATTGATTGTTACTCAAATCCAATAAAATCCAATATAATGGAAAATCTAATATCTGACCCCAAAAGTTGTTACCACCCAAATTGTTGTTTGACAGGTTGAGAAACTGTATTGTTGTTAGTTGTTCTAGTTTTACTGTGGATAATTGATTGTTGGATAAATCTAAAACTCTCAAAGAGCTAATATTTCCTAAACAAGAAGGAATACAGCCTGTGAATCCATTCTTAGCCATCCTTAAGCTGCCTAGATTTGGAAAGATCAAACAAATATCTTTTGGAATTTGACCGTTCATGTTGTTGTTAGATATATCTAAATTGGTCATATTCGGATGGAGGTGATCTTGCAACTGCAAAGCACCAACAAAGGAGTTGTCGCTCAGATATAGTTGTTCCAATCGTGTATTGTTCTTAAGCAACCACGATGGAAACATTCCGGTGATGTTGTTGTGGGAGAGATCAAGGAATCTTAAGTGGTATTGGTTATAGAGGAAGTCGGGGATTTCTACATTGAGTGCTTCTGATGGTTTTGACAATTGGAAAAAGACTAGTTGGAACTTTGGAATCAAATTATCAAAGGTAGCAAGTTCTGTTACTAGTTTGTTGTTCTCACAGGAGAAGAACTTGAGGCTTGAGTGGTTCATAAAAGGTTTCATTGAGGTGGGAACTTCAAAGAGGTTATTTGATAGTGAGAGGAATTTAAGGGATATGATGTTGGTAAGAGGACCGGAGGCAATATTTCCAGTAAACTGGTTTTCAGAAACATCTAATAGCTGTAGAGAAGACAAGTTTCCCAAACAATCTGGGAGTGAACCTCCCAAATTATTTCCAGAGAGATCTAACTGCTTCATATTCTTCAATTCACACCAACCTGTATAATTTATCTCAAAACAGTCAAAAGAGTGTTGAAAGAATCTTTTGTTGATGATGTAATTATAGGCGGATGGAGAGTTGTTAATTTACCTTGAGCAGGTAGGGTGCCATGGAGGTCACATCCACCAGCAGACAAGACTTGAAGAGCAGGCAATGCTCCAATGTTTTGGAGAAAGTTTATTGGGAGAGAAGTACGATCTAGATGCAATTCTTCAAGGGTGCTAGAATTGAAGAAAGTCCCTGTGAAAAAAGAAAGAAGAAGAGATATGATGAAAATAGTGGTGGTACAGAATAGCCATATTCCATTCAATATTATTAATTAAGATTTTAAGAAACTAAACTATGATTAGTGAATTGAAAACAGGCAATCAAGAAATTAAGTGTTATCTTGATCAAGTTTTTAAACCTATGATAAAGAACTGATATTGAATAGTGAGATGATTTTTGGATAAAAACAACAAATTGCCTGAATAATCCAGAGATATTCACAACTTTACCATTGACAGTCGTCGATCCTAGCAACACATTGCCTGATAAATTTAAAGACTTGAGATGAGAAAATCCACGCAGATGTGATAAAATGTTGTCGTTCAATATATAATTATAGCTGAGGTCCAGGTTCTCGAGTTTCCCCAAATGTGATGATATGATCTCAAAACCTGCAAGAGAGTTAATGTTTCTAAGAGTAAGTCATAATGAGCTGTTGTTCAATTGATATATGATTCTCAAATTATACATAAAAAGAATGATACATGAACGAACGCATATTTAATTATAAAATAGGTTAAGAAACAATTTTTAATTATCATTCTAATTTTAAATATCATTCTGATTGAAAAAAAAAACAATTTATGGATATAAAGTCATTATGATAGACTTACAAAACAAGATAAAGAAACTTATAATTAAGATCTCATCGGTAATTAAAACTAATTAATTAGTTATGATAGTTTGAAAAACTACATGAATATTAATCCATGGCAAGTCGAAATCCGTTGGTAACTTAATTTCTCTATCTATTTAGTTAGTAAGATGCTTAGTTGTCACTAATTTAGTAATTATAATTTGTTCCTAACTTAATTCCTCTGTTTTCTAGCAAGTACTTTCCCAATTTTATCCATTCACCACGACCATATGGCAATATCCTCCACCACAGAATAATATTTTGATTAAGAAAAGGTCCAAAATAATACAAAACCCATTATTAAAAAGAGAGGAAATAATAAATGGCTACAAACCGAAAACCGGTCCAATATGTGGGTTTTATTTTAAAAGATAAATATAAAATATGTATTTATAGGAGAGTTTTGAAGTGAACTTCTGATTACTAATTTAATCTAAATATTACACCACTTTTGGCATAAAAGGGCCAAAATAAGAATAAAATATATGCCTCTTGGACCTCATTCCAAGTGCCTCTTTACGTAGATATATAAAGTCCTCATTTTTC
This sequence comes from Populus nigra, assembly GCF_951802175.1. Taxonomy (NCBI): domain Eukaryota; kingdom Viridiplantae; phylum Streptophyta; class Magnoliopsida; order Malpighiales; family Salicaceae; genus Populus; species Populus nigra. Next base: position 3,168,697 of record NC_084859.1, read on the forward strand.
TTGATAAAGAAACAATATAATTAAGAGAATGTCATGTGAAGCATTTTCGGTAGGTAGAAACTGTGTATTATACCTGATCCTGTCAGCTGATTGCCTGATAGATCCAAAGACTTGAGGGATGAAAATCCAGTAAGAGATGGAAAAATGCTATCGTTGTATTGATTCCAACTTAGAAGAAGGTTCTCCAGCTTTTTCAACCTTGATGATAAGACCTTGAAACCTGCATGATGTTCCTCAAAAGCATATTGGAAGAAAATAATTAAATGCTTAGAAAAAAAATGATATGAGAAGGAGAAAAGAAAAGGTTTCGAAGCTAAATAATTAAAAGGTTACCATAGAAGCTACCTCCTGATCCAGCTGTCAACCCATTGCCTGATAGATCCAAAGACTTGAGAGTGGAAAGGTTACCATTGAAACATGACAAAATGCTTTTATCATTATTAAATCGGTTAAAACGTAGGTCAAGATTGCTCAGTTTTGATGATAGGACTTCGAAGCCTGGAAAGAGAATCATCAAAGCAAGATAATTGACATTAAACACCAACCAACCAACCAACCTTCATTTATTTTATGATTATAATTAAGTGCACAAACATTGAACACCAACCTTCATTCTCCAAGCAACCAACAATTCTATTCACTCCCAAATCAAGACTTTGCAATTCTTTAAAAGGCAGAAACAAAGATGCGTTGAGAACCCAATCGCCCAAGCTGATCTCATCCCTTGCTCCTCTAAGATAGAGTTGGATCACTCGCCTTGTAGTGTTATCACACTCGATCCCAGGCCACTCACAACAATTACCATTCGCCAATCTCCTATCTCTCCAGGTAACGCCATGTGGGTCGATCAAAGATTGGATCTCCAAGAGACCAATCCTCTCTTCCTCCAAACACCCATAACAACGACCATACCATTCGCCAACCATAGTCAATAATGCTAGCAACATGATCCAAGCCCCCATTCTTTTCATCATCATCTTAGATAATTCTATGAACTACGTACTACGTAGAATATTGTTGTTTGTTATGTGCCTTTGGTCCTATTTATACTACACTTTGGCCATTTCCATGATTTGAGATGTTTTCTTTATTTCATTTCTTTTTGGAATATTCTTGGATTTTAATATTATTTTATTTTATTGTTTAACGGTCTATTAGCATTTAATTATATTTTAGTTACTAATTATCCAATTTATAAAAAAATAAAATAAAAAAATTATTGCAGTACTTTAACATTGTTGCAGTACTCCCTGTGATTCCACGTAAGATCTTTTTTATTTTAATAATTATATTTCTCTAGTCATAATTTAAAATCATTTAGAAGCCTAGTTGCATGGTGTCAGCACTATCATGTATATAATTAAATGCATAAATTATTAATAATAATAAACTCGGAATAATTATAAATCTTATGCCCGTGGATTGTGTGGCTACAGTATTATATACAAAAACTTCAAATACATTATATATATATAGCTGTCAATGACCTGAAACATGCAAATTAAAATTCAAAGTGTGAGCATTGAATTTCTTGTCAGTTTACACCTTTCTGCGGTGTTTCCTCTTTCCATTGATTGAAGAGCGTCTAATTAAGAGGAAAAACTGAAAAGGCAAAAGTTCTGTTGTACAGTGAAAAAGAGCATGAGAAATACACAGAAGCAGAGATGCATGAATCCTTCTCCAGAAGCAGAAATACACATGAGTTTTAGAATTTACCCCGCGGGCAAGTCTGTGCAAGGGCATAAGGGGACAGAGGACTTGACAAAGGGCTGAGGGGTGGGTGAGATGTTATTTCAATAAATGATTTTGAAAAATTTCTTTATATTTGTTGAATAACTAAGATAGGATAGGAGTCTTGATCAAGGCAAGAACATTGGCTCTCCAAGACAATTGACCAGAAGAAGAGAAGGAAGGCTCTATATCCTTACACGTCAAACACTCCTTTGCACATTAGAGAAATTGTCGAGTATTATTATAGAAAGGTACTAGATCCAAAATTAGAGGCTAGCTAGCATAAAAGAAAAACAGAGGACAGTATATACAAGACAGGGGAGGAAGTCATAACATAATATATATATATATATATATTAAAAAAAACTCAAGTTAACCCATCAAGTCCATGACTCAGATCATAAAATCAGGATAAACAAACTCAATATTAAAAGATGAAATTAAAAAAAAAATCATAAAAACATATGTGGTTTAACAATATTAATCAATTATTAAAATCTTTAATTTTATATATATTAAAAATAAATATTAATAACTATTATATCAATTTGTGAATGTTTATCAATAAATGTTTTATATATGATATCTTTCTTAAGAATGTTTTATTCATTAAAACCAAAGTTATTAAACATGATTAGATTTAATACTAGATAAGGGTTTAAATCATAGATTGCTCTAATACTCGGATCAAGATTTGGGTTATGTGAAATTATATAGATATTTTTAACATTATTTTATTAAAAAAATTTTAAATCGTGTGAAAATTGATTTAATCTATAATTAATTAATTAATTAATTAAGAATTTGAGCTCCTTAGAAAAGTTGTTTATGGACTTCTGTTTTCCGGAGAAAACTCCCTTGAAACCCTTGAGCACCACCTTCTCTAAAATATTTGTTTTTGCAGTGAATCACACGGGAAGATTGAAAGAATAATTAAAGTGATTTTACTAACATTGTAAAAGTAATTAACCGACAAGTTGACCCCAAGTCAAAGTCTTCTGTGGAAAAACATGAATAAAAGGTTGCCGGAAGACCATTGCTATCAAGCGTTTTTTCTAAGAGATGGGTCCGTGACACCATTTCCCCTCAAGCTTGATAAGGGATTATATATATATATATATATATATATATATATATATATATATATATATATATATATATATGCGCTTTAATTTCAACTTGTATAAAAAATAAATCTTAATGTAGTGTGTTAGAATGCAACCACCGATTGATTAATTTTAATGGCTGGTCATTTAAACTTGGGTGTTTTTTCGGTATTAATATATATATTCCTCAATTATCATAAAAAATTAAGAAAAAACTAATAATAAGATTAAAAATAAATGTTTTATGTATCTAAATAATTAAAAGTAAGGTTTACTCAAGGTATATATGGGATTAATTAAAAATAACAATAAAATCAATTTATAAAAAAAATCATAAATTTAGTTTTCCTAAATTTTAAATGTAGTGTGAATGCATTCCGCAAGAAAAAAAAAAACAGTGCAAAATTAGCCTTTCAAGAAATAGAGAATCTTCCTCTTTGAAGGAATTAATTAGTGGGTTGGAAAAATGTCTTTATAAATTTAATTTTTATAAACATACCCTTAATTAACTTAATTTGGATATGGATAATTGTTTGCAATACATTTACATCCAATATAAACAATTCATGATCAAGTCGGCCTTGGTTAGCTAAAATATTGAAAATACTTGCTCTCTCTGTTTTTTTTTTTTTTGGCCATGAAGTTCCTATATATATATATATATTAGTTGAAATTTTATGATGTCCATTAATCCTTTTAAATTAAAGTCAAGTTATTAATTATATCCTATAAATTTCTAGAAAAACTAATTCTCTCAAATTTTGAAGGGCGATTGCTACAAACTAAAATTCCAAGCAACGAAGCTTAAATTTCTTTTATTTATACTTGAAGTTTATGAAAAACAAAATTATATAGGATCAAACATAAACATTATATAAAAATTCTTCAACAACACATTAAAAATAAATTAAAAGGTACTCTTCAAAGTATTAAATCATTAAATCTTACATATCAAATAAATCAAATGATCATAAATCAAATTAAAAAGAAGAATCAAATGATTGTTTTATAAAAATATTTTAAATAGAAATTATTATGTGGATCATATGCCCTAGGCAAATTAAGGCCTCACTTATAGCCAGCTATAGCATGGGATAGCCAGCGGTCATTCCATCAGGAGACTTGTGAATTCTGAAGCCTTTGCAATGTGCATGGCATGTGTCCAAGAACCCACCAGGAACTCCATTTTGACAGGGAAACCTTTGACGAACTGTATTATATGTGATTTGCTCCTGGTTTTATAAATTAGAAAGTGTAAATTGTAAATCCCAACCAATAAGATATCTACATAAGAAGAGTCTGTAAATGTTACAGATGATTTAAGTTTGTTTACCAAATTTTTCAAGAACATGTTTGTCTTTGGTAGCTTATTGTCATAGCTGTGAACTCTGAAGAAAATTGATGTAAGAAACCAAAGTCCATTTTGTTCTAGATTGTAGACGGATATAAGCTTGGTGATTCCCGATTCTTTTATTAATTTCATTTTATACATTCCCTGTGATGTGTTCTTAATTTCTATACCACACCGATATCTGTTAGGTTCTGATTCAATCGAATTGGAGCCGATCAAAATTTTAATGACTCAGTTTCTTTTATAAACTGGATTGGGCAAGCCCTTGATTATGCCCAAGAAGAAAACTAAATAAATAGTAAATGAGTAGTGTACTGAAAATAAATATTTTCAGCATATTACATAGATCTAAAACAATAGCACACAGGAATTAATAAAGAGGAGGGATCGCTAGGGATACAAGATTTGCACCCAAAAATATGACCTGACATGTTCAGGAAACAGAAGGGAGGTGTTTCTTTTAAACACAAGGCAGATTTTTATGATCTTATTCCTTTTGGTCATTAAATTTTCTTAGAAGGAGCTTTGGTTTGATTCCTACAAGCTGGGGGCAAATCTTCAGCGTTTCGACAGGCAGCCTCATGAGCAAAAGAAAGACAATCTGCGACCACTCCAAGCGTCTTGTTGTTCCCCTGTTCCGATTAGAAACGGAGATTCAAGAAGTTATGCTACTGTCCTGAGACAAGAGTTCCAACGAAATCTACTGTAAGTTCCCAAGACACTCTTTTATAACACTTTGGTCATTTCCATGACTTTATCTGCATATCTTGTGCAGGTTCCATGTTTTGAGATTTGAATATTATTTTATTTTATTGTTTAGCACTTATTCTATTCGCCAGGTTGTGAAAAATATTCAAATTAGTTTTGTTGGCATGTAACCTCACCAAACAATTTAAGACTTCACTAAACAATTTGCGTAGACCGTATTGACTGGGAGTCAACTATTGTCGTAGTGCTTTTATGCACTATCTGTGTGCGTGAATGGAAAGAAAAGCAGGTGGCAACTGGGGTGTGAAAATGAATAGAAAACTACAACAAGGGTGTGAAAATGAGTTACTTCTCCAAAAAGAATGTATAAATTATTGAATATCTAATGGAAAGGATTCATGAAACTCCGCCATATATATATATATATATATATATAAATAACAGAGAAATTGTGGATAATAGCAATCATTTTCTTATCTCCTGTATCATATCTTCCACAAATCTTAAGTAATTGATGAGAAAGTGGATATACCACTTTCTCTTCTTTATAGCACTACTGGCTAAGATGAGTTCAAGCATTAAAAGGTTGTGAACACGGATGCTTGACTTGCTGTATACCATTTTGATTTTTAAAAACAACCATGCAGTAATTTCCTGGTGATTTCCTTATGCATACTGTTTGATGAATTATTTTCTTTATTCCCGTTTAAATGTTTTCATACATGAATACTGTAGAGTATATATTGCAGTGTGAGATAAGGTTAACTCATTGTATTTTTATAAATTGAAAGGATTTCTCTTTTTTTCTTTGTCAATTACAGCACATGCATGGAGGTGTTCTTACTCAGAGTAAATGCTATTGTAATGTTTTCACATAGACTCCCCTGGTTTGCAACTAATTCACTTACATATGATGGAACATAGCCATAAATGAAAGGTTCTTGCTGCTTCTAACTTCTCTATACTTTGCCTGGTCTGAAATCTTAGCTCAAAAAACCTATTCGCAAGCATATAACCTGTTAAAATCCCTCCAACACTTAACTACAATAATTTGTTAACTACATGCTACCTAATAAACTAATCATAGCTCCTAGAACATTCAGAATTCTATTATGCTTTTTGGATTGTAAACTAGTTAATTTCAGATAGCAATTCCTTTTATATAATTTATAATAATCCTCGAAATCATTCCTGGGCATTATTGACGGAGTAATGCACCGTTTATGGTATTAAAAACCACAGAGAACAAGCTTTTCCTATGTATAAAATTTGGGTAAAAAACTGTATCTATTCAAATCATTTTTTGGATCAAACAGTAGCCCTTGTAAAATACTTAATCTAACAACTTCTAACTTTATTGTCTAATTGTTAACCTAATATTTCTATACCATTAAACAACCACTAAGCAATTATATTTTCATAACCTATTTAATTAATCCGAAACCTTTCTAAATATAATGTTTTTTTATCTCGAAATCAAGAAAACATAATGTTACCTCACAACAACATTAAAAATATTAAAATTAGTTTTTTTGGCATGTAACCTCACCAAACAATTTGCGTGGACCGTATTGACTGGGAGTCAATAATTTTCGTAATTGATGAGAAAGTGGATATACCACTCTCTCTTCTTTATAGCATTACTGTCCAAGAAAGGTCGTGAACGCGGATGCTTGACTTGCTGTGTGCCATTTTGATTTTTAAACACCATGCAGTAATTTCCTGGTGATTTCCTTATGCATACTGGTGGTCTTCTAGAATCTTTTTCCAAACAATCCTCGTTAGACCTTCGGGGGTTAACCTGGGGTAAGATTTGTATCATGGTTTTTTATCCTGTCCAGATGAACTTGAATTAACCTGATGTGTGTGTCAAAACAACATTATTTTTTTTATATAAATATAAATATGAATCCCGAGCTCTTTTATAATCTTAAGAAGTAATATATTAATAGTCAAACCATCATCCACCAAGAACAATTCACCATCTTCTCATCTATATATCTTTTAATAAAAAAAATTGTTTATGGAATTTTGATCCAAACAACAAGTCTTTATCATTAAAAGATATTTTTGTGATGCATACACCTTGAGACAAGTTGAAAGAGTCAGTCATGATAGGCTTAGTAGGAGTTTTCTTTATAGTTTTCTCATTTTTAATGTTAAATCAGGATATTTTTAATGTTAAATTAGGAAGAGATCAATGAGAAACTGAACTTGAAGATGGACTGTATCATTGTTAACTTCTTGATCGGAATACTGATCCAACATGATGGACGTCAATGTAAAAAAAAGAAAATTAAAAATATAGCGAAAACAAAGTAATTAAACAAGACAGACTTAGGATTCCACAGATAAATATAGTTACAACACTTTTCTATTGAAACGATCAACAATAAGGCTAAGCTACGAGGTCAACACATTTTCTGTTTGTTTTTGCGTTTTAAAAATGTTTTTAAAAAAAATTAAAAAAATCTTTTTTTTTTGTTTTAAATTAATTTTTTTTGTGTTTTAAGATCATTTTAATGCTCTGATATCAAAAATGATTTTTTTATAAAAAATAATATTATTTTAATACATTTATAAGTAAAAAACACTTTAAAAAACAACTACAACCATATTCCCAAACAGTATCTTTGAACACCCGTTAGCTGGACACATTCAAGAAAACTGCTGACAAGTTTCGAACTAACACAATTTTGGGCCAAGAATGCAAGAAGCAAACTACTGATTCCCCACCAGCAACCGCAACAAATTCAGTACTCCCATGCTAAGATATTCTGAAGTTGGAGAACTTATGAAAATTAATACAAGGCTTCAACACTCCGAAGCCTGCAAGAGAAATATCAAAGAAAAATAAGTAGCTTTAAACAGCAGCCATTTCATCATTTTTAATTTTAGTATAACACAATAATATGAACCAACCTTGATTCTCAAAGGCACCCAACTAATTCATTAGCCTTCAAATCAAGACTTTGCAATTCCTTAAAAGGCAGAAACAGAGATGCGTTGAGAACCCACTCGCCTAACCCCCAATCCCTGGCCTGCACCCCCAAGGCAGAATCAATTACTGCCCAGGTATTTCGACAGTTATGGCTTGTGTGGGTTTTGGTTCATGATGGAGATGATGGATACAATAATGTATTTCGACAACAAAACTTTCAATTCTTGTAGAGTTCTTTATGGAAAAGGGATTGCGAAGAGGGGACTCTTTATCAACATCTCTTTTCAATATAGCGACTGAGGGTCTTAGTAGAATGCTAAAAAGAGATGTGATTTGGGACTTATAAAAGGTATTTGTTTTGGTCACTTTCAGTTTGTAGATGATACACTCATCTTCAGTTCATATGATTTTCCATCTCTTCAAAACATCAAAAGAACTATGTGATGTTTTGAGTTGATTTCTAGGCTGAAGGTTAATTTCCACAAGAGCTCAATCACTAGAACTATTGTTATTTCTTCAACTGCTAGCAATCTAATATGTAGGATGGAGGGGATGCCATTTAAGTATTTGGGCCTGCCTATTTGTGCATCTTCATCTCATGTGGAAAACTATTGTTAATAGACTCAATAGCAAGTTGGCTGCCTGGAAAGGGCGTCACTTATCTATTAGTGAGAGAGTGTGCTTGCTTAAATCAATTATAAATAATCATGGGTTCTTAGAACATACTTTATAGGCTTTAATAAAAGGTATTCCTCCAAGCTTTATAGGCTTAAATCAATTATAAAAGGTATTCTTTCTTTGGTTCTTAGGAGGAAGGAGGGAAAAAACTATGCAATGTTAAATGGGCATAGGTGGTTCCTCCAAAAAAAAAAACAAAAAGGGCTGGGTATAAACTACATTATTGATAAAAATCATGGGTTAATAACACTTCCATAGCAATCAAAGAGATATTTATTTTCCCCATTAATCTCTCAAGTTTTATACTATGATGATAGTGTGACGTGACTCCAATAAATGTAGGATAAGTTAGGTATACAATGTCTCTGTGATATGGACATCATCATTTTTGGTATGTCAAATTCTTACTATTTCACTCTTAAGAGTAGAAAGATCTAGTTCGTTGGACTACCACCAAGGCTTAACAACGATAATGAAAAAAAACACATGTGAAAGGAAAAGGACTTAATCTTATAAGCCCAAATGATTTTGAGAATGAGCTTCATGAAGAGCTTGTTGTATTTGCTTCAGTGCTAAGAAAGTTTTAGAGGAAGCACTTGAAGAAGTTACCAAGTTAAATGATTTTAAATGATTTTAAACCTTACCAATTATAGTACTACAAATTGGAATTATTGGGCTGCATTCCGATCTGCAATCTTCCTATATATCCATCTGGCTTCTAATGTCTGCTGTCAAAACTGTCAAGTTCTCAGCATTCCCAAAACCCAAAGCAAACAACATCCTCTGCACCTCATCTTCAACAATACATTCTGCAGTTGCAGCAGAACTGTAAGTTATGATATAACGAAGATTCCCTTTTCTGATTCTAGAATCCAGTGAACCTGGTGATTCCACTTCACGTTCATCCTCCACCCGCTGAAGACTACCATTGAAAGAGAAAAGCTCCACCTTTGCGTGTAAACTGGATTGATTGCATCCCATCTGAATCACGTGGGCTTAATGGAAGGAACGAACAATTGTCGGTTTTAAAAGTTTGGTTTGTAACAATCATTGTAATTTCAAATTTCCATACTCCTTCCATTTAAGCAAGTAATAATAACAGAGAATATGTATAAATCTCAGTGTTGTTTTACATTTTATGTAAGATATTACAGTTTCATTAAAAAATGAGAAAGAACAATAAAAATCCTCAAATTCTACCACCTTCAATTCTCATTCATCAACAACAGCATACATTCAAACAAGTGATCAATAGTGTTGATGAAAAATAAATTATTAGTGATCAAGTGACGAGGACTAGAGTAAGATTGGCGCCATCGTAAGCTTGACAAGCTTTGCCTACTCTAACTGCAACGAAAGATTCAGTGCCTAATCTCTGGACGGAGAAGGGGACGCCCTTGTTGTGTACACGGTTGCTCTGAATGGTTTGATGATGCTCATTTTAAACATATTATTTCAAGTTGTCAATTTCGTTCCAGTTAATATTTTATTTTTTTAATTGGAACGATATGTTTTGGTTTTGGAACATTTTAGTGTGTTGTTTTGGGATTATACTATATATATATATATATAGTATAATTAAAAAATTAAGCTAAATCACGTTTCTACCTATTATCTGGGTTGTCTTTAGACTTGTTAAGTCGACTAAGTCATATTAGGACAACTTTCATATAATTAAATTTGAAACTCGAGCTAGATAAGAAATCAGGTCAGGAAATTTTAATATTGATTTGTTGAATCGGATTTAATAACAATGCCAAAGATCTGAATATTTATTTTTTACTCAATTTTTTTTAGGTCCTGTTTGTTTGATGGAAATAGTTTTTTTTTTTTAGAAAGTGAATTCCTGTAAAGTGAATTATTTTATGATGTTTGGTAGTGTGATGAAAAATAAATTGGAAGATATTTTCCAGTGTTTGGTTATGTTATGAAAAATGAGTTGGAAAATAGCTTATTAATGTTTTATTTTTTTTTCAAGTTTATTAAAAAAACGAGGAACAAATCTTACAAATTAAAAAGTTGAATGAGAATGAAATTGTAAAAATAATCTAATTTTATAAATTATTTCAAATAAAATAAATAATAATCAAAATAATAGAGATCAAATCTAACAAATAAAAAAATTGAAAGAAGATGAAATTAAAATAATAATAATTACAATTTCATAAATTATTTCAAATAAAATAAGTAACAATTAAAAGAATAAGGACCAAATTTGATAGATAAAAAATTTCAATTAAAAAAATGATAAGACAAAAGCAAATAACAATCATAAAAATGAGGACCACAGTTAATATAAAAATCAAATTAAATCAAATTTTAAGGAAGAAAATTAAAAAAAAAAGATTCAAACAAAATATATATCAATTAAAAGTTTGAGGACTAAATTTGATATAATCAGCAAATAATATGATATTTCTAAATTTTTCACAACTTCTGGAAAATGTTTTCCGTCCAAAATAAAAAGAAAACACTTTCCTGAAAATCAAGTTAAATTTTCCTTTGACTAGAAAGTGTTTTCTGTTGACCAACTTTTCTAATGACAAATAAATACAGGAAAGTTTGGAAAGTGATTTCCAAAAAACTATTTTTCAGGCAAACAAACACCCCCTTAATTCAGTTACTAAAGAGTTATCCAAGAATAATTATTCTCCACTAGCAGTTGTTGCATACTAAATTTTTTTTGTCAAAACATACATGATAGGTGGCTTCAATATCAATCCATCACTTTTTAGGATTTTCCATGAAGTTTACTTCTAACATAACTACAACAAGCTTAGTAGCTTTCTCATCAACATTGTCAATGATATGCTAAGAAATAATGGTTTTGTTGAGCTTTGCTATCATCATAGGCTTGGTGATGGAAGGATTATTGCTTCATCATGCTTTATATTTAAGTTCACACCACTTAAATTATTTTGAGTTTTCTCCGCACGAAGAATGTTTAGGAATCGGGTTTGCCGTCTAAACCGCAAAGATTACCAGGTTAACAAGTACATCGAAATTATTAACGATAGTTTTATCTATCTATTATCTCAATAACAAGATTAACTTTGCAATTATATATCACACTTATATAATCTCAAATAATATTAATTATAATGAATCATAAAAATTTAACACACTAATTTTGCAAAAAAACAATTTAACTTTGCAATTGTGTATTTATTTATTTGTTTTTCTACGAGACACAATGTGTTTTTCAATATAAACTATAACAATACAAATAATTATAAATATTTTTCTTTCAACGTCAACATAAGAAAACATTATGCACTCTAGTAATCCAAGTAAAAAATACAATGCCCTTGATGAATCCACACTAAAAAAATTACACCACTTGAAGATTTTTCTTTTTAAGATTTGTTTTCTTGGTGACAATACATCACAAATGCTAGGAGTTTATCCAAACTCACAACTATTTACAACAAGATTTATTCTCTCAAAAAGCAGATTGTTCAATTAAAACCTATAATCTCTATAGCTCATTTAATAGCACTAAGGATGATTGTGATAAGCTAGCAAGAATTGTTACAGAGATGAACAAGAAGCAAATAGAAGTAGAGAAAGATGCTGCTGTAATGCAGAGGAAGAAGAAAATGTTTATGTGTATTATTCACTACTTACATTCCCAGCACTGTTACATTCATTTTATATCAATAGAAGATGAGAAGCTTGATCACGTATTCTACTCAACAGTAACATAATTCATTAACTGTCTAACCATTATATTCTCTATTCTCTTTGACAGGTGGCTGAAGTAGAGGTGGCTAAAGCAGAGCCTTTGATATCTTGACATTCCCCGGCAATCATATGCTTGGAGGAACCAAGCATAAGATTGGAACAGAGACGCCGAAATAAAGGAGTGGAAAGGCCTTTAGTGAGAATATAAGCAAACTGATCAGTAGAAGTATATGCTGTTGAAGCCATAGAATCTGGAAACATGGACCCTGCCAGTATACTTGAGCAGATTGAGCTTCAAATTGCTAATGTTAAGGAGGAATCTTTTAGCAGGAAAGAAATACTTGAAAAGGTTGAGAAATGGTTGACTGCATGTGAAGAGGAGAGTTGGCTTGAGGAATATAACAGGGATGACAATCGATACAATGCTGGGAAAGGTGCTCATCTGACTCTCAAGCGTGCTGAGAAAGCTCGCAATTTGGTTAATAAAATGCCAGGTATGGTGGAGGCTTTGGCTTCCAAAACCATGACATGGGAAAGCAAGAGAGGCACTGAATTCTTATATGATGGTATCCGCCTTCTTTCTATGCTTGAAGAGAACACCATATTATACCAGGAGAAAGAGGAAGAAAGACGGAGGCAACGGGATCAGAAGGAACTGCAGAAGAGACATGCTTGACTGTCACAATAGTAGAAACTGTAGGAAGCAAACAGAGATTAGCAAGATATTAGAAGCTTTGAAGTTGAGAAGTAGTCACCATTTTTAGAGTTTAAGAGACAGAGAGGAAGAGAATCACAGATTTGAGAAGAGAGTTGAAGAAGAATTTTTCTGTTTGATAATATATCAAACAGATGATAGGCAGATTGATTTTTATGAAAGAATTGGTTTAATAACACAAATTGGTTTATTCTGAAACACGTGACAATGAAAGAAAAAAGAAAATAAGTGGACCTGTTCCATTGAATCATGAGCATATCCAGTATTGTTGAATTTTATAGAAAATGAGGTTGAAATTCTGAATGTCTCAAGTCATAACTTAAGAGTATTAAAATGGTTGTTGATAATGATACATGGGGTCATGCTTAGGATCTAAGGCTAAGAGCGTTGCTAAAGTTGTGACATCCATTGACTTGAGCTAGAACAGTAGAAAACAATGATGAGTAGTTTGCAGTGAGACAAAGTAACTGAACTTAACCAAAACCAACCCCTGAATCTTGTCTGAAGGTGTAATTACACAGTCCTTTGCATCTTTCCATTCCATCAATATCGACATCCTCTTGAGTTTCCAGCATTCATTCCATTCTGCTATTTTTATCTCAATTAATTTATGCTGTCCTCTGCCCTTTTTTTTTTTTTTTTTATCAATTCTCTTAAGTTTGTTTGTGTTACTTTCTTTCTGACTGGCTCCTGAAGAAATCAAGCATATAATTGATAATGTTTTGCTGGTTATTTGTACTTCCAAGATCAAAGTTATGAAGGAGACTTATTTCCCTGAAATAAATGAAATGTACCAGAGAATTGCTGCCAAGTTACAGCAGGTAAATTGTCTCTGCAATTTCTTCCGGATTATCTGCCCATGCATGATTATCTGCAATTTCCCCACGTTGAGCTTTTGTATTAATTTGTTTTCCTCATCAGCATTGCCTGCCATTTTATCATGTGCACTCATCACCTACCCCCCCCCCCCCCCCCAACCGCCCCTCAACCATGCATCGACATAGAAGAATTGGAATAGAAACATTTTTTTTCACTAATGTTTTGCTACAAAGGATCAATGCAATTAATTTTTAATTCTTGCGTATGTTAACTTCGCTTTCCAGCTTGACTCTCTTCCGCAACAACCGAAGTCAGAACAGCTTGAAAAGCTGGAGGTATTCAAGGCCAAGTTGGAGCGCTTGATAACATGCTTACAAGTCTCTAAAAACAACATCACACCTAGTTTCAAGGAGAAATTGGGTTCCAATGAGAAGCAAGTTTTCTAAACCCAAGCAGATTCAGGAAGCCAATTCCTAATCTACAGCTAGGACAACTTCCCCAGCCTCATGTGCAACCTATGCAGCAATCCCAGTCTCCAGTTCCGCAGTCCCATGAAAATCAACTGAATACCCAGTTGCAATCAATGAAGGTGCAAGGTTCTATACCAACAATGCAGCAGAACAATATGTCAAGCTTGCAGCATGGTTCTCTTTCATCTTTATCTGGGGTTTCTATGTCACAACCAATCATGATGATGCGGGACGTGGGATGAGAGATTTTAAGAAAAGAAAAGGGGGAAGAGAGAATGATATTGTAGCAAAAATTTCACAGGACTTACTACAAATCCAAGCCAAAATATATGGCCACTTAGGCGCTCCATCAAAGTATGCGTATTGGATATAGTAGCTACCGGCTGCATGCATTCTAGTTTTGACATCAATGATATCCGGCATCCCACATCGAGGCATAATCACCCGCGATATTGTTTTGCCATCTAAGATTCTAGTGGGCTTCAAGTTGAAGTTAAGCTGGTAGGTTTTTATAGCCATATCTAAGTTATCGAAATGATCATGGTTTTCTTGAGGATAATGATTTAGGTAGCCAAAATGGTGGAGGTATTTTTTGAGTTTATGTACACCTTCCGCTTTATCACCTATTTTGTATCCCTGTAAATGCTTTATAAATTCAAAGGATGGATTCAACATCAAACATGACCTGAAATGTTGAGGAAACAGAAGGGAGGTGTTTTTCTAAACACAAGGCAGATTTTTATGAGGGCAAATCTTCAGCGTTTCGACAGGGATTAAATTTTCTCAAAGGGGCTTTGGTTTGATTCCTACAAGCTGCGGGCAAATCTTCAGCGTTTCGACAGGCAGATTAAATTTTCTTAAAAGGGGCTTTGGTTTGATTCCTACATGCTGCGGGTAAATCTTCAGGCGGCGTCGGCTGATGATTTTATCGTTATTATGCGTTTTGCTGGATTTAATCGGTTCGTTGGAGTCGTGTTTTGCTGGATTTAATCGGTTCGTTGGCGTCGCCGTCTATTAATTTATTGAAGGCTACTAGGAAACCGGATATACTGGTCTTGCCAGAGATTCACGGGTAAGAAACTGGTTGTGGTTAGGGAAGGTATTAGCACCCCTAACACACCTTACCTAAGATAAGCTGCTTCATGATTTTGACTTGTTAAAGAAGTTTTAAAATTTTATCTTTTCATCGAATATTAGAAATACTTACATATAAGTTAATAATTCTGGACCGTAATACAATCAAAATATTAAATTCTTCTTCAATCTTTGCAATTTTATTATAAAAAAAAAACATCCATAAAAAAAACATACAAACACACCCATACTTTTGACTATATCTTTTCTTTTTCCTTTTTCTTTTCTTTCTTCTTTTTTTTTTTTACAAATTAGAAAAATTCAGTAACTAAACAAAAATTACATCAAACACTTTGGAAATTACAAAACAGACCCCTATAAATCCTTTACAGTGCAGGGAAACCTTTTGGACCCGTATGACCACTGGCGGCGCGTGAGCCGGAAAAAAAACAAACAGGGGCTGGGGAATGTTTCCTCCCCTCTCTGTCCTCCTAAACTGCCGGCATCCTGCAGAACAAGAAAAGCAACACAAAAACAGTAGATTTTAGTTTTTTATTTCCTTTGTTTCACTTCTGTTTTCTGCCTTCCTTTGGTTCGTTTCTTCTCTGCCGGTTGCAGATCCGGCGGTCGGTTCTCGGATGGGAGTGGGGCTGCTTCTGTGGGCGCCGCTGGAGGAAGGAGGACTGCTGTTGGCCGGTGAAGAAGCTGGAAGGCGGCGGCTTGCTCCTGTGGAGGCTGTCACTGCTGAGGAGGCAGCGGGAGGTGTTGTTGGGGCTGTTGAAACTGCGGTGAAGATCTGTTTGAGGAGAGGGTCTTGGCTGGGCGTCTGCTGTGAGCGGCTGGAGGAGATGGGCTGTTATGGTGTTCAGCTATGAGAGGAGAGGTTGTGGCTGAGGGGAGATGGCCTGGAAGATGGAGATGAGATCGGGAAAAAAAACTGGGAAAAAGGGGTGGCTGTTATGAGCGGTTTGTGGTGGTCTGCTGTGAGGGTGGAGAGGCAGAGGTGGAAGGCTGAAGATGAGAAGAAATGGGTGTCCGGTCTGTGGAGAAGATGGGTGAAAATAGAAGGGGAGCTGTTCAATTTCTGTGGAGGAGAAAGGAGGCGGCTGTGGGTTTGTTGCCGGCTGCTGAGGAGAAGAAGAAAATCAAAGGGGAGGGGAGATGTGTGTGAGGGCTGTTCGGCTGTGTGGGTCTGTCGATTGAAGGGAAAAATAGAGGCGCTGAGGCTGGCGGAGCAGAGGGAAGTGGATGGCAGCTGTGAAGGGGAAAAAATTTCAAGCTGGGGAGGGAGACGAAGGGGCTCGTCTTCGGATGTGGTGGCAGGGGAGAAGGAGCTTAAAACGTGGGGAGCGTTCTGCAGGGGAGAGGAGGATTAATGAACAGAGGGGGAGGATTGCCTTGCTTCCCTGGTTTCGGCTGGAGAAGGGAAGAAAAAAACATCACCAGGAAGGGGCGGCTGGGCAAGAAACCAGAAGAGAGCCAGCCCTGTCTCTTTCCCCCCTCTCTTGTCCCATACGTCAAGTCTGCATATATGAAGGAAAAGGGAGCAGCGGGGAAGGAAGTGGGACCGGGGACCATCAGTCCTGTCGCCAGCTGCTGCGGGGAAGAAGAAAAGCCAAAAGGAGGGGCCTTCTGTCGGCTGGAAAATGAAAAAGAAGACCAACTGGGGGGGGGGGGGGGCTGAGTTCCTGATTTTCAGCCGAAAGAGAGGGATCAAATGGTCCTGGGCTAGGGGAGCGGCTGGTTTCGGGTGAAGAAAAAAGTTCTTAAGGGTTCCCTTTTTTCTTTTTTTTGCCTTTCTCTTTAATATTTAAAATTTTCTAGATAAAAATATTGTTTGGGCCTTAAAATTGGTCCTTTAACTTTTTTTTTTTTTGTAAAATTTGATTTTTCTTGTTTTTTTGGATTTTTCTTACCGACTTAAAATGAGAAAAATCGGTGATTTAAAAACAACTTGTTTAAACGCGTTTCAAAGATCTTTTAAAATTTAAATTTTTTTGAGACAATGCTGAAAATGCTAAAACGATGCAAATATATTAAAAAATATATTTTTTGGATTTTTAATGTTTTTTTATTATTTTTAAATTTTTTTGAAAATTTACCGAAAACATGAATCAAAAATTGATTAGCAACACATAGAATTTTTTTTTTCTACTTAGTAGTGGTTTTGGCAATTTTTTTTCAGACAAGTCTTGAGAGTTGAAAGACTAATCACACCCGAGTCAACCAACAATCCAAATCAGCTCCCTTCCTAATGGTTCAGGAATGAGAAGTCCAGTTTATATATTTGATATAGAGACGGTACACTACAAATTAAGCACCCAATAACTAGACAAACAATCATGATAAACTAGGAACAATCATCTTCCCAGTAACAAATTCACCTTCTCAAGTTGGAGAACTTGCGAAAACTAGCCACCACAAAATAGTAGCAAGTATTTATGCAGTCTTCGATGAAGTACGACCACCTGCGTCGCCAATATGGATTGATGTAAAGAACTGCTGCAATTGTCATTACCACAACTGTGTAACATACACCGAAGCTGATGTAGAAAAACTCCATGTCTATGAAACCATCATCTCCGTGTTCATCATTAGGCACTGGCTGGGATGGCACTGCTTCCTCACTACAATTTTTTCGCAATGGAGGTCCACATAAGAAAGGATTTCCTTCGTAACAGCTTTCATCGAAGGTCCCAAACTGATATTTTCTCTCGGGTGTCTTTCCTGACAAATCATTGTGCGCCACACTAAAAACTTCCAGTGTGGTAATTTCAGTAAGTTGTGGAGGGATGGCACCATTCAAGTTGTTGTAAGAAAGATCCAAACTCTCAATCTGCTTTAGGTTTGAGAATGTTACAGGGATAGATCCAGTGAGATTGTTGTGTGATAAGTTTAATGACAGTATCTTACTCAAGTTTCCAAATTCTGGTGGGATTGCTCCTACGAAGTTGTTATTGGAGAGATCAATACCATACATGTAGCTCAGAACTTTCCCCTTGTAACCATAATACATATTTTTAGTTGTAAATTCTATCACTTCTTCTGTAAAGTTAACCCAAAAATCCTTTCCCAAGTTATACATACTATCCTCTAGTGATGGACCCATTGTTTCATAATAAGCTTTTTCTATGGACCATGACGGAAAACCAAATCCGAGATCTGCGAGCGTTTTCTGGGAACTTTCCTTGAGAGTAAGATTGCCCAAACAGGAGGGTAGTGGACCAGAGAGCTGGTTTTGTGAAACATCCAAAATGCTTAATTGTTCTAACAAGCATAACTGAACAGGGAGCTCACCATCAAAGTTATTAGCCCTCAGAAGAAGAACACTCAATGATGAAAGATTGCCAATCCAATTTGGAATGGAGTCGATGAAGCTATTGTCTTGAAGATCCATCGTAACCAGGGAAGAGCTGTTATAAAAACCATATGTTAATGGACCGCTCAATCTATTTTTGGATAGATGCACATGGATTAGAGTCCGTGGACTGAAACAAGATGGTATATATCCAGACAAGTTGTTCTGAGAAAGGTCCAAATATAAAAGCTGGTCAAGCTTACAAAAGTCTCTTGGGATCGGACCCTTAAAATGGTTTTTGGACAAATCAACTGCGCTTAGTTGCGTAGAATTGACGAAGCACCTTGGAAGCATGCCTGAAAATTGATTGTTGCTCAAATTCAATACAATCCACCTTTTCCACCCACATAATGGAAAATCTGATAACTGACCCCAAAAGTTGTTACCACTTAGGTAGAGAAAATTCAGGCTAGAAGAATTGAACACCGAGGTCGGTATTTGCCCACCCAAATTGTTGTTTGACAGCTTGAGAAACCCTATTGTTGTTAGTTGTTCTAGTTTTACTGTGGACAACTGATTGTTGGATAAATCTAAAATTGTCAAAGAGCTAATATTTCCTAAACAAGAAGGAATACAACCTGTGAATCTATTCTTAGCCATCATTAAGCTGTTTAGATTTGGAAAGATCAAACAAATATCTTTTGAAATTTGACCGTTCATGTTGTTGTTGGATATATCTAATAAGGTCATATTCGGATATGGGTGATCTTGCAACTGCAAAGCATCAACAAAGGAGTTGTCACTCAGATATAGTTGCTCCAATCGTGTATTGTTCTTAAGCAACCACGATGGAAACATTCCGGTGATGTTGTTGTGGGAGAGATCAAGGTTTCTTAAGTCGTATTGGTAATAGAGGAAGTCAGGAATTTCTACATTGAGTGCTTCCGTTGTTTTTGACAAGCTAAAAAAGACTAGTTGGAACTTTGGAATCAAATTATCAAAGGCAACAGGTTCTGTTACTAGTCTGTTGTTCTCACTGGAGAAGAACTTGAGGCTTGAGTGGTTCATAAAAGGCTTCATTGAAATGGGAACTTCAAAGAGGTTATTTGATAGTGAAAGGAATTCAAGGGATATGATGTTAGTAAGAGGACCAGAGGCAATATTTCCAGTAAACTGGTTATTAAAAACATCTAATAGTTGTAGAGATGACAAGTTTCCCATACAATCTGGGAGTGAACCTCCTAAATTATTTCCAGAGATATCTAACTGCTTCAGATTCTTCAATTCACACCAACCTGTATAATTTATCTCGAAACAGTCAAAAATAGTGTTGAAAGAATCTTTTATTGATGATGTAATTATAGGCGGATGGAAGTTGTTAATTTACCTTGAGCGGGTAGGGTGCCATGGAGGTCACATCCACCAACAGACAAGACTTGAAGAGCAGGCAATGCTCCAATGTTCTGGAGAAAGTTTATTGGGAGAGAAGTACGATCTAGATGCAATTCTTCAAGGGTGCTAGAATTGAAGAAAGTCCCTGTGAAAAAGAAAGAAGAAGAGATATGGTGAAAATAGTGGTGGTGTATAGAATAGTCATTTCATTCAATATTATTAATTAATGACTGCAGGAAGTCCAGCTTTCTTAAACTTATGGTGTGTAGAATTGAAAACAGGCAATCAAGTAAGTAGTGAAATGAAGTGTTATATTCATCGATTTTTGGATGGGAACACCAAATTGGCTGAAAAATCCAGAGATTTCAAAAGGTATTGTAAATAACAGAACTTTACCATTGACAATCGTCGATCCTGTCAACTCATTATATGATAGATTTAAAGACTTGAGGGATGAAAATCCACGCAGATGTGAGAAAATGCTGTCGTTGAATATATTATTAGAGGTCAGGTCAAGGTTCTCGAGTTTCCCCAAATGTGATGATATGATCTCAAAACCTGCAACAGAGTTGTTTCTAAGAGTAATTAAGTCATGATGAGCTCACGATAGATAGAAACTAAAGATAATTAGAATTGATGAGATGCTGTTGTTCATTTGATATATGATTCTCAAATTATACATAAAAAGAATGATACACTTCAAAGAACGCATATTTAATTCAAGATGGAAGCTAAGTTAATCATTCTAATTTCGATCTTATTGGAAAAAAAAAACAATTTATGGATATAAAGTCGTTAAAGATGGAAGCTAAGTTATGATAGACTTACAAAACAAGATAAAAAAAACTTAAAATTAAGAAAAGGTTTCGAAGCTAAATAATTAAAAGGTTACCATAGAAGCTACCTGATCCAGCTGTCAACTCATTTCTTGATAGATCCAAAGACTTGAGAGTGGAAAGGTTACCATTGAAACATGACAAAATGCTTTTATCATTATTAAATCGGTTATCATATAGGTCAAGTTCCCTCAGTTTTGATGATAGGACTTCGAAGCCTGGAAAGAGAATCATCAAAGCAAGATAATTGACATTAAACACCAACCAACCTTCATTTATTTTATTATTATAATTAAGTGCACAAACATTGAACTAACCTTCATTCTCCATGCAACCAACCAAACTATTCACTCCCAATTCGAGACTTTGCAATTCTTTGAAAGGCAGAAACAAAGATGCGTTGAGAACCCAATCGCCCAATCTGAAATCCCTTGCATCATTAAGAGAGAGTTGGATCACTCGCCGTGTAGTGTTATCACACTCGATCCCACGCCACTCACAACAATTACTACTGTCCACCCAATCTCCCAAGGAAAGGCGATGTGGGTCGATCAAAGATTGGATCTCCAAGAGACCAATTCTCTCTTCCTCCAAACATCCATAACAACGACCATACCATTCGCCAACCAAAGTCAATAATGCTAGCAACATGATCCAAGCCCCCATTCTTTTCATCATCATCTTAGATAATTCTATGAACTACTACGTAGAATATTGTTGTTTGTTATGTGCCTTTGGGCAACCATAGAGGTCCTATTTATACTACACTTTGGCCATTTAATTTCTATGACTTTATCTGCATATCTTGTGCAGCTTCTATGTTTTGAGATTTGAATATTATTTCATTTCTTTTTGGAATATTCTTGGATTCGAATATTATTTTATTTTACTGTTTAGCACTTAGTCTATTTGCATTTAATTATATTTTGGTTACTAATTATCCAATTTATATATATATTCGGTGTAAAATCTTTTTAACTTTATGATTGTACTTCTCTCGTCATAATTTAGGGTTGGAATATTCTTGGATTTGAATATTATTTTATTTTATTTTATTGTTTAACACTTAGTCTATTTGCATTTAATTATATTTTGGTTACTAATTATCCAATTTATATATAAAAAAAATAAACAAATTGTTGCAATACTTCATAATTTAATAACGTTGTTAGGCTTAAATTAAATTTAATAACACTGGTTAAAACCACATTATAGAAAAAAAATTGAATTGCATAAAAGTAATCAACCAAAAACTTGTATTATATTAAAATAATGCCTTAATTTTGATAGTGATGACAAAATCAAAGAGTATCGTTGATAAAATGAACCACAAATTAATGATATTATTTCTACAAGAATATCATTTTTTTGTATTTGTTTTCTGGTTATTTTTAATTTTTCATTAATATTCCTAACATAAATTGCTATGTATTTTGAATCTTGAAGGATTGAAAGATAGAATAAAACAGAAAAGAAAGAGAGACAAGACAGTTCAAAAGAAAAAAAAAAAAAAGAACAATAGTGAAAGAAAAAGAAGATAACAAAAGTGGAGCCGTTTTTATAAACTACATAAATTTTATAATTACTAATATTAAATTCAAAATATGTACATATTGCAAATATGTAAACATATCATGTGGTTTAAAAAGAAATGACTTTTATAAACATACATGGCTTGACAATTTTAATCAACTCTTAATATCTTTCATTTTATAAATGTTAATTTGTGAAGGTATTTACTTGGATGCGAATTATATTTCTAATTTGTTGTTAAAAAAAAGCTCTATATACTACAACTAGCTTAAGAAAGTCATGTTCATCAGGATCATAGACTAAAAAGAAGAAAAAAATGAATTGCATAAAAGTATCATTATAAATGTTATTCTCCGAAAATATCTTCGTTCCTTGATAAAACTCCCTAAACTACTGTATGTCTCTAACAGTGAAAATATCACTATAAATGCATTTATGAGTTCGTGAGACCGTTGCCATCATGCATTTTTTCCACGAGATGGGTTCGTGGAAAAACTTTGGTTTAATTGGGAATGCTTTACATCAATATTCCTAAACAGCGTATTTTGAATCCTGAAAAGCTCGTGGAAAAGAGAGGGATGGTGAAAATGACATGTAAAGGGACTGTTTGGCAGTGCGCATAGAAAAGGGAAAGTGTCATTGCCATTTTGAGTGGTGTGTTTGCATTTGATTTGTTAATTTCGAGTCTTGTCAAAGACTGATTACTGGTCAACAAGCTTTTTATTAATTCAATTTATCCTGTCATATGAAGGGCCAAACCTGTCATTCATTGCCAGTCACAGTCACAAGTCTTGGTCATTCAATTGTTTGATTAATCAACGAAACTGTGCGTTTCTCATGTGATTTCTCGAAGACGGCCATGAATACATACATATATATATATATATATATATATATATATATATATATATATATATATATATATATATATATATATATAACTTTTCAAAACAAAAAGGATTTTGATGGAGAGGACATTGAAACAAATTATCCACGTGATACCATTGTCATCATTCAATTTTTTCTACGAGATGGGGCGTATGCGTGGGGCTCTAAAAGCTATTGTTTTTAATTTTATTATGTCAAGTCTAGAATTACAGGTACATTTTATTTCAATTTAAAAAATAGAATAAATTAAAAGATATTTCATTTTCAAAATCTTATTTTGTTTTATGAATTTCACCTAAATTCTGACTAGAATATTTTGGTTATATTCTAGCCATTTTATTATGATCAAATAATATTTTGTTTTACTTTTATAAAAAAATATAGTCTAGTTTTATGGTATTAATTATATCTTTCAATTCGACTGTTGGATTGAACTAAAATTTTACAAGAAATCTCCTAACATATATTTATATCGCAAATTAAAATTTTAAGGCAATCAGAGTTTAGGAAGATTTTGCGAGATTGCCGATGATATTTTTATAATTTTATTCAAATTCATAATTTTGTTTCGAAATGTCATTTTTTATATCTTTTTTTAGATTGAATTTTTTTCAATTTCATAATTCAACAATAAGTTCATTGAAAATTAAGATTCATAATTTGTTTTGATTTATTTTATTTGGGGTTATTATGGTCTCATAACCTGGGTCATAGATTTAAAAGGTTAACCCAGATTGACCCGGATCGATCCAATATGTTGTTGTCTCAATACTTTTTTTAAAAAATTTATCATCTTGAACTTTTTTAAGTAAAATTATATTTTTACCAGTCATCCAGACTATCTTTGGATTCATCAAATCGATCAGGTCATATCGATTAAGCACTTATTCTTTTGCTTATATTTGAAATTTCAATTACATAATTTCAAGTTAGTTTATCTTTAAATTTAAATTGAAATTATGTTTGTTAAATTAATATTTTGAATTACATGTTAATTTATTTTTAAATTTAAATTTAAATTATGTTTGTTAAATTAATATTTTGAATTATATATATATATATAGAAAAACCCAAAATGACATGTCAAAATACTCAAAAATCAAAACATATTGTTACAATTAAAAATAAAATAAAACATCAATTAAAATGGAATTGAAAACCTTGCATGGTAGAAGCCTGAAAGTCCTCGCTGCTATTGCAAGAGATAGTTACTAATACCAATAGCAATTTAGTAATGATTAATCAGCATTTATATTAAGATGGGGCTATTAATTCAAATGTTAATGGCGTTAGTAACAATGATTTTCTTGAAAGGATGTCTGCCTCTTAATAAAAATACGGTTTTAATGGCGTTAGTAACAATGGTTACTTGAAAATATACGGTTTTTTTAGTTCAAATCTATTAATAAAAATATAGTTTTATTGAATTTTTTTTATATAATTTTATTAGAGAAATTAATTTAAACACATTTATATACAGACACTAGTTTATCAAGTACTTAAATAATCAATTAGAGTACTTAAATAAAAAAAATATAAATTATAAGCATTTTACGTATCTTTATTGTTTATGAATTAAAAATAAAATAAAATCAATCCAGACTAATCTAAAAAAATTTAACTAACATCATCTTCTAATAATAAAACTAATAAAGATATTTTTTTGTTTAAATTTCATGAATACAAGTATTCAAATTGAAAAAAAAAAGACATTTATACAAGCTTTTAAATAAAAAAAATTATAAAATAAATATAATTTGTACTTGTCATTATCTCTTTTGCATTGCTAACACTTAACAAATTGAATATATAATTCCTGTGTGAATAATGTCAAAATAAATTTAGTTGCATGACATAATAATATTTGTTTATTTTTTTATTTTAATAATATTTTAAATTTTTTTTTTTTAAATAGATAACTTTTGAATGATCAAGTAGTGAAACATGGGAAAAGCAAAGAAAGTGAAGAATAATCAAAATAGTGCGGGTCCACATTAATTTTTGTCCATGTTTTTGGTATTAATCTCTTCATCTATTTGCAGCCAGAGAAAAGAACATCATCTACTGCTTTTCTTGTCTCTTCTTGCTTGGTAGATAAGGTATATGAACCTTTGAGTATCACTCATTTTAGTACATAGACTTAGATATTTGATCACAACTTCATCGCAAGTTAAATTTCACAAGACATGATATTTACGTAATTATATTTTTAAAAAATTCAAATAAAATAATTTTTTTATTCGATCAAACAATAATAAAAATAGATATAAATTATAAATTGATTGAATAAAATAAAAGGAGAAAAAATAATATGTAAGGCTGCACATATTAGAAATATTATTTGAAAATAATTTTTTTTTTATTTTTAAAAATAAAATTCATTTATACAAAAGATTTTTATATATTAAAATTCAAAATAAATAAACTTTAAAATAATATGCAAGGCTGTACATAACCCGTTTAAAAGAAAAGGTGATAGAGAGAGAACAAAAGTAGAACATTTTTTATTAACTAAATAAACTTTATAACTATTAATATTAAATTCAAAATATATATTAAAACTTATTATATTAAAAAAAATGAATTGCATAAAATTAAATAATTAACCAAAACTTATATTCCTTCTTAAAACGTTGACCCCAATTCAAGTTTATTTATTTATTTATATTTTGGAAAAAAACATGAATAAAAGATTAATGCTAGGCATATGAGGATGATGGATAGAAATTACATGTGAAAAATTTAGGCCTTCAAAAAAATTGAAAATAAAATACTATTAATCGTGTTATTTGCATTCTCGCAACAAAACTAATATAAAGACTTGATTGATAAAAATTCATAAGAGTAAGTATTCAAATTACAAAAAATAAATAAATCAATACAAGTTTTTAATTAGAAAAAACAAGATACAAATACTGTGTGTAAGTGTCACTAACTCTTTGTATTTTCTAACTATTAAACAATTGAATATATAATATACGTGTGAGAAACATCAAAATAAATGCAATTGTATAATACACTAAGATTTTTAAAATTAATTCTTTTAAATAAAATAAATATTGATAAAAAAATAAAAATAAAATCTGATAGATAAAAAATTTTAATAAAAAAAACTAAATAATAATCAAAATTAATATAAAAATCAAATCAAATCAAATTATAAGATATAAAATTAAAATGGAAAGGATTATTGAATATCTAATGGAAAGGATTCATGAAACTCCGTCTAATATATATATATATATATATTTATATAAGAGAGAAATTGTCAATAATAGCAATCATTTCATTTTCTTATCTCTTGTATCATTCATATCTTCCACAAATCTTTAAGTAATTGACTTTTCTGGTGTGTGGCATTTTGATTTTTAAACACAACCAATCACCTTATCTAAAAGAATGCTAAAAGTGACATTCTCTTGGGTGACCACCACAAGCCCATCTGAAACACACAAGCCATATAAAAATCACACGACAGCCAATTACCTTATCTTGACCGTATTGACTGGGAGTCAACTATTGTCGTAGTGCTTTTATGCACCATCTGTGTGTGTGATTCCACATGAGATCTTTTTAACTTTATAATTGTACTTCTCTCGTCATAATTTAGAATAATTTAGGAGTCTATTTGCATGGTGTCATCTCACTATCATATATATAATTAAATATATAAATTATCAATAATAATAAACACTGAATAATTATAAATCTTATCCCTGTGGATTGTGTGGCTATAGTATTATATACAAAAACTTCAAATACATAACATTGACACACATACACACTCTTTTGTTTTTATGTTAGGAAAGGTATTCTTGACTTGTTTTTATTACATTTCAATATTAAATATTTTTTTTTCAATCTAGTCAAAGATATACCATTTATATTATTAGAATGAGAAGACTAATCAATTTTTCTAGTTTTCTCTCTAATTATAAAATACATCTGGTTTTTCAAGTCTAGATTTTAAGATAAAAGGAATTTATTTCTTGAAATTAATGCATTAAACAATATAAAAATATTTTTTAAAAATTAAAATAGTAGTAAAAGTAAATTTAGTTTTTGATTGAAGTGTAAACTAGTGGTAAATGAACAAAAAGAAACTTTATTGATTATCTAATGAGTTACTTCTCCAAGAATAATATATACATTATTGATTATCTAATGGAAACTCCGTCTAATATATATATATATATATATATATATATATATATATATATATATATATATATAACAGAGAAATTGTCGATAATAGCAATCATTTTCTTATCTCTTGTATCATTCATATCTTCCACAAATCTTAAGTAATTGACTTCTCTGGTGTGTGGCATTTTGATTTTTAAACACAGCCATGCAGTGATTTCCCGGTGATTTCCTTATGGATACTGCAGGTGGTCCTCCAGAATCGTGGGATTAGTCGAGGTACGTGCAAGTTGATCCGAACACCCACATTAAACTAAAAAAAAAAAATGCTAAAAGTCAAAACACAGGAGCCATATAAAAATCACAAGACAGCGCAATTACCTTATCTTGTGAAACAAAGATTAAAAAAAAAAAAGCATTCTCTTGGGTGTGCAATGGAATCCTCATAAACCTTTCTCTATGCTCTTATTCTAAGATATACCAATAATTAATAAAAAGACATATGAACAACTATTGTCGTAGTGCTTTTATGCACTATCTGTGTGGAAATGAATAGAAAACTACGACAAGGGTGTGGAAATGAGTTACTTTCTCCAAAAAGAATATATACAATATTATTGATTAACAGAGAGAGAGAACTTTAACTATGTTTATTTTATGCACTTTAATTAACATACACACACATATATATCTCTCTTTTTTGGAATATAATTAATTACATGATAAGCTTAATGGATAGTGAGTTTATGGCCACATTTATGTGAGTATTGGTTGCATAAGAAAAAAAATCATAAAACTTGATATATAATAATTCACTAAATGCCTCTTAATTATTCATCAAACTAATATGAAAAAGCTAATATTACATCTAGGAACCAATCTAGAATTTTTGTATATTTTTAAGGGTTAAATTATAATTTTATCGAAGAACCAAAATGAAAATATCATAAATTCATAACTATACTGGAATTTTGCTCATAATTTATTTTTAGTTCTGTCCAGAATCTAGGATTATGCTCCAGGGATCAATCTAAAATTTTTTCAAAGTTCGGTGATTAAACTAAAATTTTCACAAATCGAGGGACCAAACTGAAATTTTATCATCTTCAACTTCAAACCCAGATTTTTCAGAAATCAACTACTGATATATCAAGATTTCTAACTCAAATTCATCATTTAAACAAACCATAACTTAAAATCATCATCTTTATATAAAATCTTTAAAAATCAACTAAATAACTCATTACCCATAACAATTAACCCTTAAGTTATTTCTGCTTCTGCTTCTGCTTCTGCTTCTTTTTTATAACAGTCAAGTATTATTATAGAAAGGTGCTAGAGCCAAAATTAAAGGCTAGCTAGCATAAAAGAAAAACAGAGGCATATACAAGACAGGGGAGGAAGTAATAACATAATATACATATATAACCGAAATGGTAGGCTTGAATTAAATTTAATAACGCTGATTAAAACCACATTGTAGAAAAGAAATTGAATTGCACAAAAGTAATTAACCGAAAACTTGTATTCCTTCTTATAAAGTTGAACCCATGTCAGATTTTTTTTCAATGAAAAATACGAATCAAAGGTTATAACGCAAGGCAGCTCACTTTGAATGACAAAATCATGCCTTAATTTTGATGGTGATGGCAAAATCAAAGAGTCTATTTTTTGTAACACAATCAACAAGTAAGATGGATAGGAATTTACAGTGTAAGATGGGTCTGTAAAACTATTACCATCTGTATTTTTTCCACGATATAGCCCAGTGGAATGGTCCATGAGATCATTTCTATCAAGCGTTTTTTCTACATAAAATATAAAATAGTTTTAAATCTTGTGGTATATTTCTTGTCTTTAAGAGCTATGAAAACTAATATAAAGATATTCATACAACTTGATGGAAATGCTCAGTGATAATCTTGTGGTATATATAATCCTTTTCAAAACAAAAAGGATTTTGATGGAGATCAGGACATTGCAACAAATTATCCACCACCAGATGGGTCAGTGATACCATTGTCATCATGCAATTTTTCCCACTCTTGGGGCTCTAAAAGCTGTGGTTTTTAATTTCACTATGTCACGTCCAGAATGGGAGGTATATTTTATTTCAATTTTAAAAATGGAATAAATTAGAAGATATTTCATCTCGCTTAAAATCTTATCTCTTTACATGAATTTCACCTAAATTCTGGCCGGAATATTTAGATTATATTTTAGCTATCCTGTTATGGCCAAATGATATTTTGTTTTGCTTTTATAAAAAATTAAAATATAGTTTAGTTTTATAGTATAAGTCATGTCTCTCAATCCAACAATTGGATTAAAGTAAAATTTTACGAGGAATCTCATGACATATATTTATATCGCAAATTAAAATTCTAGGGCAATCAAAGTTTAGAAAGACTTTGCAAGATTGCCGATGATATTTTCATAGTTTTATTCTAATTCATAATTTTGTTTTGAAATGTCATTTTTTGTGTCTTTTTTTAGATTGATTTTTTTTAAAAATTTTATTATTCAATAATAGGTTTATTGAAAATTGAGATTCATAATTTATTTTGATTTGTTTTATTTGGGGTTATTATAGTCTCATGACCCGAGTCATAGATTTAAAGGTTAACCCAGAATGACCCGAGTCGATCGATCCAATATATTGTTGTTTTGATATTTTTTAAAAAAATATATCATCTTAAATTTTTTTATCAATAATTGTCAATAATAGCAATCATTTTATTTTCTTATCTCTTGTATCATATCTTCCACAAATCTTAAGTAATTGACTTTTCTGGTGTGTGGCATTTTGATTTTTAAACACAACCAATCATCTTATCTAAAAGAATGCTAAAAGTGACATTCTCTTGGGTGACCACCACTAATCTAAAACACACAAGCCATATAAAAATCACACCACAGCCAGTTACCTTATCTTGACCGTATTGACTGGGAGTCAACTATTGTCGCAGTGCTTTTATGCACTATCTGTGTGCGTGAATGGAAAGAAAAGCAGGGTGGCATCTGGGGTGTGAAAATGAATGCTTATAGAAGGCGTCAGTAATTCTTCTATTAAAATTGCTATGATCTAAGTAAACAATAAACAATAAACAAAAAAAAAAATACTTCACTAACAACTGGGGGGGTGAATAGACTAACTCACTAACAATTTAGGAGTTCTTCATAAGCTTCAATTGAATTGATCTGTTGTTTGTGAGTTTTTGACATATTATATAGGAAGGTATTTTAATTATTCTGTTCAAATTAAAAATTTTCATAGACTAAAAGGCGTAATTTTCTAAAACATAAAAGCAAAGTAAAAAACTCAAATGCATTGGTTTGGAAACCACTTGGTATTAGTTTCTATATAAAATACTTATAAAAAATTTATTTAGTTAGATCTAGATGATTCTGATTCGGTGCTTTATTAGTTTCTATAATATATATATATATATATATTAAAAAAAACTCAAGTTAGCCTGTAAGTCTTCGACTTGGATCATAAGATCGGGATAAGCAAACTCAATTTTAAAAAATAAAATTAAAAAAAAACTATAAAAACATATATGGTTTAACAATATTAATCAATTATTAAAATCTTTTATTGTATATATATTAAAAATAAATATTAATAACTATTATATCAATTTGTGAATGTTTCAATTTGGATGCGAATTGATGTTTTATATTTGACATTTTTCTTAAGAAACCAAAGTTTTAAACATGCTTAGATTTAATTACCAGATGAGAGTGAGGGTTTAGGTCATAAATTAGCCTAATTAATACTCGGATTAAGATTTAGGTGATAGATAGGACAAATTAGCTTATTGACTAGTGTTAATAAAAAATTGTATCATTTTATGATTTTTGTTATAGAAAAAATCAAAATCATGTTGTTAAAAAAAGTAAAACTAAGTTTTAACAGAGTTGACTATGTTATGGGTTGATTTATCTGGTCAATTAGGCTTGATTGAGTCAACTCTCATTTGGTTTTTTTCTAACCCTAAATAGGGTTAAGTTCCAGATTAAAATGTTAGGCTTGAATTAAATTGAATAACATTGATTAAAACCACAATGTAAAAAACAAATGAATTGCATAAAAGTAATTAACATTGATATGGAAGGCTTGCTACTTTCTTTATGGAAATAACGTGTGGAAAATCATGCCTTAATTTTGATGGTGATGGCAAAATCAAATAATATCGTTGATAAAATAAACCCCAAATGATATTATTTTTAAAATACTTCTTGTCATTGTCATGACAACAAGTCTTCTTCTTTTTCTTTCTGAAGTACTTGTCTGTCTATTTTTATGTAACCCAATCAACAAGTAAGATGGATAGGAATTTGCAGTGCGAAATGGGTCTGTAAGACTATGTATTGCTATCTGCATTTTTTCCACGATATAGGCCGATGGGAGGATCCATGAGACCATTGCTATCAAGCGTTTGTTGTACGAGATGGATCCATGAGACCATTGCTATCAAGCGTTTGTTGTACGAGATGGGTCCATGAGACCATTGCCCCGTAAGCTTGGGAATGGATAATTAATATGCTTTAATTTCAATTTAGTTTGCAAAAAAAAATAAAATTAAATGCTTATGCATGAAAAATAAATCTCAAGTGTTAGAATATTGCAACCACCGATTATAATTAATGGAGAATGGACCTTAGATTAATACATGACGCAACTTTCAATGGTATTATATTTCTATTTTTTTATTTTAAAAAATTCTATATACTACAAGTAGCTTAAGAAAGTCACGTTCATCTAAAAAAAGAAAAAATTCTATTTACTCGGATGTGTTTTTTCTACGAGATGGGTCCCTGAGAACATTTCCATCTGCACATTGGTCCCTGAGACCATTGCCATCATGCATTTTTCCTCGAGGAGAGGCCGTGAGACGTCCTCTTCCAACCATCATGCATTTTTTCCACGAGATGGGTTCGTGGAAATACTGTGGTTTAATTATTAGGAATGCTGTTATTGATTGGAAACTTTTTAATTAAAATAAATTTGATAATTTGATTGGAAGAAATCTTTAAATGTTATTAACACATGACATCACTTTATTTTCTTAAGAAAAAAAATATTGTAACCATATAATAAAATATTTAACAAAAATTAAATTGTTTTAAATAGATAACTTTTAAATTATCGAGTCGTGAAACACAAGAAAAGTGAAGAAAGTGAAGAATAATAAAAGTGGTGCGGGTCCACATCAATTTTTGTTTTTTTTTTTGGTATTAATCCCTTCATCCTAGTACATGGACTTAGTTATTTGATCAAATCTTCATCACAAGTTAAATTTGTTTAATTAAAAAAATTATATATAGATTTCTTTAATATATTTTTTATTTAAAAAATATTTAAGTGAAAATTAAAAAATTTATATACAAATATAGTCAAATAAATCGAGAATTATGTGTATTAATAAATGAAAAAAACCATAAACGATGAATCAAAATAAAAAATAAAAAAATTAAGAAACAAGTGTATATCAAAATATTTAATTTCAAAAGACATTTACGCAATTGTATTTTCTAAAAATTTAAATTAAAATAATTTTTTTATTCGATCAAACGATAATAAAAACAACACACACAAATAGAATAATTTTTTTATCAGCGACTAAAGTAGTTTCCATCTTATATATAGTTAGAATCTCCCATATTTGTCAACATGCCAGAAAAGCTATTCGCAAAGAAACTCTCAAAAACTCACATTAAATATATATATAGAATGGCAGTTCCAATGGAAAGCCTCTACGCTTTCCAAATCCTAGAAGGAGAAAAATTATCTTATCATAGATAGATGCTGGTTTTTAGGGAATGAGGGAGACTCCTTGTATAGCAGAATAACCTTCTATGTACACTCCTTGTGTAGCAAAATAACCTTCCATGTATAAGAGACCTTTTCTGCTGACTGCAGGGGAGAACATTCTGAAAAGTTAATGAATTAATTAACTCTCTTGGTATTCTAGTTTTGGCTTCAATGTATTAACACTGACATCCATGACAAGAGGTGGAGGTTGTTGGGGGATTCCGGCTCCTCATGCGCGGACCGGTGGTATATTGATAGTTGCTCAAAGGAGGGCTTAAGCACACTGTGACGCAACATTTTACGTGGTTCGGCAAATCGCCTACATCCACGGGAGAGAGTCCATATTATTTAGGGATAGAGAAAGGATACAATAAATACATGGAGGAGGATCACTCAACTCCCAGCTCACACACTCTGCTGCATATGGCAGTAGGGCTGCTGCCCATGGCAGCAGCTCCTCTTTCTCTTCACTTCACGTTTTCCCTCACTCTCACAACTCTCACAAAATATGCCTCTTTTATAGGCATTTCATGGCAACCTTCTCCAGCACTTCTTCAACAAAGGTGGCTGCCAACTCCAGCTCTTCTTCAACAATGGTGGCTGCCAACCTTTGACATCTTGGATGGGTGCACATGGTTGGTGCAACTCCAGCTGCAGCTGCTGCAATTGTAAATGGTTGTTGCACATTAATGGCAACCAACCTAACAATCACCCCTTTTGCCATTCATGTGGGGCAACTGTCCTCTTGCTTCTTCAGCACAGGCTTGCATCTTGCAGCTCTTCCAAACTTACCATTCTGAGAGCATCTGTGGCTGAGTTTACAGGTACTCGCCAAACTTTTTAATCACCAGAGTTACCAAAGCACACCTTTTCTCACACAAAAGGATCACTACAACCAGATGGTCTGCCACTTCACATCTGAAGAGTGTTAACGCTTGTATCTGGGAAAACATTCCCCTTCGAGCGTATCAACCATGCTCGGTTCGGAATGATTCATCAAGCCTTACACCAAGGCTTACAACACCCCCTTAAACGGAAATTTCTTTTTCCAAGTGCGACAGTTATTATTTGAGTATCTCAATATGATCACGAGCCCACCACTCTTCCAAGAGTCTACTCATCCAAGAGTTGCGCCCGCCCTCTATTCCACCCTAGGAACCACGCCTTACTTCTCCGTGAGTCTCTCGCTCTTAGTTGTAAGAGTCCAGGTAGCTCTCCACCTTTAACCATGGGGGCAGCCCATTAAAGGTTGATCCATATCTATCTTCATACTCTGAGTATTACAATGCCATTACCGAGCTCACCACCTTGACAAGAGTCAACTCGTTCCCGGAAC
Organism: Populus nigra; assembly: GCF_951802175.1. NCBI lineage: Eukaryota > Viridiplantae > Streptophyta > Magnoliopsida > Malpighiales > Salicaceae > Populus > Populus nigra. Next base: position 3,203,221 of record NC_084859.1, read on the forward strand.
CTGCGCATGCCCTCTGCTCCTTCATAGCAGCCGCGTCTTAATGCTCCACAAGTCACACACTTATTGTCTAAGGCAAATGTCTTCTAGCTCTTTGATCTTTAGCATAGGGGCAATATCCATGAAAGTCAATCCTGCATTTGTCTCCATACTCATCATAGCCACTTCATTGGCTATACATCTATCCACTCATATCTAGCCATCATATTGGCTCTAGGGCGTTCTGAACTGGACTCATATCACGGCCCTCACACCTTTTCTAAGGCGTCTTCGCCCGTTGTCATTGGGCGATCTGAACTGGGGCTCCTCTCATGGCCCTCACACCTTCTCTAAGGTGTCTTCGCCTGTTGTCATGAGGCGGTCTGAACTGGGGCTTCTATCATAGCCCTCACACACCTTCCATTTAAGGTGTCTTCACCTTTCATAGGTGGTCGCATCCTCCTTCAGCTGAGATGCTTCAAAGTGGCTCCAGAATTCTCTACCACCATGTGCACTATGGGAGAGATAACTGCCACTAATCACATAGAAAGAGAAACTTGCAGTATACTCCTCGCAATCCTCCACCTCGATTTCTATGTTTGGAGCTTTTGTGCCTTTCTGCTTGACAGCTCCACCTACACCAACTCTCTTTGGTGTCTTCGCCTTTCATCATAGGCAGTTGCCTTATATCACAGGCATTTGCACCCCCTCAATTAAGTGCCTCTGCTACAACTCTCTTTCCATCCTTGCATGCATTGGAAAGGTCTTCGCATGTTGTCTTCATCAAGAACATAAGAGACTTTCTGTTGTACAAACTTTAACAGTCTCTGCTCTGAGCTTTATCTGGGAACACTTCTTCTCCTTGCACCTGTTGTCTCATTATAGTACCTCGTTGGATCCTACGGGTACTCCTGCACAATCTCCGTGTGCCTTCGTGCAATTTCTGTTCTCCAGATTTCTCCCTATTCCTTGCTTATGTTTGACAGCAGCTCATCCTGTCACAACACCTGTCAAAGTCAAAATAGGGTGCCAATCTTTATCCCCTTACTGTATTTCTCTTCCATTATCAAGGTCTTCATCAATTCTCCCTCGAGAAATCACAGTCATCGAATCTAACTTCATTGGAGAAATCACCACTTCATCAGATCCTTGAACATACGGAACCCAACTGTTTCCTTGTGTCGTCGTCTTACTAGTCTTCAACCGTTTCATTACAAACTGCTATATATACGAAAATAGTACCGTATGGATAATCCTTCCACTAAGCAAGTTCCCAGGAAAGATTGGAGGGGTCACACTGGTCCCGCTTAAAACCCAATCTCCTAGACAGAACTTCTCAGGCCATATCTATCCATTGTACTGCCTTTCCGTATATACAACCATTTGCTAGCTTTGTTGTGGCTTTTCTTTACAAGTGATCTGGAATATACTGGTTTAATACATGATTTCTCAACATCTGGCGAGACTACCAGTTCTTAGATTCGTCAAGATTGGTTTTCATCAATTTTCACTCTTCACCTCAAATTGTCCACATAACCAGGTGTCCAGAGTGTCCCAATTTTGCCTTCCCTCAAGGCAATTAAAATTCTCCCCACTTAGCAGTTCAGCACATGTAATTGGGCAAACATATGTGATTTCTTCTTCTCCATCTCCATCGACCACCATGAAGACCATCGAATGCCTCCTGATCGGGCAATCTCTTTTGTTAATTCACCATCGCCACTTTCGGTCTCAAATCTCAACGTTCGGACCATACCATTGCATCCGGAACGATCAAATTAGCTAGAAACAAGTCTGAAATCGTCCAAATCGCATTTCAGACGGCTAAGATTTGATCAAAACAATTCTGGCCTGATGAACGGCCCAGATTCAATCTCAGATCCGGTTGCACGTAGACTCTGCTGCACAAAATCTTATCCCGCGGCTCGCGGCTCGACTCAGCTCCATAAACGGCTCGGCTCATCTCGGCTCGGCTCGCGGCTGATGACGTGGCAGGTGGGTCCCGTTGTGATGACATGGCAGATGACTGGTCGCTGACATGGCATGCCAACTGTGCATACTGACATCACAATTACATCATGCTGATGTCATCCCTGGCATGCCTGCTGTGCATGCTGACATCACAATTATGTCATGCTGACGTCATCCTTTGCATGCTTACTGTAGACTGCCACCTCGTCGGCGCGTGGGGGCACGTGCGGGCATGTCCGACGTCTGTTTTTGACGCCGTTTTCACCAGTGGGTTCGTATCGGCCTCCTCTACACAGTGGTATGGTCAAAACACCATTTTGAGAACTTTCATTTTTGAGCAAAAATCAAACACCACTTAAACCATCAGCTCTGATACCAATTGTTGGGAATTACGGCTCCCCATGCGCGGACCGGTGGTGTACTGATAGTTGCTTAAAGGAGGGCTTAAGCACACTGTGACACAATATTTTACGTGGTTCGGCAAATCGCCTACATCCACGGGAGAGAGTCCATATTATTTAGGGATAGAGAAAGGATACAATAAATATATGGAGGAGGATCACTCAACTCCCAGCTCACACACTCTGCTGCATATGGCAGCAGGGCTGCTGCCCATGGCAGCAGCTCCTCTTTCTCTTCACTTCACGTTTTCCCTCACTCTCACAACTCTCACAAAATATGCCTCTTTTATAGGCATTTCATGGCAACCTTCTCCAACACTTCTTCAACAAAGGTGGCTGCCAACTCCAGCTCTTCTTCAACAATGGTGGCTGTCAACCTTTGACATCTTGGATGGGTGCACATGGTTGGTGCAACTTCAGCTGCAGCTGCTGCAGTTGTCAATGGTTGTTGCACATTAATGGCAACCAACCTAACAGAGGTTCCGATGTTGTACAAGAAAAACTGAGTTGATCACCTTAAACCAGTCCTGTCTTCAGGCTGGATTGAGTTCGTTAAAAAAAAGGGTTCTCAAAAAAGGTGATGAAGTCACCTTCTCTCTGATGGACATGAAGGGAGCTGAGGATCTGGAATTGGGAATTCAAGCTCGGAAAAAATCAAGCTATTCGGCCAAGATTTTTGGAGTAATCCTTTGTGAAGAAGAAGAAGCTACTCCTCGCATAAAATATAGGTGTTGATCGATGTAGCTTTATCTTCTATCTTCTAGTATCAGTTCTTTCTTTCTTGCTTGCCTTTTTTTTTTTTTTCCTCCTGGGAAGGAAGGCTTGGGGGTGTTTGAAGCTAGCTATCTCTTAAAATGTCTATCGTAGAACTTAGAATCATGTGAATAAAAGTGTGAATCTTCTAACCAAATATATATATGTATAATATATCCTTACAAGAAATATTCCATACTTTTTCTTAAATTATAAATTAAAAAGAAATTGGTTATAACATGGTTAACGAACAAACGAAAATAAACAGGTGTATTTCTTGCACAAATTCTCTTTTTTTTTTCTTACAAGTTTTTTTTACCAGTCAAAATATACTCTTATTATTTTGTTTTTCCATTGGTAGTATATCAGTCCTTAAGGCGAGGGTTATACTATGTTTCCCATTTGTAAGTGGTGGAGATATTGGAGGCCACTCTCCCTGGAATCAATTTATTGCTGTTGATATTTCTTCACCGTCGATCTTGGAAAGCCCAACATCGAATTCCAGTTCGTGGAAAAGGCATGCACCAAGGACCATATGTTCTTGGCACAGAAGATTGTGTCTGTGAGTAATAGAGCTGGTTTCCTATGTACAATTAGTATGCTTTGGCAGGAAGACCCCGTGACTGGTCCTTGGATAGCTGAGAAAGCCAAGTCTCTGGCAACTTCAGAGGAATCCAGGAGCAGGAAAAAAATCAAGGTGAAAGGATATGAATTTGCTAGTGCAACTGCTGCAAAGGATCTAGGAGACATAAATTTGCGAACTAGAGGAGAGTTAATTTTGAGCTCTGCATTCTTCTTGCATGTTCATCTGTTTCCTGTTGTGGCTGATCTTAGCAGTTCTCAGTATAGTAATTTGCATTTCCTTCTAGATCAGATGATTAATGGATTATCAGGCATGGCCTGCGATGTGGTCGGTGCTAGGGAATCAACAAAGTTAACACATTGTATTTTCATAAATTAAAGGGATTTCTCTTCTTTTCTCTGTCAATTACAGTGCATGATGTATAAAAGTTTTCTTACTCAGAGTAAATGCTATTGTAATGTTTTTACAGAGACTCCCCTGTTTTGCAACTAATTCACTTCTGAATATATCTAGGAAACAGAAAGGCAATCAACAAAGAGTAAGGCATCTTCTGAAGAAATAAAGAAATTTAATACCCTAAACTAAGCAGAAGGTAGAAGGCAAAAACTGAGCACAAATTTTCAGAAAGGGACAAGCGAAAAAAACAAAAAAGAAAGCAGAGAACAATACAGACTCAAATTCACAACACCCATTTTCTTTCCAGTGGAACACTTTAAATAGTTTATTAAATTTATAATGATCTGATTTCTACGCATATAAAAAAATCAACTTAATGATCAATTCTCTATAATTTCAGCATTACTAAAAACATCCAAACTAATAAACTATTAGTCTCTAAGCATTTTGAACAATTCATATTGATAAATTAACATCTCAATTTTAAATTTTTTAACTTATTAGTTACTTGTAAAGCATGCTATATATATCTCTAAGCATTTTTATAATATTTTCCATCATTCTCTTCTCTTTTGGCATGTATTTATTTAATGCAACGAGTTTTCTTAAGCTTTGAGTTAGAGAATCCCCGTTTCTAACAAGTATGGACTTTTGTTGAATCTTTCTATGTACATTTCTCGTTTTCCGAATACAATTTTTCCTTAAAGAGTTTGCGGCCAATATCTTTGCTTCTGGATAGTGTTTAGATTAAGGACAGCATCTCATGATCACCTAACTCAGTTTGGCTTGCCATCCGGCGGGGGTTTCCCTAGCTAGACTTTGGAGTTCGATTGTCAACTTTAAAGTCGTGGATGAGAATGATTGGTCCGTTCAAATTAAATGTTACGGTTTAATTCAATTCAATTTTTTTTTATTAAAAAACCCAATTTCATCCTTGGGTTTTTTAGTTAATCTTTTTAGATAGACTCTGATGCAATGGACATGGTTTTTTTAAAAAAAAAATTTAGTTTTTTATTTTAAAAAATCAATTGTTTGGTTACATTCGGTTTATTTTTTTTTATCTTTTAAATCTAAAATCAATTTAAGATCTTTTAAAACTTTCTAATCGGATTTTTTCAAATTTATATTGGTTAGTTTTTTCAATTAATTTTATGTTGATTTTTTAAACTTTTTTGGTTATTTTATTCACTCATGGATATAAGTATCTCGTTATAAAAACTGAAAAGAAAAGAAAAAATTACAGGTCGCAACCATGTTTTCACATGGCCTATGTAAAGTTCGAACATTGAAATGGTCTATAGACAATAAGAACCTTTTTGTAAGTTTAGCAAACTTGTTTTCAGTTATAAAATATATTATAATAATATATATTTTTTATTTTAAAAAAATTATTTTTAATATCAATACATCAAAACAGTCTAAAATAATTAAAAAATTAATACGATCCAAGAAAGGTCAAATTCGGATTTTGACGTAAAAAGTGCAACTATCCAGTTTTACGGCAACAGTCATAATTCTCAATCCGACCGTTGGATCAGGCTGAAATTGTATGTGGAGTCTTCTAATATGGTGTTCTACCTTGGAGTAAAATTTCAGGTCAATCGGAGTTCGGAAAGACATCTCAATATGGGTCAATAGAGGCCGTATGAATTTTGTTATTTACTTCCTTTTGACTTGTGGACTTCCTATTTGGCTAGGATTCTTTTCCTAAAAGGATGTGGCAGCTTATTTGGGAATATCCTAATTCTCCAAAGATCTTTAATGGACTTATTCATCCTAGCTACCAAAAGGAAAGAAGACTTCAAAATAAATTCTACTTTCATATCAGATTTCCTAATCTATTTGGGACATCTTAATGGTGACAAATCTGGTTCTAGCATATTTAGGATATTAATTTCGGATTTATTATTGTTACTATTATTTTCTTCTTAGTTTAAGGTTTATTTATATTATTTGGGTTTAATTGTAACTGGACATCATATAAGTCCATATAAGGGGTCCATTAGGGTTTATTTTAGTGTGGAGTCACTATAAATAAGGGCATAAGCAAACATGTAAGGCTTGACAATTCATATTAATAAAACTTCTTGTTTGCCGCACTTTGTGTGTGTGTGTTGGTGAGATAATCTCCTTTCCATGGTTCTCTAATGAACTGAAAAACGACTTATCGAAGAACAACTGTCTTCGTGGCGTCATCCTTATACTTCTCGTTCGCAAATCAATATTCGTTGGGTGGGGGTTTTTGTTTCCAATAGTGCTAGTGCCTAGGTACAAGTTATCTTTGTGTCACACTCCTATCAAACCTGATTTACTTGGCTTTCCAGGAATTGGTGTCTTTGCGTGTAGGTTGCGTGACCACGTGATCACGAGGTTCGCATCAAAAATAATAATTAAATTTTTTTATAAAAAACTGGTTCAACTGTTAAGCTAAGAAAGTGTTTGGAAGTATGGTAGTGGTAGCTTTTCAAAGTAATTTTTAATCGGAAATGTATAAAATAATATTTTTTTTATTTTAAAAAAATCATTTTGATACAAGCACATCAAAACAATTTAAAAACATCAAAAAAATAATAATTTAAAGTATATCAATGTTTTTTTCAAAAGTAAAAATACTTGAATTGGGTTAAAAACACAGAATGTATTTGCACCATCAACATCTTTAAATAAAGTATTTTTTACAGTAGCACCATGAATAGCACACAGCTAAGCAACGCCCAATACACTGACAACAAATTTCTTTCCCTTTAATTTTTTTTCTTTTAAGATATTTCCAATTTTATTTTTTTACCTCTTTAAATTTCTTTTCTTTTCTCTTATTGATTTTTTTTTCATATTGTAAAGAGGAAATAAATTGATGTAACCTTTTTATATTGTAAAAAAATTGGGTGATAATAATTTTTTTTTCATTTCAAGTTAGGTTGGATTTTCTTATTAAAACATGCTTGTTTTTTACTTTTCAAAAATGCTTTTAAAAAAGTAATTTTTTTTTATTTTTTTCTTTACTTCCAATTAATATTTTTTGATATTTTTGTATTATTTTGATGTTATGATATAAAAAATAAAATGTAGAAAATAAAAAAATTATTATCTCAATATTTTTTTCATTCTTTACATGAAGTCTTAATTTATTTATTTTTTTATATAAGTGGTTATGAACTACTGAGATTGAGCAATTTAGAGCACCTTGACTTGTGATATAATCACTTTGGTAACATTATTTTATTATCTGTGGAGGGGTTTTCATCTCTTAAATCACTATATTTAAATTATAATAGATTGAAGAGGTTAATAGATTTAAAAGGTTATTTTTTTTATGCACTTCTCTTTTCTCTATTAAATTTAATTTCAAAAAACACAATTTTTATGTTGTAGTGATTTAATTAACTATTATTTTTATAAAGATCAAGAATCTTTAAACAGCTTGAAGGACTTGGATTTGAGCGGCAATAATATTAACAAATTGGTAGGTAAGGAGCACATTCACTTTGGATGGTGCTGGGCCCATCAAAGCTTGATCTGTTTTTTGTTCGTTGTTCAATTGAGGATTTGTAGATTGTTCCGTTCGATCCTCTGTCCTTGGATCATGTATGGGTGTTTTGACATGTACTTTTTTCATTCATAATAAAGTTCTTTCCATTATTAGTGCTTTATTTTTCAATCCAAACCTTGGTTTTTTACCTGGATCAATTTGAATCTGAAAGAAGTACCAAAATCTAGTGTTTCAGGTTCTGTGACATCTTGCCTGTTCTTGTGGAGCGTTGCCATTAATTTTTTTTTATCTTGTAATGAAGTCTTGGGAAACATTTTTCATGCTTAACTTTATATATTTCCATTTTCAGATTGCTATAGTTGAAGTTTTGCATGAAATTCGTTTATTTAGTGGAAAGAGCTTTTGGAACTATGGATGCAAATGAAGATGGTTTGTTAGATCTTTGAATTGGTGTGTGGATTCTGGAAAGCTTTGAATCCTAGACATTGAGGTAATTAACATCTTTGACTCTTGATTTTGAATCAATCTAGATTACAATTCTTCCTGTTGCCATTGTAATTTGCCAGGGAAAGAAAGAATATGCTCTTTCACTCGTCTGTGTCAGATAAATTCTACTTGTGATGTATGTTTCATTATGAGTCTACTTGTACAGAAATATGATGATATTCTATGACACTGACTCAGGGTTGAAGAAGAAAGCTATGCACTATCTAGAGAGAGTTAAGCTACTACTACCAGCCGAGGAGGCTGCTGATAGACTTGCAGGTAAGTCACGTATTGCGTATAGAATATCCTGAGCGGTAACATGCTTTTATAAGCAGAAATGACCGATTTATTCTAGATTATAGGATATTGATAATTTGCTTATTATTTGATATGCTTCACCAATAATCCCCATCATGGGTGCAAAACTTGCAATTTTATCCTTGTAGGTTATGCTCAATCGTTGTCGCAATTATTGCATGGAGCCTGTAGATCATTTTAGGCCTACAGGCTCCCACATGGTGCGGCGCTACACTGCCATCAACATACCTCACAATCCCCCATCATCGTACCTTTACTGCCACAGCCACTATTACTGGTCTGTCACCTTCTAGATTCACCACCGTAACCATTTCTTACATACTGTTATTTATATATATATCATGACAAAAGGCCTTTCGTTAGCTATTCCTTATGATCCACAATCCATGTTTGATATTATTATTACAATTATAAATTATTATTAAGAATTGAAGCTGCAAAGCGGGGGAAAGAGAAAGAAAGACTTACCTGGAGCTGCTACTTAAAGACGAAGACGATGGTGATGGAGGGCTGGCTAACCAATGTTACTTTCTTCCCTCTACTTCTGTTTTTCGTTCAGTTCACCTCTGTTCTTGCTTTTCTCTGCTTGTTTTCTCTTTTCTTTTTTTTAATTTCTCTTGTTCCCTTTGTCTCTCTCTGTTCTTATTCCTCTTGGTCTCTCTCTGTATCATCTGTGTTTGTTCATTTTTCGTCTATGTTTTTTTGTATTATCTGTTTGTGGTTCTCCCCTTCTTTGTGGCTTTTCTCTGTTCGTCCTGGTTTCTCTGGGTTTGTATTTGGTTAGTTGGATCAACAAACTACGGTGAGGGGAAGTTGAAGTTCCCTTTTGTTGGAGGAAGGTCACAAGTCTCTCTGTCTTCTCTCTCTTTCTGTTTTTCTTCCCCCCTGCCTCTTCGTCTCTGTGTGTTGTGGTCTTTATAGGGCAAGAGAATGCCCCATTACTGGACTGTTAGTGTCACATCGTGGGAGAGAGATACTGGATAGAGACGGGACCATGATCTGCTGCCGTTTCCTCTGAATCGGTGGAATGAAGGAGATGAATAGTTAGTTTTGAGACGGCGCTGTTTTCACCTGAAATGGCTATTTTAATTTTGCCTCTGGATTAGCTTTCGTGTCATTTACAAAACCGGTTTTCAATATAATTAATTTAGTTTTTAATTGGCTATTTTATTTTTAATTCTTTCAAAATTATTTCTAGAAAAATCAATTAACTTTTCAATGATATCACCATTTATTTACTTAATTTTTCTTTGGTTTTTTAACTTTAATTTCTTATAATATTAACTTAAATCAGCCCCAAACTTTGTTATTTCTTCATTAAACCCAAAATTTCATTAATTAAACTAATTCAAAACTTATTTAAATCTCTAAACTTATCAATTCTTCTAATTTTTTATTAAATTAACTTCTAAATTTATAATCTCATCTTTATTGGTCCTCAAATTCCCTATTTGTGTTATTTTAATCAAATTCTCAAATTATTATTATTTTCATTTATTTTAAAAGAAAATTAAAAAATTAGATTATAACACATGATATATCGTTAGTTTAAAGGAACCGATTGATTTACATATGGGATTACAAATCGAGAGGAATCATGGTTATTTTATAGCACTGCCAAAAACTTTCAAAACCAAAGTTATTCCATAGATGTATTCATGCGTGTTTGAAAAGTGAATCATAGTTTATTCTTAATAGGATATAAAGGCTTTTTACCTGTTCCGGAAGCTCTGTTAGCAATCTTTCTGTTACCAATATATATATTTCAATTCAATTTTTCCTTCTCCAGGAAAATTTTGAAATTCCTCTACATCCTTAGGCTTTGATTCTATTGAATGCCACCTTCCATAATCGACTAGCGCAGCTGCCATTGGATGATTTGATTTACTCTCGATGCTTGATACCCTGAGAAACTTGCATAAACATTACTTGCCAGTGAAGAGTAAAGGTCGCCATAATTGAAGAATTATAGACCTAGTCTTCACCAATAAAGCAATGTGTATAAGCTGATATCATCGCAGTGATGTTGGAAATCCGTGACAACAAATTCATCTCTTGTTATGGTACCGGTTTTGTCGAAAGCCATTGCCTTAATCTGTGTTTCAAGATAGTACCCCCCCTTTGATCAGAAGACCAGCTGTTGCTGCCCTTGTAAGTGCACAAAAAGTTGCAACTGGTGTAGACAGGATAAGAGCACATGGACATGCACTGACTAAAACAACCAGTGCTAAGTAAAACCAGTGATCACGGTTAAGAACTCGAGGAATCACTGCTACGCCAGCCGTCATGAATATCACCGCTGCAAATCTGAACATGAATTAAAATGAAAACTTTCCCACAAAATGAAAGGTAGGATTGTCTAGCAATGGAGCTGACGATTCATTCTAAACGAATGATGTGAAGGGCTGTCCAAATACTCGTTCTCGGTACTCTACTTCAGTGAAAGCCCATAAAACTGGATGAGTAATTGGACTGCAGTGTGCCTAACTTGGAGTATAGTTTGTCTATGAATCTTAGAGTTTTAGACTTGCTGTTTGGAGCTTCTTCCACAAGCTTTGCCATTTTAGCCACCACCCAGTCTTCAGCTAAAGCAGTAGTTCTAACACTGACATTAATTACCTGAAAGTGATAAATACCCATTAATTACCACCAAAGCCAAAATGCATTCAAAAACAATTCATAGAGTGTCAGAGAGAAGTATTGACACTATTTAAGTTAATAGTTACAACCCACACTACGGAATCCACTTGTTTGGCAACCGGAAATGACTCTCTAGTTAAACCCTAGATATTTGTCACGCAACAATTAGGTCATCTAATTACAACCTGAGCATGTCACCCGAATACAAACCTTTCATGAAGAATCCTATATATTCTTCGCACAACATGTATTTGGCGGCCCAATAACAACATAATTTTTTAAAACAAAAAGAAAATCCTTGATTCTCAAAATACTTGAGTTTTGAAATATCTACTAGGATAACCACCTCATACTTTGTTAATATCAAAACTTCTTAGTGGATTTCTCTCTTAACCTGAGAAGGCTTTCACACTTTCTTTTTTCTTTACAAACTTACTTTTTAAAGTTCATTATAAGACTTTATACAATGAATGTTGTAAAAATATAACAATTGTCATAATTCAATTTTAATCCCCTTTTCAAAATACCTTTTTTTTTAAATCTAGATATAGCAAAAAAAAAATTAGCAAAAAACCCTAAAAATATATTTTTGATGCATTTTTGTCGTTTTCAATGTCTTTTCGAAAGAATTTAAAATTTACAAATTTCTTTTAATGCGTTCAACTATTAACATGTTCATTTCAATATCTTTGATTAATTTTTCTCATGAAGTTGGCGTTGCTATTTTTTAAAAAAAAAAGTCAAAATACAAAAATAAATAGGAAAAAACAAAAAGGGAAAATGAAAAAAAAGAAGAAGATCAAAGGCATAAAAGAAGAAAGTAAAGGATTAAAGTGAATTTAAATTGCTTGTGGAACAAGTAATTAGAAAAGAAAAGGACAAAAAAATTACTTATAAATATTAAAAAATTCTGGCCAAGAGAGGAGGCCATAAAAAAAAATAACCTCAGACTAGGGGAGCCACTAAAAATTACATAACAGAAAAATACCTAAATAATACACCCTCTCTCCCACACAAACAAACCAACCCTTTATTCCTAACCCAGCCACCACTCACACAAAAAGCACCTGACCCTTCGTCTCCTAACCCATTCCAAGCTATCTTCATTACCATCATCAACCTATTTCTCACCAACAAAAATCATCCCTTACTCCATTATTGTCAAAAACATAAAACTCAAAAATAAAAATATATCTCTCTCACAGTCTTATCCCTATCACTGTCGACAGCATTTCTTCCTCCTGGCCAACAGCAATACCAGTGGCAGCCAACACTCCCACCGAGGCAGCTTCTCTTAGAACCAATTACACCAGCCACAGTAGCTCCGCCATAAACCGTTTCCCCTCATTTTTTTCATTGTAAAAGACCAAAAGCCACATGAAAACTTCATCTTCATCTTCCCTAAATTTTCTTCTTTCCTACCGTGATTGCCACTGCCATGGCGGTGGAAAAGAAACAGCAGTGCCACGTTGTCCTTCCACTTCCAGCCTCATTCCGAAGGCTAGACAAAAATGATTTTGCATCCTGAAATTTAAACAAAAAAAAACATACATCCAAGGCTTTAAGTCTTTTCAATTTTTCTAGCACACTAAAATTAATCTACGTACAAGCTTTATCATCCTTTCATAAATTCAATATGTTTTTTTAGTTAATGTAAAGTTGGTTTAAAATATTTTTATATTTAAATAAATATTAAATATTATTAAAAAAAAATATTGGTGTATAAATCCACATGCTAGCAAGTGGATGACTTATATGCCTTTCTAGTGTTATTTGCAGGGCTGTTAAGTGAACAAACACTACCTTTCATTAAAGCATTTGAATTATCCTAGTTTTCTTTTTTGTGATGCAACAACGCGTGTAGTCAATATTTTAGTTTGGTGTTGATAGGCCTTTTTTTCTTTTTATCTATCCTTTTTTATTTTCAATCATGCCTTATAAAATTTTAAAGCATCTCTTTGATTTTATTTATTCATATTTGGTTCCTATTCTTTTTATTATTTATTTATTTTATTTGAAGTAATTTATAAATTTGAAATTCTTTTTTTATTTTTATCCCCCTATAAATTTTTTGTCTTTCAATTTTGATCTTTATTCTTTTGACTTCTATTTGTTTTATTTTAAATAATTTCTTAAATTTTTTTCTTTTTTTTTTACAATTTATCCTTCTTAGGTTTTCTTTCCTAGCAAATTTGATCTTAATTCTTTTAATTGTTTTTTTTTTCACTTTGGCAATTTTTTTTAAATTGATTTTTTCTCTGATTTTATTCTTCAACATTAAATTAGTTAAAAATTAAGTTCTCATTCTTTTGATTTCTATTTGTTTTATTTTAGATAATTTTTTAAATTGATTTTTTTAAATATAGTTTCATCCTCATTTTGTTTTCCTATCAAATTTGACCATCATTCTTTTGATTACTACCTTTTCACTTTGATTGTTTTTTTTTGAAGTTTTTTTTTAATTCACGGTCGACATTAAATTGATTGGAAATTGATCTTATTGATTGAATCCATGTTTAGGATTTCACGGTTGCATGTTTTAAAGATTAACTTAAGGTTCACCTGGGTTTGCTTAATTTTTTTTTTTCTAAACTCATGTTTTTTCAGTTTCATCCTTCAATATTTATTCAATTGGATATCGAACTCTATTATTTTTATTTATTTTCTTTCTATATAATTTTTTGCTAATTTTGAAAATAGCCTGAGTTATCTTAGTTCTTTTTATTTATCTTTCTATATTGAATTTATTTTGGCAATTTTTTTAAATTAATTTTTTTTTCTAATTTCATCTTTCAATATTAGACTTGTTGGTAATTAATTTTTTTCAGTTTTACATCCTTCAAGAGTTAAGTTTTTTTTTTTATATTGGGCTTCGTTATTTTCTTCTCTCCTTTATATTTCTTTATCCTGGTCCTATCACATAGACCATAAGTTTGGCAGGTTAGTCTAAGTTGGCTCGGGTTTTTTTTTGGAAATTTTTTCAATTTAATATTTATTACATTTCATCATTTAACATTAAGTTGTTTTAGAATTAAGCTTCGTAATCTTTTCTAATTTGCTGATTTTTTTTGTTCTTTTATTTTTCAATTTCATCCCTTTATGTTTGATTTGTTTAGAATCAGACTTTAGATTTTTTTTTAATTTGAGTTTTATTGTCTTATCTCAGTCTCATGATATGATTTGTATATTTGACATGCTCATTTAAGTTGACTTGAGTTAATTGTTTTGCTTTTTTTTAATCTTTTTTTTTAATTTGATTGATTAGGATCCTAGCTTCTTCGTCTTTTTTTGTTTCAGTGACCTTTTTTCTTGAAGGTTCCCATGATTTATTTTTTTTTTTAAATTGTACCATTAACTATCATTATTTTTTTATTATTTAATTAGATTATACTTGTTTTTTTCTCAGTCAGGTCTTTGTCCCAAGTCATATTTTTTTTACTTTTTTAAAACACACTTGTATTCAATGTTTTTTTGCTAATTTTGGATTTTTCTGAAAATTTACCGAAGCATGGATAAAAAATTGGGTAACAACATGGATTATTAATTATTATGGATAATTAATTATAATTTACTTTAGCATGTTAAATTTCCTTCAATGTTGATGTAATACAAAGTATATTGTTACATGATACAAAAGTTAACTCTTAAACCAATAAAAACGAATTAAAAATGATTAAGTCAAAAGCACATGCGTTTATATATATATATATATATATATATATATATATTAGAACATATACTAAAATTGCTCAGTGTTTCACTGTGCAGTCCACTGTTAAACGCTGAGCAATTGTTTTTTGTTTTTTTTGTTTTTTTTTCATTTTTTATGCCTTTAAGGTTTATTTTTTCTTTTTTCTTTGTGTTTTTTTCTTTTAATGATTTTTTTTAATTTAGTTTGTTAATGTTAATTTTTTTTATTTAGTTATCAGACTTTCATAACACGGATCCCGGGTTTAATGGGTTAACCTGGTTTGACGAGTGAACCCGGAATTTTATTTTTGCTTTTTTTCTTTTTAATTAATTTTTTTTGTTTAGTTTAGTTTGATAATGTTAAATTTTTTTCTATTTAATTATTAGACTTTCATGACACGTATTGTGAAACCCTAGAAAATTTATGATTTAAATATGCGGATGTATAACCTGCCATGTAAACGTAAGAATGAAAGTGATATATAATGGAGGGGATGACCTCCATAAAATGAATTTTGTTTTAGAAATTATAAAGACAGAGAAACTGGTAACGTGTTTTGATGGATAAAATAATGAGAGAAATGACAAAATGTTTCTAAGAAATAAGTGAGGTAATAAAAAATACATTATAATAAAGGATAATTCAATGAAAATGGCAGGACTGAAGGTGCAAGCATCAATTAAAAAATCAGTGAGGTTACTTTGAAACGATAATAATACCCGATAAATAAATAAAGACATAAATTTTAAAATGAATATATTCCAAAATAATAAAATGACCTAAAAGGTTTAGAAGGATAATTGATATTATTTTATGTGAAGATTGAACAAGAAAATTTGGATCGTTGAGGAAAAGTCATGAACTAACCAATTTTACATTAGAAAGCAGAGCTCTCAATCCAATCGTCGGATCGGGATGAAATTTTGCATGAAGTCTATTAATATGTTTTCCTACCTTGGTGAAAGATATTATCCCAATGGAAATTTGGTAAAGACTAGCAATTTAAGCAGAAACAAACCGGATAGTTTACATGAAAAACAAAATAAAATACATAAATATATAAATAAGGGACATAAATGTAATTAGGGGAAAGTGTGCCTTTAAAACAGCAAAAGGCCAGCAGTTCAAAAAAAAAAAGAGTGTGTGAGAGACAATAGAGAATTCGGCTAGAGAGAGATGCAGAATTGAGAGGAACCAATAATGCTCCGGTAGCCATATCTTTGGAATCCACCGTTGGATCATGTTGATTGTTGGATATGTTGTTCTTCTCAAACTCCTCTACTAACTGACCGGAGGGATTTGAAGGCACATAATACGTTTGACAGAAAGCATCATCGGAAGTTTCCTGGAAAACAAAAGGAAATACACCTGCAGGGCAGTTTTGGTCGCTGGCCGATTTCTCTCTCTTCCACCGTTGGATCATGCTTATTTTTGGATATGTGGTGCGCCTAGATGTTGTCTTAATTCTGGACGGTGGAGATCTGAAATACACTCTCCGGAAAGGCGTTGTTCATGTTGAACAGTAGCTCGTCCATTTTCAGGTCAGTTCGGTGTTATTCAGATCTATGGAGATCAAACCGTTGGATCATTCTGATTTGGAGATATATTGTACACAACTCAATTATCTACATTCTGACCGTTGGGTTCAAACAAATAACTAGAGGTGGATGACTTATTACTTTTTGAATATATTGCTAGTCTTAGTAAAAATTTAGGAAGCTTGATTTAATTACATGTTTTGATGAAATTAGAATTGTGTGGGTGTTGGGTTTATGTAAGGTGTAATGGTAAAATATGTTCTTGTTATTATTTTTGTTATAGATTAATTGTGTTGTAAAATGTGTTAGGGAAGTTTTGAGGACATTAAGTTTGTTGATTTAATGGATATATGTTTTTAGGCATTAAAAAGGATTGGGTCTAGTAATAATTGAAAGAAAACTTGAAGAAAATTGTATCCTCCATTTAATGCAAAGATTCGGCCTAGACATATAAATGAGAGGATGATCGTAATTGTTTTAATTGCTATGGAATTTGAGTTGAATGAGGTTATAATAGATATGAAATGAATGGGCAAATGTGTAAGGCCCGGCCCACTCTCCTTTGCAGAATATTGTTCGCTATGGCTCAGCCCAACCCGGCTTCCACGCCTCACGGTTTTGTTCTTGGCAGCCCACAAGCCCCAAAACGCTTTCTTTAGAGTAGCGCAGCACACTCACCCTGTAAGATACTGTCCCTTTTGGGCCTCCTAGTCCACCCATTCCCCAGGCTTCCACCCAGGTCCCCCTCAGGGTTTTAAACGCGTCTTTCAGAGTAGCGCAACACACTCACCCTGTAAGATAATATCCCCTTTGGGCCTCCCAGTCCACCCATTCCCCGGGCTTCCACCCAGGTCCCCCTTAGGGTTTTAAACGCGTCTTGCAAGGTTAGGTACCAACTGCCTTACTATGCCCTAGCTCTGGACACTCTTCTTTCGATGTGGGATGTTACAATCCCCCCATCTTAAGAACAAGCCGTCCTCGGCTCTCATACCATATGTAAGGCCCGACCCACTCTGCCTTGCAGAATATTGTCCGCTATGGCTCAGCCCAACCCGGCTTCCACGCCTCACGGTTTTGTTCTTGGCAGCCCACAGGCCCCAAAACTCGTCCTTCAAAGTAGCGCAGCACACTCACCTTGTAAGATATTGTCCCCTTTGGGCCTCCCAGTCCACCCATTCCTCGGGCTTCCACCCAGGTCCCCCTCAGGATTTTAAACACGTCTTTCAGAGTAGCGCAGCACACTCACCCTGTAAGATATTGTCCCCTTTGGGCCTCCCAGTCCACCCATTCCCCGGGCTTCCACCCAGGTCCCCCTCAGGGTTTTAAACGCGTCTTGTAAGGTTAGGTACCAACTGCCTTACTATGCCCTGGCTCTGGACACTCTTCTTTCATTGTGGGATGTTACAATGTTTATCTGGAATAATTAAAAAGGGAATCAACCCTCACCATGAATAAAGGCATTCAGCCAAATGAAGAAGAAATAAGGAGATAAGACTTTGATTCATTTTCTATGTAAATTAGGTATGGATGCATTTATGTGTATAAAGAAAATTTGGTAGAGTGTCAATGGGAAGAATTTTAAAAGGATCCAAATTCTCATCATAATATGGAATTCAACCAAAAAATGGAAATCTTGAACTTGAGTTTATTCGACCTAATGTTATGGGGATTTTTATGGGATTGTGGTTTGTTGAATGCCAAATGAATTGTGTTATGTTTGAAATAATAGATTAATGTGAGGAAAATTTCATTTTTGTGGAATTTTAAGGTTGTCCAAATGGATAATATAAGAGGAGAAAAAGGTTAAATTAAGGCGTGCATGGAATTATGATGAAAAATATGTTGTTAAATTTACTTAAGATGAAGTAAAGTGAACTTATGAAAAAGAATTGAAAAACTCATCATGAAAATAAATAAATAAAAAATAAGGTCATTCGGCCAAGAATTGGTTTGATTAGGAAAATGAATTAGCTTCAATGGTATGAATAAATGTAAGGATGTGAAGTTACTAAGTCTGTACATGATGGGTTGAGTAGACAAAAATAAAATAAAATAAAATTGTTAGGTCATGTTTAAAGATATTCAGCCTGGAAAGACAAGTCATGAAAGGAAAGGAAATAAATAAATAAATATGCGAAAGTATGTGTCATGCGATTTTAAATTTAAATGAATTTTAGAATGGAATTTTCAATTATGATGGAGCCACATTTGATATGTATCTTTAATGATACAGGAGAGATTGCAGAATCTGTTCAGTAGCATGGGACTTTTGCGCGAGTTCAAGCAATAGGTAGGTGTCTTACACCTCAAACTTTTGTTTTTACAATACTTGTTAGAGTTAAATAAATTGTATTTTATATAAATATACTTGTGCTTGTGTAATTATGAATGTTTATGTCAAGGAAAATATAGTGGACTAGCTGGCTTGAATAGAGTTAGTGGCGCTATTGTACTGACTGTCGAATTAGATGTGTAATAATAAAAATGAGGTATACCGACTTTAGGGTGATAAATTAATTGTATATTATGATTAAATTATTGATGCTCGATTTATATATGTATACTGATGATGTGTATGTGTTTAAATAATTTATGTGAAGGAAGCAGGTATATCGCACCTTGTCTTTTTAAGTTGTGTAAACTTATTGATAAATTTCAGAATTTATTGTTTTATTGCTTCGATGATATTGAAATGAGTAAGAGTACCTTATGTGCAACGGTATACCTCTATTAGTTAGGATAATGTTTAAACGAATAGGGGTGACTTGCGTGCATTGTTATGTATCGAATTAATTATGTTATTATGGTCATAGTGTCAATAACTAAGTTTGTGTGTGAATGATACTTAGCAACAGTTATTATAATGCATATGATATTAAAAAAAAAAGGAAGAAAGAAGAAGAAGAAGAAGAAGAAGAAGAAAAGAAAGAAAGGGGATCGATACGAATGGAAATTTCAAGTGACATTGATTAGCTATCCGGGTTTGGATAGCTAATGGTATCAATGAGGTTTCATTGGTACCGGCATTTAGGGTGACATTGATTAGCTATCCGGGTTTGGATAGCTAATGGTATCAGTGAGGTTTCAGTGGTACCGGCATTTAGGGTGACATTGATTAGCTATCCGGATTGGGATAGCTAATGGTATCAATGAGGTTTCATTGGTATCGGCATTTCAAACGACATTGATTAGAAATTCAGGTTTGGATTGCTAATGGTATCAATGAGGTTTCATTGGTGCCGACATTTCTTAAATTGATTAGTCGATCCCGAGCAATTGGGTGACTAATGATGTTAGTAAAGATTACTAACATCGGCATGGTTACTCCTGGTTCAGTGAGAAAGATAAGTTTATTAACTATTTCGGGTCAAGAATAGTTAATGATATCAATGGGTCATATTGGTATCGACAACCATTTCTGGTGTGATTAGTACTCCAGGTAAGGAGGCTAATAATGTCAAGGGTTCTTGACATCGACAACTTTGATGGTAAATCAGATATGAATAAGATTTAATACTCTAGATATGAATAGTTAATGATACTAATCGGTTGTGTTAATATCGGTACGTGAATGTAAGTGATTAGTCTAACCCAATATTAAAAGACTCATGATACTAATGAGATTTATTAATGTCGGCAATTACTTTCTAGAAAATAAAAGGGAAAATATTGATTAGTTATTCCAAGGGAATGAGATAAGCTAATGATACCAAGAGATAAATGTCTGGGTATAATTGAGAATTGATTTATAAGGAGATGGTGTTCGAAAATCGTTGAGTTGTGTTGAGATTTCCAAGATGAAATTATTCTCAACAAATGGGATAGGATATTAGATGGATATTGGTAATAGATTGAAAATGCTTGTAAAAGAGGTTTATACCTAATTTTATCTCTCAAAAGAAATTCTATGAAGGTTATTACCTATCATTGTTATTGTTTGTTACTACTTTTTTATATTTATGTGTAGACGTTAATTTCTATTTTCAGGTCCATCAGGGTCGCGTCCAAAATGATATTGGTTTAGTTACCTTTTGCTTTTGACCATGTAATTATTTGTAAATTAAGAGTCTTATCTCCTAAAACTTGAAATGTAATATTAATTTGTAAATTTGAATGTATGACTTTAATCTAATGTTTGAAACTTTAAGTACCTATTTAACCATGCATGTTTACAGTTGGAAATCGAATCTTTAACTTGAATTACATTATATGACGTTATTGAATAACATGTGTTGCGTTGATGATGTTGAGTTGGGTTGAGATCCAGGATGATTGGATCAGGATGTGAATTAAAATTGGAAGTGTAATATGGTTTTGTCAATAACTTGGGATTTTCTAGTATAGGGGAGACTCTGCCGAAATTTTGGTAGAAATTTGGTGGAACCGGTATATATAAAAAAATTTACCTAAAAATTTTCAATGTATCGCGAAAAAGGATGTGGGAAATCGAGGTTGTTACACGTATCCCTGGCTTGACGGGTTAACCTGGTTTGATGGGTTAACCTAGTTAATTATAGGTTAACCCGTCAATTTTTTTTTCTATTTAGTTATCAAACTTTCATGACGCAAATCTCAAGTTTGATGGGTTAACCGAGTTTGAAGGGTTAACCTAGTTAATTCAGATTTTTTTTCTTTTCCTTCATTAGTTTTTTTCTTCCTGTTAGTTTTTTTCTTTGTTTCTTTCTTTTTAATTAATCTATTTAATTATCATATTTTTATGACACGACCTTGCAGCCAGACCTACATTCAAGGCTCTTGGGTCCGGTGTTACAACCAGACTCACTTAAACTTGAGTAATGTAAGATTAATATTATTATTAATATTATAAATATTACTCTCGGTTCAATCGTTGCAGCTAGACCCAAGACTCTTGAGTATATCTTTGCATAAAGACCTAACACTCTTAAATCTTAGCCTTTTTGATATTTTTTATGAAAGAAAAAAATTAACCCGTGACGTATGCCTTTGTTTTTTTTCTTTTTCTTTTCCTTTTTGAGCTTTTTACTGTGGACTGCACAGTTCAGTCCACAATGAAAAAGCTGATGCATTTATTTATTTATTTTTCTTTTTTCATTGTTTTTTTTATTTTTTATTTTTTTATTTTAGTTTGTTGGTATTGACTTTCTTTCTATTTAGTTATCAGACTTTCATGACACGGATCCCAGGTTTGACGGGTTAACCCAGTTGATTCAAATTTTTTTCTTTTTCTTCATTAGTTTTTTTCTTCTTGTAGGTTTTTTTCTCTTTGCTTTTTCCATTTTAAATAATCTTTTTTTTTAATTTAGTTCATTAATAATAAATCTTTTTTCTATTTAATTATCACACTTTCATGACACGAATCCCAGGTCTGACGGGTTAACCTAGTTGATTCAGTTTTTTTTTCTTTTTCCTCATTAGTTTTTTTTTCTGATTTCATCTTTTAATATTGTATGCAATCCACAATTAAAAAACCGATGCCTTTAGTTTTTTTTTTGCTTTTTTTTTTCTTTTTATGCCTTTCACTATAGACTGCACAATGCAGTTCACGGTGAAAAGGTTGATGCTTTTTTTTCTTTTTAATTAATTTTTTTATTTAATTTGTTGATGTTAATTTTTTTTTCTATTTAGTTATCAGACTTTCATGACACGGATCTCAGGTTTGACGGGTTAACCCAGTTAGTTTAGATTTTTTTTCTTTTTCTTCATTAGTTTTTTTCTTCTTATAAGTTTTTTTTCTTTTATTTTTTTCTTTTTAATTAATAATTTTTTTTTATTTAATTTCATTCATCAATATTAAATTTTTTTCTATTGAATTATTGGCTGATGCCTTCAGTTTTTTTTAGTTTTTTTGTTGTTTTTATACCTTTGACTGTGGACTGCACATTGTCGCGGGTATAACTTCATAAAAAAACTTAACATTTTTAGATCTTAGTTTTTTTGATATTTTTTATATAAAAAAATTAACCCGCAGCATCACGCGGCTATGTAACTACTATAAACTAAGAGTGTGTTTGGCAGTGTGGTTGCAGATGCTTTTCAAATAACTTTTCATGCCAATGATGTTTTTTCATTTTTTTAAAAAATCATTTTTGATATTAGCACATCAAAACGATTCAAAACATACAAACCATATTAAATTTTAGTAAAAAAAAAATTAAATTTTTTGGGATCGCAGCCGCAGCCGCGTTCCCAAGCGTGCCCTAAATCATGTGGTTAAATTACTGTTTATCAAGACTGACGTGGATTAGAACAGTCCTTGATACAGCAGTGCTTTTTATCTTCTTTTTCCTCTGCTCAACTCCTGCCATGCTCAGGCATCTCAAATTTGACACGGGTGGGTTGGCTGTTGCAGCTGCTTGGCTGGCCTTTCATCACCTGTTTTTCTAAGGATTGATGGGGTGTGGAGAGAGTTTTTGTATGGCTGTGGCTCAACTTTTGTTGTCAATGCAGAATCAAGCCCTTTTCCCCTGCTTTGTTTCTGCTATGCTCAGCTCTGTCACGACTGAGTTGGCTGTTGCAGCTTTGGGATCCTTGGGCTGCATTTCTGCTGGGTCTATTGCAGGTTGTCTTGGCTTCTCTGGTGGTCTTTTTGTTTGCGTCAAGTCTGGCTTGGCTCAACTTCCTTATAGAAAGAGTTGCTCTTTGGCTGTGGCTCAGCTTTTGATGTCAATGCAGAATCATTGTGTATTAAATGAGTGGGGCAGCAAGGACTTTTCTTGAGGTTGGGTCTTGAATTTCCAATTAGCTCTTCATTTTTTTGTTTTCTTTTGCTTTCAAGTCTGGGCATCACTCTCAGGCCATTTGTTGCTACGACATCAGTGTAGTCTTCTTTTTTTTTCCTCCATTGCTTCTTCTCTTATCTTTGGGTTTCCCATGCTTTCACAAAATTTTTGTGGGTTGGAGTAGATAGATTCATTTGCATTTTGTTTTGGTTTTCTTTCATGCCTCTCTCTTGGGCTTTTTTTGCTTTCTTTTCTGTTCATATGGTTTTCTACCATTGGTACTCATTTTTCTAGAGCTCCTCTTCCTTTATTTTGATTAACTTGCTTTTGTTTTTTATTTTTTTCCTGTTGATTTCATTGAGTTTATCTTCCAGATTTTTTAGTTTCTTTTCTTTTAATGTAGGTTTGTGTTGTTATCACTATCTCTGCAGGATCTTTTTTCGGTTGGTTTGCTGGAGCTTTTCATTCCTTAGTGGATGTTCTTCTTTCCCAGGTTCTTCGTCTTTTCATTGCCTTTTGGTTGTCGTCGTATTCATTATGTCATTCTGCCAGTGGTTTTGAGTTTTAGAGGTGTGACATTATCTTTGTTCATCCATATTGTACTTCATGTGGATTAGAACAGTTCTTCATTCGTTTCTCATTTTAGGTGTCGATGGTCCACTTTTGGGCGTGGCTTACGTGGCTTCTTTGATTATTTTTTTGGTGTCGTTGTTGGTTTGTTTCTGTCTAATTAGCGCGGGTTATTGGCTGCTCTTCTTGCCAACCATGTGCTTGCTTTTGGGTCTGGAAGGATGGCTGAGCTTTGTGTGGATTGGTCAAGCTGCTTTCTCCCTGGATCATTGTCGACTCTGGCGCTCATGAGAGGTGGTTGTAATTTCCAGCTTTTGTGGATTGCTAAGCTTTGGGGGAGAGGTGATCCCTGGGTCTGACTCAGCTTCTTCTCTAAATTGAGCTAATGTGGTGGCTCCTTTCTATGATTGGGACAACAGCATCATTATGTATTTAATGTTACAATGATATATTCTTCTTATTATTTCTGTTCTGAATATGAGCAAGTTCTTATAGCATATACACGGCTGCTAAGTATGGAAAGTAATAACTATTTACATAGATTTTGGCTAGGATCATGGTGATACATATTTTGTGGAGCTAATGGATTCTATCCTCGTGATTTCAGCTATTAATCTCAATGACAGTTCATGCCAACACTCCCCCTCAAGTTGGTGCATAGATGTCTTCAATGCCCAACTTGTCTAGCGAGTTATGGAACACCTTGCTTGAAACAGCTTTTGTGAGAATGTCCGCTAGTTGGGTTTCTGATTTTACAAATGGGAATTGAACTATTTTGGCCTCGAGCTTTTCTTTGATAAAATGTCGATCTATTTCAACATGTTTTGTCCTGTCATGTTGAACTAGATTTTGTGCGATTTGTATAGCTCCTTTATTGTCACAAAATAGCCTCATAGGTGGCCTAGATGAGTAGCCAATTTCTTCCACTAACTCCCTTAGCCAAAGAAGCTCGCAAAGTCCTTTGGCCATGCCACGAAACTCAGCCTCTGCACTAGATAATGCCACAACTTTCTGTTTCTTACTTCTCCAAGTGACTAAGTTTCCTCCAACAAAGGTGAAATACCCAGAAGTAGACTTTCTATCAACAATGTTTCCGGCCCAATCTGCATCTGTATACCCATCAATGTTTAGGTGGTTATACTTCCTGAACATAAACCCTTTTCCTGGAGATGCCTTCAAATATCGTAAGATCCGGAATACAGCTTCCATGTGCCCTTCACTTGGGCTATGCATAAATTGACTCACCAAGCTCACAGCATAGGCAATGTCTGGTCGAGTATGAGATAGATAAATCAACTTCCCAACTAGCCGCTGATACCTTTCTCTGTTAGTGGGTATTTGATTTGGATGCTCACCTAGTTTGTGGTTTTGGACTGTTGGTGTGTCTGCTGGTTTACAATCGAGCATACCTGTCTCAGCTAGTAGGTCAAGTACATACTTTCTTTGTGAGAGAAATATCCCTTTACTTGATCGAGCCACTTCAATCCCCAAAAAATATTTTAGTCCTCCAAGGTTTTTCATTTCGAACTCAGTCGCCAAATGTTCTTGCAAGCTCGAGATCTCCTCCTCATCATTTCCTGTAATTATCATATCATCAACATAAATTAAAAGGGTAGTTACCATTTTCCCCCGATGTTTTAGGAATAAAGTGTGATCTGAATTGCTTTGTTTGAAGCCATACTTCTTCATGGCCAAACTAAACCGTCCAAACCATGCCCTTGGAGATTGTTTCAGACCATATAGTGCCTTCTGTAGCTTGCACACTACTCTAGCATGTGAGGTAGCAAAGCCTGGTAGGACATCCATATACACTTCTTCTTCAAGGTTCCCATAAAGAAATGCATTTTTTACGTCGAACTGGTGGAGTGGCCAATCTAAATTTGCAGAGATTGACAGCAATACCCTGACCGTATTTAATTTTGCCACTGGTGAAAACGTCTCTTGATAGTCGATGCCATATGATTGTGTATATCCTTTTGCGACAAGCCTTGCCTTGTATCGATCTATTGTTCCATCTGCCTTATATTTAATAGAGAATATCCATTTACATCCTACTGCTTTCTTCCCTTCTGGTAGCGGCATGAGCTCCCATGTTTCATTCTTTTGTAAAGCTGCCATCTCTTCGGTTATTGCTTGATTCCATTTTGGATTTCCCAAGGCTTCTTGCACTGTGTTTGGGATGTGTTCAGAAGACAGTTTGTGCACAAAGGTCTTGAGTGGCTGTGACAGTCTTTGGGTACTGACATGATTAGCAATTGGATATTTAGTTTTCTCCTCTCTATGGTCTGGTGAGTATCGACTTGGTGGCTTGCCGCGGTTATACCTGGGGGGTAATTTGTAGCCAACAAAACTATCTTCAATATTATTAAGAGAGAGATTTGGGAACTGTACCTCAGGATTATTCTTAGGAGAATGATTGGTTGATACTGAACCGAGAGGGGGCTGTTCTTGTTCTTGTTCATTCTCTGTCTCGTTGTTCTGTCCAACTCTACCATCTTCTATGTCAGTGGGCTGTCCTTGTTCTTGTTCATTCTCTGTCTCGTTATTCTGCCCAACTCTTGTATTTGTGCCACCTTCTGTGTTAGTGAGCTGTTCTTGTTCTTGTTCATTCTCTGTGCCATTATTCTGCCCAACTCTTGTATTTGTGTCTCTAAACCATGGCCAGTTCTCCCAATTATAACCATGGTCTATGTTCTGCTCTTCACTAATCATCTCCCCCTGAAGAGAAGAATGGGAACCTGGCTCTTGAAAGAAGCATTCAGTTTCTAGAAATGTAACATCCATTGTGACGTAAAGACGTCTTGTTGCAGGATCATAGCATCGGTAGCCCTTCTTATGTTGTGCATAGCCCAGGAAGATGCAGCGGACTGCACATGGATCAAGTTTGGTTCTTTGATTTTTATGAAGATGGACATAAGCTACACATCCAAATATTTTTGGTGGAAGCATAAGTATAGACGGGAGAGACACATGATGGGCGAGAGCTTGTAATGGAGTGTTGAAGTTTAACACCCTAGACGGCATTCGGTTCAGCAAATAGACAGCGGCTGTGACTGCATCTGTCCAATACCGTGGAGGTGCATTTGCTGCTGTTAAGAGGGCTCGAGTTGTTTCTAGAATATGTCTGTTCTTCCTCTCTACAACACCATTTTGTTGTGGTGTTTGGGAGCATGTTGTCTCATGGTATAGCCCACATGCTTGGAAGTACTCCTGCAGCTCTTTATTGTCATACTCCCCACCATTGTCAGAACGGAGGATCTGAAGTTTGGCAAAGAATTGAGTCTTGATCATAGTATGGAAAGAGCGAAAAATCCTTGCTACCTCATTCTTACTTTTCATCAAATATAGCCATGTCATGCGTGTGCAGTCATCCACAAAAATCACAAACCATCTGATGCCTGAAGAAACTGAAATGGGGGCTGGTCCCCATACGTCCGAGTGAATTAACATAAATGGTGTCTCACACCTTTTTGAATTTATTGGATAGGAAACTCGATGACTTTTAGCTAAAATGCAGGTTTTACATTTTAACATTGTATTGTCTGAGTTGGAAAACAAACTAGGAAATAAATGTCTTAAGTAGGAGAATGACGGGTGTCCCAAGCGGTGATGCCACAACCAGATATCACGTTCTTTGTTACCAAGATGATGAGCATTGTTTGCCTGACCAATTCTGAAGTCATCAATGTAGTATAGCCCCCCTCATTTAGTACCACGACCAATAATCTTCTTGGTTAGAATATCCTGAAACAAGCAAATTTTTGGATAGATTAGTGCGCAGCAGTTCAAATCCTCAGTAACTTGTCCCACCGACAATAATTTATTGGAAAGAGTTGGAACAAGTAAAGTGTTTGATAAAGAGAAAGAGGATGACAGTGCTACTTCTCCAGCCCCTGTAACTGGATATTTTTCACCGTTTGCATTGGTTATGCATGTCCGTTTTGGTTGAGTCGTTTCAATAAAGTCTTGTGGATCGTATGTCATGTGATCAGTTGCCCCAGAATCAATAATCCAGTCGTGGTTACCTGATTCATTCTGGGCCAGGGAACAATTTGCTGCTGCTGGTAAAAAATCCTCTTGAGATATAAGAGAAAGGTGAGGTTTGATTGATGAAGAAGTAGTTCTCTCAGAGCTGACAAGTGCAGCACGACCACTTTCACGCTTTTTCTTTGTCTTGAGTTCATGCCACCAGTCTGGATATCCATGGAGCTTGAAACAGGTTTCCTTAGTGTGTTTCATATTCCCACAGTGTGTACAACCACCTCCCTCAACTTGTGTTTTTGATTTCATGCCTGGTTTCCCATCCATTACCATCTGAAGAGAAGGTTGTTGTTGCGATTTCTGTCCTCCTTTTGATATCATGGCCATGCTGGAACTGGTATCTGCTTTTGATAACATCACAATTTGTCTCAGATCTTCTCGTCGGACATGGGCATATGCCTGTTCAATTGTTGGAAAAGGGTGAAGTTGAAGCACATCAGCTCGAATCTTGTCCAAGCGATCATCAAGTCCGTCCAAGAAAGTATAAACTCTATCTTCCTGTATAATAGAGTTATATTTCTGTATATCAACTTCACATTTCATGGGATTTGGACGTCGAAAATCAATCTCTCTCCAAAGACTTTGAAGAGTGTTGTAATATGTCTCGATTGATCCTTCCCCCTGTTTGAGTCTTGTCACGCTTCTCTTGAGATCATAGACTTGTGAGGTGTCGGAGCCATCAAAATACGTTGTGGCAATAGTATCCCATACTGCCTTAGCCGTTGGAAATCTGATGTAATTTCCAATTAGTTTTGGTTCCATGGAGTTGATTAGCCATCCTTTTACCACTGCATTTTCAGTTCTCCACTTTCTGAAAGCAGGATCTATCTCTGTAGGTTGTGGAAGATCTCCATTTATGTATCCCAACTTGTCTTTACCAGAGATATACATCTCAACAACTTGGGACCAGAGTCCATAGTTCGTATCATTCAACTTGATACCGATTGGTGCAGCAAGAGATTCATGAGTTGCTGCAGTTGTTGTCTGACTCAACATCTGTGATATTCTGGATGTTAAGTCAGCAAGGGTTGAGGGATCTGCTTGGGAGTTTTCTGTTGAGGAGGTAGGATCTCTCATTTTCTCAATCTTCCAGAATTCTATCTTCTTTCCCTTTCTTTCTGTTGGCTCATAGAAAGAATCAGACAGATCCTAGAGTTGACGCTCTGATACCATGTTACAATGATATATTCTTCTTATTATTTCTGTTCTGAATATGAGCAAGTTCTTATAGCATATACACGGCTGCTAAGTATGGAAAGTAATAACTATTTACATAGATTTTGGCTAGGATCATGGTGATACATATTTTGTGGAGCTAATGGATTCTATCCTCGTGATTTCAGCAATTAATCTCAATGACAGTTCATGCCAACATTTAATGCATAAACCCACATGGCCTCACCTTGGGTTTCTTCCCAACATTGGCCTCACCTCCTTCTCTCTATTTAGTTTAGGACTGTTGTTATGTTTGGTTCTCCCTTGGTATTTCTTCATTAGGTTATTTGCCTGACTGAATGGAACAAGATGAGTGTCTCTTCCTGTTGATTTTTCATTTGGTTTCAGTTTTTTTTGGCAGTTATGGATTTTTTACTTCTATTGTCAACTCATGTTGGGCTTTTTCTATTTTGATTTAGAAAACAAGAAAAATATTAAAATTTGTGTTTGTTCATTTTGTGAATTTTCACCTCGGATTTGTTGTTACTTGGATATAATGGATTCTTCTCTTTCTCTTGGTTGTTGAATTTTGCAGCGGTGTCAGCACTTCAGGTCATTCAGCAGTCTACTAGCTTGGATCTCGGGCGGGAGGATAACTCACCGATAATATGGGAACCTATTGATTTTCTTAGAGAGCTTTCAGACATTAATTTGAAGTTAATTAGTCCTCCTTTGGGTGCCTTATTGGATCTTAAAACACTGTAAACTTAACTCTGACTTTTCCTGTTGTTTTCATTTGATTTCACTTTTTTTTTTCCTTCATTTCTCATTCCATTGCAATTTGCTTTAGAGATTTGCACAACACATCACTTGCTGGAGAGATACAGAACTTGGAAAGCCTTCAACATCTCGAGAAACTGCATGCACGCATCACTTGCTGGCAACAATTTTCAACTGAAAACAAAGTCCTGAGTAGCTTATGTTGTTCCCAGTAATGATATGGAAGAAAAGGAGGTCTAACTTCCATAATTTTGGTTAATATATGCTGCCTATTAGATGGTAGACTAACCAATCCTGCTGGTGAACCTGTTATTAAGAGTGTTTGGACTAAAGAAGAAGAGAGAGACAATGGGGAGGCTCTTCTTTCTCCTCTACAAATTTTAGCTACTGTTTCCAGTGAAAAAGCCATAGGTAGTATCCAGCTTTCCTATGCAAAAATCTGTTGATTCTTTAGCGTTCATGAGATGTCATGTGATGGCGACAAATTCTGCAAGTCCCAGTGGAGCTGTAGGCTTGGTATGTTTATCTTTCATATATTCTTGAGAAATTCCTTGCTCTTATAAGCTCTAGATATTACTTTGTTAAACAAGTGAATCATATGTCAACGTTTATCTCTTATTGCAGTTTGTTGTTCAATGATCTCTCGTGTTTTAGATATGACTGAGGAAAAAATGACTACAGTAATGATTGATTCTGCAACCTTTCCCTGCTTATTGAATCCCAATTGTAAAGAGTTGGACCAACAACTCACATTATAGCAGTTGTATCATTCCATTCTCAGAATGTTTTTGAAAGAAACAAACCAGATAAAGAATCAGCAGTACAAGAATCGATCTTACACTGTAAAATATCAGCACTAAATACTATTTTCTCTTTGCCATTAAAAGAAGTCGTGTCATGGCAACCTTGACAATAAAAATCACGCTATAAAAAAAAAAACATGAATGGTATTAAACTTTAAGTTTGTGTGGGATATCATTATCAATTAACATTAATAACATTACTAAAAGATGATAGGTAATTAAATAAAAGAAAATTTTAAACAATGTCAAGAAGATCAAATATTTTTATGTGTATTTATTATTAAGCTTTTCTCTTTATTTTTAGTTAGTATTAATAACTATTTTGTTTTTTACAATTTTAATATTTTTTAACAAATTTTTATCGTATATTTTAATAGAATGTGATTTAATATTTACTTATTTTATAGTGAATGTCTTATCATTGTTTTTTGGTTAGGAGACATTTTTTTAGACCTATTTGTTTTCATTTTTTTCAATTGTTTTTCTATCTTCTTTTTTTATTTTATTAAATAAAACATTGATTCCAAGATACAATATTATTAAATATATAGTCCGTGTTTTGAGATCAGATATTACAGCTATATATATATATATTTATTTTATTTAGTCTTTGATTAAATATTATTTATTTTTTCCTTGATTTTCACATATTATAACATGAGTAGCAACTAAAATACAAATATTTCATAATTTTTCTTTTTGATTATCAATTTTGATTATTTATATTTAGCCATTTCTAAAATCGAAAAATCTTTAAAAAAATCCAAGGAAATAGAAATTGATATAGCATTGGATCTCATATACAAATATTTATATTTTATTATTAAAATATCTTCTCCTACTACTATAGCTATTATATTAAGATATTTATGAATTACTTCAAATCAAGTAATATTATTATATTGGCATTATAATTTCTACAGATCCTTCTATTTTAGAGAGTTTTTTTTAACATATGTTAAACACATATTAAAGTCGATATAGATACGAATAAAAACTTTATATTTATTTTTTGCTAAATATCTAATAATTTCATATAAAAAAGTTAAAGATAACATAACACAATAACCTAGAGTCTCCTATGAAAAAAATTCTAATTTAATAATTTATTTAATTTTATTATTTTTAAATTTTAATTATATGGGGGATGAATAAAAAGTAAAAGTACACAAATCATTTTGCTTAAAGGAGTCTTCTTTTAATATTAATAATAAATTTAAAAATATTTCAAAGATAACATAAAAATAATAATCAACGATCTGATTTAATAATTTGATAAAATTTTATTATTTTAGCTTTTAATTATTAAGCATTTTTAGAGTTCTGCTAATCAAAATAAAATACCCATGAGATAATGTATAAATTTAGGGTGATTTAAAAAATTTTATTTTATATTATTTATATTTTTATATGATGTATTGAAAGTTCATTTTTCTATTTACTACTTGTTAATAGGTGATTTGATAACACTTTGCAAACATTAATCAGTATCCACATAAATAAAAAATGAAGAAAACTCAAATGCACAAGGTATTTAGTTACGAAAAGAAAACATTTTAAAGAACTCTTTAAAAAAAAACCCATTCAGGGAAGCCGAACCCAAGATAAATATTTTTTTTATTAGTTTGAATGATTACAAAAGGAGTACTTATGAACACAATCCTTTGTGTTTGTACTACCAATAGCTTGTCAGTACATCTGACGATCCATGTTATATCTCCTAACGCAATAGCTTGTCAGTACATCTGACGATCTTTAAACTGTCGTTATCCTAACTAGAACTTCTAGTTGTTAACAATTCACACAGGAACTCCTCTCTAGGACTTTGCAAGCTCTCCAACTCTTCAGGAACCGATTCTCCTCGAGAATTTCCTACATCCTCCTTGTATTTCAAGAGTATGTGTTGCGAATCTTTGCATAAACTCAGCTGATTGACACACTTGCTTCAATGTGATTGATGCTTTTATGTTATGAAACTCTCCTCTGAAGCACACAACCCACTTCTTTCTTCAAACTTAACATTTCTTATATATATGTTTTATGTGATAAAGATAAGGATAATTTTCAAGTTTTCTAGTATATAATGTTGGTAACAGATTGCTAATATATTTTACAAAAACACTGATAAAGTTATCTTCAGATAACTTTTTCTACTCTATTTGAACTTATCTTTTAGATAATCTAAACTAATCAAATATTATAGAGAATATAATGTTAACTAATCTTGATAAACTTTTATCTTAGCTAAATTATATTTTCATCAATCGTAAAAAAATCTTCACTAATTTAAGCCAATAAAATGTCAATTACATGAATAAATTGTCATATGTTGGAAAAAGGGATTAGATTATATTTTAGGGAATATATTAACGTGTTAGTATCCATATTAGTATTTTTGTATTGTGGTTTAAAAAAATAAATATTTTCCTTATATGGAATTAAGTGTTTTTAATTTTATCATGTAAAATTTATATATTTTTTAAAAAATGAATACAATATACAGTTAAACATCTATAAATTAATATCATTGGGACCATGAAATTTATTAATTAATCAAGATATTATTATTAAATAAATTTATACATTAATCAATAAAAAAAATTTATCAAGGTATTTTTAAAAAAAAAACATTGAACCTAATACATGCACCATGTATTCTTATTATACGAATATTATTTAATTATCAAATTATAAATTATCGTTTTAAATAAAACAAGTTTATGAATGTAATCAATTTTATTAAATAAAAGTCATTCATATATTTATTTTTGCAACAAACTAAAATTACATTGGATGCATACTTAATTAACATACTTATGGAATATTAAGTCATGCAAAACATCTATGAAAAGAATATACAATAAAATTCAAAGGGAGACACTGAACAGTGAAATAGCAATAAACTTTTTATCTTTCACATAACTAACATTAAACTTCCATAGAATTACAAAGAACCATTTCTACAGTGAGACACTACACTGAACAGTGAAATCGTTTTTCGTTTGTCAAATATAGAGATGTCAGCAATATTTTCTCAGTTTGTTCCACTAACTTGATGGTAAAATATGATTATAAAATCAATTAATTATTTAAAAAAACTTGAGGGATTTATTTGTTTGTTTCATAAAAATACAGACATTGGTTAAATAAAATTTTTATCATAATATGCACGAGTGTTTACTTGTAAATATTTTGGAAGGAACTAGTATATGTTTTGCGCAACATAAAAAAATCATTTAGGCTTAAGAAACTACCTCCATCTAATGGATTAATTTTAAATTCTTTTGATTTGACTCTTTATCTATATCAAGTTTAAAATTAACTAATATAAAAGTTATTCTAACATGATCTAGTTAACATGGTAGGTCCAAACTAAAATTTTAAAATGACGTCTTTTTTTAACATTGATATGATGACATATTATATTGATTCTGGTTTCGTGACTTAACTCTCCAAACCCATGACTTGAATAATGAACTCCACCTGGTTTAACAACTTTAATTATTTTTAATTATTTTTTGCTTAATGATATGATAACAAAAATAGATGCTCGTAAAATTAAACACCAACCAAATGTTAGGACATTTGTTTGAGACTGCAATAATATCATAGAATGCAAACTAAAATAAGACTAATTCAAAATCAACAAAATATTAAAGGATGAAATTAAAAAAAAAAAGCCAAAAAGGATTCAATTGAAAGAAAGAAAAAAAATGGAAGGTAGAGTTTAAAAACAAAGGAACAATATGACATTGTTATTAAACCTGATCCCGTTAACAACCTTGAAACCTCTCCACTTGACTTCTTACCTAACATAGGTTTAAAATTAATTCGCAAGGGAGCTGTACGTACATGACCTAGTTGGCTTGACATGTACAAATTAAGGCAACTCAAATAACCAATACAAACATGGTTTGAATTTTAAGAAAGAAAATCAAGATGATATCTTTTTTTTTTACATTGAAATGATGATATACTAGATCAGCTCGAGCTTCGCAGTTTAACTCATCAAATGCACAACCTAAATCATGAACTCTTTGGTTTAAAAACTATTTTTATATAATGATGTGAGAACTAAAATAGACACTTACAAAATTAAGCACTAAACAAATTTAAAGATGTCTGTTTGAGACTGCGATAATTACATATAAAGAAAACAAAAACAAATTAAGATGACCAATTCAAAATCAATAAAATATTAAAGTGAAATTGAAAGAAAAAAAACAACAAAAATCATTCAATCAAAAGAAGAAAAAATTAGAAGATAGATTTTTTTTTTAAAAAAAAAGAGAGGATATGAATAATGAAGTAGGAGGGAAAACCCTAACTATTTTAGTATAATAAATAATTTTTTAATTAAATTAAAATCTTTATCTCATACAATTAGACCAAAAAAAAAAAGTTAAATAAAAAAGGGAAGAAAATGTCTAAAGACCGATTTGTAAAAAAATGAAAAGAAATAAAATGAAAAAAACACTAAATCAAGAAGCAAAAAAAATATAAGGACCACTTAAAAAAACAAAAAATATATATAAAGAGAAGCATAACTTGTTAGTATAGTGGTTTATTTCTAATTAAATTGAAAGCTTTATCTTATATAATGAGGCCAAAAAAAGAATTAAATAAAAAATAAGGATTAATTTGTAAAAAAGAAAACAAAACAAAACCAAATAAAAAAGAAAGAAAAAATTTTAAAAAATAAAGTATTTCACTATTTATATAAAAATGAAACACTATTATAGTACCTAACTAGACAAGTGGCCCACATTACCGGCTATCCTAATTTTTTTAATGCAAAAACATTGTCAAATATGAAAAAAATATATTTTAAAAACAATTATATGCGTGCAAGAGATTAGAAATTTGATTTGAAAATGCATGCTAAAAATGTAAACATGAACTAAAAAAAAATAGAATTATATATATATAACCCTTAAAAGAGATCAATAATTCAAGTGATTCATTATAGACTGTGAGGTAAAATATCGTGGATTAGTACAATATATTTATCTTTTGCCCTTCTCTACACAAAACAATTGACTTGCTAACGAGGTAAAGTTATCTTTTTCAGGTGATCTAAAGGTTATTTGTAAATTGATTGGGGATAATTTAATAGTTTTACTCCTTTTTCGCACACTAAAACTACATCGTTGTCCTTGCAAGCAAAAAAACTATTGATCTTTTGGTTAGAGTCTATTTTTGTCTATTCTATTTTATTTGCACAGTAAAATGACATCAATACCCTTGAGAGTTCAAAAATATTGACCTTGACAAGAGGTATTTTTTAGTCTTTTCCATGTTTTGTGTACTGCAAAATGATAAAGTTAACCTTAGAATAAAAAAATCTAAAATTGGCTTGGGATAACGTTTTCATCCTTGCAATATAGCTTTTTTTGTAATATTTATATGCTTTTAGTAGCGATTTAGTAATTTAAAATATTAAAATATTAATAAATTAATAAAAAAACACGTGTCAGCACATGATAAGCCACCATGTTATCAAGGAGATGTGTGATAGTTCAACGTGTAATGTAAAGGTGTAGTTGATGGTGTGACGTGTGTTGTCATATTCGAGGTGGTTCGGTGGCGACAAAGTTTTTTTTTCCTCTTCATCTTCTCTCTTTTATGCTTTAGTATTCCAGCTGAGCCTTTAAAAATTTAATTATATATTTCGGATTATATCTATATTAATGCAACTTTTTTTTCCCATAACAACACAACAACAAAGAAAAATACCATGCAACATAAACTTTTTTTCCCCGTACAATGAATGCAACAAGTACACAAATAACAAAAGATAAGGAATTTAACATAGCCATGGAATTTAAAAGAAGATATATACACTTTACTTTCCCTACTAAAATTAAACTATATTTTTTAATCCATGTCAACATATAATTAATTTATTCTTGATAGATTATCTATTTCATATGTAACTGAATCATCATACACACACACACACAACAAATATTTTAGAAAATAAATTGTTTTAAGATTGTTAGAATACCTTAAATAGTTCATAAAATTATTGTTCTTTTTTACTACAAGTTTCCACATAACATAAAACATGTATATAAATTAATAACAAAAATAAAAATTAGATATTTTCTGCATTTTAGTATTAGTAGTATAATTGCAATATTATTTCGTGATTTATTTAATATTTTATTTTGATATTACAACCAAGAATTTATATGATATTTTCTATAAAAGATTTGATAAAAAAAATATAATAGAAAAGAGTTTATAAACAAAAACAATGTCTCAGTTAGAAAAAAAAAAATCATTAATAAAAATGAGTTAGAATTGTCTCAGTTAATAAGAAGGCCCGCCACAGACCAAGAGGACAGCTTCAATGAAGCCATCCCAGCCGATGCAGGTGATTACCCGTGGGCTGACATCTCCTCGCGCACCTAGCACCAGCCAAACCGCCTCAATCTGAACATGCACCAGACAAAGTCGATGAAAAGACGCCAGGGAGCCTCAGCAGCCGAGAAGAAAGCGCGGCAACACCCACCGCGCGAGAAGAAACGCGAAAACAGAGACGGACCGCGGTACAGACTGTGAATCCACAGGATTCACACACAGTGCACCGTGTTTTAATGAGCACTCTTAGTTTATTTATTTATATATATATATATATATATATATAATTCCTTTAGTTTTAGTTTGTCGGTTATGAACAGTGATGCAGCACCAGAATACAGTTCTTTTAGTTTGTTAGCGAATCTGGAAAAGAATAAAGTCATCTGTCAAGCTCTGTTCACTTTGGTCCGACATGCCTCACCTCTCCCCACCTGAGCTCTCTCTCTTTCCCTCCTCCGCTCTAGGGAACCGCCACCTCCGCCGCCACCTCAACCAATAAGGCTTCAAATCTCCACCAGGTGGTTCCTTTTCTATCATGTTTTTTATTTTTAAAATTTATGTTTGCGTTTTCATTTATTTAACTAAAATTCTTATCCAGAGAGAGAAATTCGATTTTAATAACTAAATTAAAAAGATATATAATCGGATCCGATGAAATCGCTGCTCGTGAACGCAACTTGAAGAAAGGCGCAATCAGCCGATTCTACTATGGGTGGAGCATTTAGTATGGTCAGGGTTATTGTGTTGTCTATTCAAAGAAAGATGTGCCTGTAAATTTGTTAAGTTGATTCTTATCAGTCTGCTCTTTAGGGTTGATGATAGCATGAAATATTCATTGTTAATGCTCGTCGTTTTCTTCTTCTTTTTCCTAGACTAAAACATCCTAGACATCTTCTATTTTTGCTGTGGTATTTTCCTCTTTCTATTTACACTATTTGCTCCCTACAATATTTATTCTTTCAGAGAAGTAAATGTATACATATATAACAAGAATAGGAGGGGAGGGGGAGGGGGGTTTGACAGTAAGTATTTGCTTAGAAGGGAATGCTTCTTTGGTTTTAGAAGCACCATGAAGATTCAGGCCCAAATCTTTGCTTAGAATGCCGAATACCCAGGATCCTAGCACCATATTTGGCTGTGTATATTTGTTATGCATCCATATTTGGCTGAAGCAAACTTGAGGGAACATAAAGTGCTGGGAAGTAATTTTTGTTGGAATTTATTGTGTCATCTCTTCTTTTGATGATGACCTCTTGGATGGCTGCATGAAGCTTGTTCCGCTTTTAATTTCAAGGTTAATCTATTGCTATGAGCATACGTGTTTCATTTTAAAACTCGAGTTGCAACTGAACTTAAATGAATGGTGTTGGATTTGGGCCTTCTATTTGTTTTAACTTCTACAGGGTTGAAATGATAGTGATCTTAAAGTTGAAAAGCAGCAGACAAAAATCAATTTGCCACAATGGTGCATGGTTTCCTAGATTCTTAGCATAGAGTTGAATGTTTTGTTGACCTCTCTACATCCAAAATCATATAGACAGCTACTGCTGGCACTTGCATTGGTCAATGAATACTGTAGAGTATATATTGCAGTGTGAGATAAGGTTAACTCGTTGCATTTTCATATATTGAAAGGATTTCTCTTCTTTTCTTTGTCAATTACAGCACATGCATAGAAGTTACTCAGAGTAAATGCTATTATAATGTTTTCACAGAGACTCCCCTGCTTTGCAACTAAGTCACTAATATATGAAGCTCATAGCTAGTATCATTATCTGCGTAAAATGCGTAAAATATCTCTGGAGATGCTTTCAATGGAGATCAGGTCTCAAAACGCTATGCCCACTGCCCCCATGGATCCAGTAGGTTATAATGCAGCCGAGCATTGAATTTCTAAACATCTAACCTTTTGTTTTTCTTCTTGCATTGTTATCAAACTCTTTTACATTTTATTGCTGCATATTGCTATGTATATCACCTTGCTGGAAAAATCTCATGATCACCTCCACGATGCATGGCTATTTTATATTTTATGATTGAGATGGTAGATTTTAAAGATTTTCCTGTTTAGGAGGACAGGTAAGACGTCACTTTCTTGCTTTTCTTTCGAGAGAAAGTATTTGATCCTTCTTTCATATATAATAATAATGCCGAGCATTGAATTTCTAAACATCTTACCTTTTGTTTTGTTTGTCGCATTGTTATCAAACTCTTTTGCATTTTATTGCAGTATATTGCTATGTGTATGGCATGCTTTGATCAAAAAGTTGAGTAATTGATGAATGTTAGGCAAGAATATTACATATTGTTTTTGTTTTTTGCCTCCTTTTCTTTCCCCCACCATGAAAATTGTCATATTATTTTTGTTTTCAGCCGCTTCTTCTTCCCCCATCCCCGAAAATTGTCAGAGGACACTTTTATGCTTTGAATCAAATCCATCCCAATTCTTTCGCTCGTAACTTTATGTGTGAACTGCCGATGTTTCATTTGTCTTCCTTGTTGAGTGCCTTCTTTTTTTCTGTGACATGGTTTTCCCTTTTGCCTTTTATCTTGAACAGCATCCCATAGTATGCCCCCTGAAGTTTAGAATCAAGGGCTGTTTCTCCCTATCCTATTGTCCACTGATCAGTCTCAAGCACGTCAGCAGTTGGTATCACAGAACATGCAGAATTGCATGGCATCTAATGGAGTTCAAAGTTATGCTGGTTAACAAGCAGCACTGCCTCCTGTCTCTAGTGTAACCCAGACTATCCCCAACACTGTTGTCCAGAATCCTAACATGCAGAGTATCCCTGGTGTTTCACAGAACTCAGTGGGGAATTCAATGGGACAAGGGATTCCTTCCACTATGTTTGCCAATTCTCAGAGACAAATGCCAGGTTATGCTCTTTTTGGTAGCTTTATGTGCCACTGCTTCCCCTTATGGCATTAGAAATGCCACTGCTATTGGAACTATTGCAATCACACATGCATTTGTAACCACACGATGCCCTACAGTGCGGTGCACCAACTGTTCACCTCTCATAATGGTTCAAGTCAGCAATGCTCTTTTAGGTAGCTTTATGTGCCACTGCTGCCACTTATGGCATTAGTAATGCCACTGCTATTGAAACCATTGCAATCACACACGCATTTGTTACCACATCATACCATCCAGTGCATTGCACCAGCTTTTCACCCTCCCATTCTGCATCTATAGGATTACATAACATTTAGATGAAGTTCCTAATACAAAAAGGACTTGTATTTCTATATAGGAAAATACTAATAGTCCTATCTAGAATAGGAAAAACCTAATGAAGCTCGCTATACTTTGGGAATAATTAAATACTAAATGGAAAATAAAACTGAGACGTGCAATATTTTGTAATTTTCAGCAAGTGTTAAAATTACAGAAATACCCTTGTATATGGAAAACACACAAAAATACATGAATTCTAATATTTTGTTGTCCGCATTGAAATTTTTGTAGCATCCCTAGATTCTACAGCACAGACTGGACATGCAAAAGGCGCTGATTGGCAAGAGGAGATCTATCAGAAAGTAATTTATGTGATTTACTGTTCATTAGATGGAGTTCATGAATGCCATAGTCTTGCAAGATTTCAATGGAAAAAGGTCTCAAGAAAATAAGTGGGACTTATTCCATTGAATCATGACCATATCCAGTATTGTTGAATTTTTTAGAAAATGAGGTTGAAATTCTGAATGTCTCAAGTCATAGCTGCATGTTTGATAAGGACAATTTTTTTTGTGCTTAGGAGAGTAGTAAAACGGGAATAAGAATGGTTGTTGATAAGGATAATTTTTTTTTTGTGCTTAGGAAACCAATATTTTGCTGAGCAATTCTATAATGAAAAGTTGGTGACTGATGTTTTAAAAACTGGAGTTAAGGAATGGCTTAGAGTGCATGGAGATCATGTTAAAAGTGAAGCTGTAGAGAAGGCAATCACTCAAATTATGATGGGTGAAGAAGCAGAGGAAATGAGGAGTAGAGCAAAGCTAGGAGAAACAGCCAGGAAGGCTGTTGAAGAAGGTTGATCTTCTTGCTCCGATTTCAATGCTTTGATTGAATAACTGAGGTAACTGTTGAAGATGGTCGCCCTTGAAACAAAGGTAGATGTAAGCGTTATCACACATGCATAGAATATTTTGTTTCTAGTTAGTAGTGGTTTTGGCAATTTATTTTCAGTTGAGAGTTGAAAGAGTAATCACAACCGATTCAATGACCAATCCAAATCAGTTCCCTTCCTAATGGTTCTGGAATGACAAGTCGTGGCTGTTACATATTTAGCCCAAATAACTAATCAAATAGAAAGGCTGAGCTTAGAGACAGTACACTACAAATGAAGCACCCAATAGCTAGACATACAATCATAGCAAATTCATGTTCTGAAGTTGGAGAACTTGCAAAAACTAGCCACCACAAAATAGTAGTAAGTATCTATGCAGTCTTCGATGAAGAACAACCACCTGCGTCGCCAAAATGGATTGATGTAGAGAAC
This sequence comes from Populus nigra, assembly GCF_951802175.1. Classification (NCBI taxonomy): domain Eukaryota; kingdom Viridiplantae; phylum Streptophyta; class Magnoliopsida; order Malpighiales; family Salicaceae; genus Populus; species Populus nigra. The sequence goes on from NC_084859.1 coordinate 3,244,385, forward strand.
TGCTGCAATTGTCATCACCACAACTGTGTAACATACACCGAAACTGATGTAGAAAAACTCCATGTCTATGAAACCATCATCTCCTTGTTCATCCTTAGGCCCTGGCTGTGACGACACTGCTTCCTCACTACAATTGTTTCGCAATGGGGGTCCACACATGAAAGGATTTCCTTTGTAACAGCTTTCATCGAAGGTCCCAAACTGATATTTTCTCTCAGGTGTCTTACCTGACAAGTTATTATATGCCACACTAAAAACTTCCAGTGTGGTAACTTCAGTAAGTTGTGGAGGGATGACACCATTCAAATTGTTGTAAGAAAGATCCAAACTCTCAATCTGCTTTAGGTTTGAGAATGTTGCAGGGATAGATCCAGTGAGATTGTTATGTGATAAGTTTAAGGACAGTATCTCACTTAAGTTTCCAAATTCTGGTGGGATTGCTCCTATGAAGTTGTTGTTGGAGAGATCAATACCAGACATGTAGCTGAGAACTTTCCCCTTGTATCCATAATACATATTTTTAGTTGTAAATTCTGTCACTTCTTCTGTAAAGTTAAGCAAAACAAAATTTCTCAGGTTGTACACACTATCCACTAGTGGTGGGCCTATTGTTTCATAATAAGCTTTTTCTGGCGTTGATACAATACCATATCCGACTCCCAATATCGCTTTCTGGTAACTTTCCTTGAAAGTAAGATTGCCTAAACAGGAGGGTAGTGGACCAGAGAGCTGGTTGTGTGAAACATCCAAAATGCTTAATTGTTCTAACAAGCATAACTGAATAGGGAGCTCACCATCAAAGTGATTAGCCCTCAGAAGAAGAACACTCAATGATGAAAGATTGCGAATCCAATTTGGAATGGAGCCGGTGAAGCTGTTTTCTTGAAGATCCATTGTAACCAGGGAAGAGCTGTTATAAAATCCATATGTTAATGGACCGCTCAATCCATTTTTGGATAGATGCACATGGGTTATTTGTGGTGGACTAAAACAAGATGGTATATATCCAGACAAGTTGTTCTCAGAAAAGTCCAAATATTCAAGCTGGTCAAACTTACAAAAGTCTCTTGGGATCGGACCCTTAAAATGGTTTCTGGACAAATCAATTACTCCAAGGTTCGAAAAATTAACGAAGCTCCTTGGAAGCATGCCTGAAAATTGATTGTTACTCAAATCTAATACATTCCATACTTTCCACCCATTTAATGGAAAATCTGATATCTTACCCCAAAAGTTGTTACCACTTAGGTAAAGAAAATTCAGGCGAGAATAATTGAACACCGAGGTCGGTATTTGCCCACCCAAATTGTTGTTTGACAGCTTGAGAACCCATATTGTTGTTAGTTGTTCTAGTTGTACTGTAGACAATTGATTGTTGGATAAATCTAAAAATGAAAGAGAGCTAATATTTCCTAAACAAGAAGGAATACAACCTGTGAATCCATTCTTAGCCATCCTTAAGGTCCATAGATTTTGAAATATTAAACAAATATCTTTTGAAATTTGACCGTTCATGTTATTGTTGGAAATATCTAATTCGGCCAAATTCAAATATGGGTGATCTTGCAACTGTAAAGTACCAACAAAGGAGTTGTCGCTCAGATATAGTTGCTCCAATCGTGTATTGTTCTTAAGCAACCACGAAGGAAACATTCCGGTGATGTTGTTGTGGGAGAGATCAAGGGTTATTAAGTCGTATTGGTAATAGAGAAAGTCAGGAATATCTACATTGAATGCTTCTGATGTTGGCCTACTTGACAAGCGGAAAAAGACTAGTTGGAACTTGGGAATCAAATTATCAAAGGCAGCGGGTTCTGTTACTAGTCTGTTGTTCTCACTAGAGAAGAACTTGAGGCTTGAGTGGTTCAAGAAAGGCTTTATTGAAATGGGAACTTCAAAGAGGTTATTTGATAGTGAGAGGAATTCAAGGGATATGAGGTTGGTAAGAGGACCGGAGGCAATATTTCCAGTAAACTGGTTTTCAGAAACATCTAATAGTTGTAAAGATGACAAGTTCCCCAAACAATCTGGGAGTGAACCTCCTAAATTATTTCTAAAGAGATCTAACTGCTTCAGATTCTTCAATTCACACCAACCTGTACAATTTATCTTGAAACAGTCAAAATAGTGTTGGAAGAATCTTTTGTTGATGATGTAATTATAGGCGGATGGAGAGTTGTTAATTTACCTTGAGCAGGTAGGGTGCCATGGAGGTCACATTCACCAACAGACAAAACTTTAAGAGCAGGCAATGCTCCAATGTTCTGGAGAAAGTTTATTGGGAGAGAAGTATTATCTAGATGCAATTCTTCAAGGGTGCTTAAATTGAAGAAAGTTCCTGTGAAAAAGAAAGAAGAAGAGATATGATGAAAATTGTGGTAGTACAGAATAGCCATTCCATTCAATATTATTAATTAAGAATTTAAGAAACTAAACTATGATTAACCTTGACTTAAATTAGTATCCTTGAGAGAAAGGGTCTTCAGGGATGGCAATGAACGCAATGACTGCAGGAAGTCCAGCTTCCTTGAACCTATGATGTGTAGAATTGAAAACAGGCAATCAAGTAAGTAGTGAAATTAAGTGTTATCTTGATCGAGTTCTTAAAGCTATGATAAAGAACTGATACTTTTGTAGTGAGATGATTTTTTGATAGAAACAACAAATTGCCCAAATAATAGAAGATGCCAAGAGATATTCACAACTTTACCATTGACAGCCGTCGATCCTAGCAACATATTGCCTGATAAATTTAAAGACTTGAGGGATGAAAGTCCACTCAGATGTGATAAAATGCTGTCGTTGAATATATTATAGCTCAGGTCCAGGTTCTCGAGTTTCCCCAAATGTGATGATATGATCTCAAAACCTGCAAGGAGTTGTTTCTAAGAGTAAGTCATAATTATGAGCTCACGATATGCATAATATATAGAAACTAAAGATAATTAGAATTGATGAGATGTTGTTCAATTGATATATGATTCTCAAATTATACATAAAAAGAATGATATATGAACGCATATTTAATTATATAATAGATTAAGAAATAATTTATGGATAAGATCAAGAAACAATTTATGGATAAGATCAAAGCTCCATAGATATTAATCTTCATAGATGAAATTAAAGCGCAATCAAACATGATGAAATGCTATCGTTGATTTTTAAATATATATAAAGTCCTCAATTTTCTTGATTAAACAGAATGTAACTTACTATTGATAGATCCTGTCAGCTGATTGTTTGACAGATCCAAAGACTTGAGGGATGAAAATCCAGTTAGAGATGGAAAAATGCTATCGTTGCATTGATTCTCACTCAGGTCAAGGTTCTCCAGCTTTTTCAACCTTGATGACAAGACTTTGAAACCTGCATGATGTTCCTCAAAAGCATAGAAATGATAATTATAAAATAGGTTGTGCACGCTTCAAAGATTAAGATACAATTTTTAAATATCATTCTAATTTTGATCATTGGAAAAAAACAAAAAACAATTTACGGATATAAAGTCGCTAAAGATGGAAGCTAAGTTATGATAGACTTACAAAACAAGAATAATAATCGATCCATGTAAGTTTTAGAAACTTTTTCACGTTTTATTTCTTCTATGTCCAAATAATCCATTACCATTCACCACGACCATAAGGCAATATATCTTCCACCACAGAATAATATTTTGATTAAAAAAAGGTCCAAAATAATATAAAACCATGATTAAAAAGGAGAGGAAATAATAAATGGCTACAAACAAGAATTAAATATCAAATATGTGGGTTTTATGTTGTTCTCTTTATTGATAAAACAGTCGAGAGTTTTTCTAATAAAGAAATTGGCTGTCGAGAGTGATTTGTATTGGATAGTTTTTTTGATAGTTGTTATTAAATAGATATAAAGTCCTCATTTTTGTTGATAAAGAAACAATATAATTAAGAGAATGTCATGTGAAGCATTTAGGTAGGTAGAAACTGTGTATTATACAGTTGGAAAGGATCACAAGCAAGCTAATCGAGTTGGAAAATTATACAGTTGGAAAATTTTTCACCAATATATATAACTTGGAAAGGATCACAAGCAAGCTATAAAATATCATTTATATATGAATAAATAAGGTTAAGTTTATTTTCTAAAAAGAAAATTTAAAATTTTCTACCTTTTTGACTAAATAAATATTACTGGATAAACAAGGTCTAATCAGGTGAATATTTTTACCCGATCTAATCGAGTGATTTGTATGTTCTAAGTTTTCTTACCCATCATCCATTAATTGTTTTACCTAAAATGCTAAATAAAGTGATCATAATCTGGTCAAAGTCAGGTCCAATAAAAGCTTTGCTTAATAAAAAAGAGATAAAAATAAAATAAATTATATTTTTAGACCCAAACAACCATCTAATATTTCTGAAATTCACATATTACCTTTTTAATTTGCATGATTTGTTCGCATATACTAGTATTTATTTTTTTATAAAATAAACTCCTATATATCTATGGAATTTGGAAATAAATTTTTTTCTATCATTTATAAAAAAATCATTTAGTAAAACTCATTAACATGGTTACTAAACTTGGACTACCCCATAATTCTCAATTCGGGAGTAAATCTTTTTTTTTTTTTTTACCATAGAACAATATTATTTCGGACCAAACATTGAATACGGGTTGACCACTAACATGTAAATTGATCTAACAACTTCATAACCGGGTTGATTCAACAACTATTAACATAAATAATAAAGGGCCTAGGCTCAACACAATAGAGAATACCTGATCCTGTCAACTCATTGTACGACAGATCCAAAGACTTGAGGGATGAAAATCCAGTTAGAGATGGAAAAACGGTATCGTTGTATTGATTCCCCCTTAGATGAAGGTTCTCCAGCTTTTTCAACCTTGATGACAAGATCTTGAGACCTGCATGATGTTCCTCAATAGCATATTGGAAGGAAATAATTAAATGCGTAGAAAAAAATGATATGAGAAGGAGAAAAGAAAAGGTTTCGAAGCTAAATAATTAAAAGATTACCATAGAAGCTACCTCCTGATCCAGCTGTCAACCCATTGAATGATAGATCCAAAGACTCGAGAGTGGGAAGGTTACCATTGAAACATGACAAAATGCTTTTATCGTTATTAAATCGGTTTTCACGTAGGCTAAGTATCCTCAGTTTTGATGATAGGACTTCGAAGCCTGGAAAGAGAATCATCAAAGCAAGATAATTGACATTAAACACCCACCAACCTTCATTTATTTTATTATTATAATTAAGAGCATAAGCATTGAACTAACCTTCATTCTCCAAGCAACCAACCAATCCAGTACCTCCCAAATCAAGACTTTGCAATTCTTTAAAAGGCTGAAACAAAGATGCGTTGAGAACCCAATCGCCCAAGCTGAAATCCCTTGCTCCACCAAGAGAGAGTTGGATCACTCGCCTTGTAGTGTTATCACACTCGATCCTACGCCACTCACAACAATTACTACTGTCCACCCAATCTCTCAAGTAAATGCCATGTGGGTCCATCAAAGCTTTGATCTCCAAGAGACCAATCCTCTCTTCCTCCAAACACCCATAACAACTACAAGACCATTCGCCAACCAGAGTCAATAATATTGCTAGCAACATCAAAGCCCCCATTCTTTTCATCATCATCGTAGATAATTCTATGAACTTACTACGTAGAATATTGTTGTTTGTTATGTGCCTTTGGGCAACCATAGAGGTCCTATTTATACTACACTCTGGCAATTTCCATGACTTTGAGATGTTTTCTTTATTTCATTTCTTTTTGGAATATTTTTGGATTTGAATATTATTTTATTTTGTTGTTTAGCACTTATTCTATTTGCATTTAATTATATTTTGGTTACTAATTATCGGATTTATATATATATATATAAAAATGTTGCAGGACATTAACATTGTTGCAGTATTCCCTCTGATTCCTACTTGAAGATCTTTTTTACTTTAATAATTGTACTTTTCTCGTTATAATTTAGAATAATTTAGAAGCCTACTTGCATGGTGTCATCACTATCATAAATATAATTAAATACATAAATTATCAATAATAATAAACTCGGAATAATTATAAATCTTATCCCTGTAGATTGTGTGGCTATAGTATTATATACAATAACTTCAAATACATAACATATACACACACACTCTTTTGTTTTAATGTTTGGAAAGTTATTCTTGACTTGTTTTTATTACATTTTAATATTAAATATATTTTTTTCAATCGAGTCAAAGATATACCATTTATATTAGAATGAGAAGACTAATCAATTTCTCTAGTTTTCTCCCTATTTATAAAATACATCTGGTTTTTGAAGTCCAGATTTTAGGATAAGAGGAATTTATTTCTTGAAATTAATGCATTAAACAAAATAAAAATATTTTTTTAAAATTAAAATAGTAGTAAAAGAAAATTTAGTTTTTGATTGATGTGTAAACTAGTGGTAAATGAACAAAAAGAAACTTTATTGATTATCTAATGAGTTACTTCTCCAGAAAGCAGGGTGGCAACTGGGGTGTGAAAATGAGTTACTTCTCCAAAAATAATATAACAGAGAAATTGTCAATAATAGCAATCATTTTCTTTATCACTTGTATCATATCTTCCACATAAACCATGGAATCCTCATAAACCTTTCTCTATGCTCTTCTAAGATATTAAAAATGTCAAACATACATCAATAATAAAAAGACATTGGAACAGTTATTTCTGCTTCTGCTTCTTCTTCCTTTTTATAATAATCGAGAATTATATATTATAGAAAGGTGCTAGAGCCAAAATTAGAGGCTAGCTAAAATAAAAGAAAAACCGAGGTATATACAAGACAGGGGAGGAAGTAATAACATTATATATATATATATATATATATATATATATATATATATTAAAAAAAACTCAAGTTAGCCCGTCAAGTCTTTGACTTGAATTATAAAATTGGGATAAGCAAATTCAATATTAAAAAATAAAATAAAATAAAATATAAAAACATATATGGTTTAACAATATTAATCAATTATTAAAATCTTTCATTTTATATATATTAAAAATAAATATTAATAACTATTATATCAATTCGTGAATGTTTCAATTTGGATGCGAATAAATGTTTTATATATGATATTTTTTTAAAAAAAAATCAAAGTTATTAAACATGGCTAGATTTAATTACAAGATGAGGGTGAGGATTTAGGTCATAGATTGGCCTAATTAATACTCGGATCAAGATTTAGGTCATAGATCGGACAAATTAGCTTATTGACTAGTGTTAATAAAAAAATTGTATTATTTTATGAATTTGTTTAGAAAAAATCAAAATCATGTTTTTGATTGAGTTGACTAAATTGTGGGTTGATTTATCTGGTTAACTAGACTTGATTAAGTCAACTCTCACTTGGTTTTTTCTAAACCTAAATAGGGTTAGGTTCTAGATTAAAATGTTAGGCTTGAATTAATTTTTTTAATAACCCTGATTAAAACCACAATGTAGAAAAAAAAAATTGAATTGCATAAAAGTAATTAACCGAAAAGTTGGATTCCTTCTTATAAAGTTGAACCCATGTCAGTTTGTTTTTAAGGAAAAACATGAATCAAAGGTTAACGCTAAGCAGCTCACTTTGCATGACAATGACGGATAAAGAAGACTTGCTACTTTCTTCATGGAAATAATGTCCGGAAAATTATGTTTTAATTAAATGAATGACAAATGATATTATTTTTAAAATACTTCTTGTCATTGTCATGAGACCATTGCTATATATCAAGCGTTTTTTCTACGAGATGGGTCCAGGAGACCATTGCCCGTAAGCTTGGGAATGGATAATATACTTTAATTTCAATTTAGTTTGCAAAAATAAAATTAAATGCTTAAGCATAAAAAATAAATCTCAAGTGTTAGAATGCAACCACCGATTAATTAACGGACCTTAGATTAATACATGACGCAACTTTCAATGGTATTATATTTGTGGAGGTATTTACTCGGATGTGAATTATATTTCTATTTTTTTATTTTAAAAAAATTCTATATACTACAACTAGCTTAAGAAAGTCAAAAAACTTTAAGTGAAAATAAAAAACATTATACACAAATATAGTCAAATAAATCAAGAACTATGTGTGTTAATAAGTGAAAAAAAAACTGTAAACGATAACTCAAAATAAAAACTAGAAAAATCGAGAGACAGGTGTACATCAAGATATTTAATTTCACAAGATGTGATATTTATGTAGTATTGTTTTCTAAATTTTCTAATTAAAATAATTTTTTATTCGATCAAACGATAATAAAAACAGACACACACTATAAATTGATTGAATAAAATAAAAAGAGAAAAAAATAATATGCAAGGTTGTATATATTAGAAATATTATTTGAAAATAAATTTATTTTTATTTTCAAAAATAAAGTTCATCTATACAAAAGATTTTTTAAAAATATAGATTAATCAGAAAAACATCCTAAAAAATTAAATGCATAATTAAAAAATAATTATCATTTCAAATAGGTTTTTTAAATAACTTAAAAGAGAGAAGGGATATTAATATTAATATAAATATAACTAAGATTAAGATTATTTAAAAAAATAGATAAAAAAAATTCTTAAGCAAAAAAAAGTGAACAATGTTGTCCACAGTAAAACTTGTGTGGTGAACGTGAACCCAAATCATAAACTTAATTAGATTTAATATTTTTCCCCTTAAATTTATAACAAACCTAAAAAAAAATAATGTACTTCATGATAAAATATGAAAGAATGAACAATATAACTGCTTAGAATTCACCTCACTTATTTTCTTTTAAATTTATAGCCAAACCGTAAAAATAAACTTTTGTGCTCAGTATTTTTTTAAGGTGAATTAACAAGTTTCAACTTAAATTAATATCTTTTCTAGATATGTCTGTGACTGTGCCTTGATGTTCTCACAACCATTAAGATGGTTCGAACCCAAATAAATAGAGACAAATTTTATTTTCTGTTATTCTCTAAAAATATCTTCGTTCCTTGATAGAATTTTCTTGGAAATGATGAGGTACCACTCCCTTATGACTTTGCTGGCCTCCCAAATAAATAAAGAATTCCTCTTGATAGAATTTCCTTGGAAATGATGAGAATATTGTAGAATTTTCTGGTTGACGCCAGCTGTCAACAACTATCTTACATTCCCTTGGCATCGTGTTCCATGCCTTTGCAGAATAATTTTAAAGGCTCCAATGCGAGCCTCTCTCGCAATAAGATTATTTTTTTTATTTGTCCCCGAATACATGTGTCATTTAACGAAATAATTAATTTAATCACACACATATAACCACAATTAATTTTTTTTTTATGATTTAGTGTTATGTTAACCGGGCAACATTTAATTACCATGATATTAAATACAAAAATAGTGAGAACATAAAAAAAAACATGTTTTTATATATTTTTCATTTTAAAAGTACAAATTTTACTCTAAAAACTATTGTAAAAAGATATTTTTAAAAAAATTTATGTATATTTTTATAGTTCAAAAATTAAAAATAAAATAGAATTAATCCAGACTCATCTAAAAACAGTTAACTCTGACATCATTATTTTATAACAAAACTAGCAAAGATAATTTATTAATCGCTAAGTTTTCTGGTTATAAATACATTTGTAATTGTTTTTTTTATCTCTTTTGTATTTCTAACAATTAACGAATTGAATATATAATAAATACCGAGTGAAAGAATAAATTGTTAAAGAAATTCAGATCAAACATAAAAGGAGGTTAGAAATCTCAATAAGATGTTTATTATGAGTGCTTAAGTTAACCTAAATACAAAGGAATTATATATAGTTTAAACTGAAAATACTATTCTACCCTTAATAAATAAAACTAGATAAATATTACTTAACATCTCCCCTCAAACTCACGATGCGGCATCTACAAGCATCGAGAGTTTGCCAACTAGAAAACGAAAACGAGATATGGAATGTGTCTTGGTAAAGAAATCTGCAATCTGCAACGAAGAATGAACAAAAGGCAAAGTAATGGTGCCATGCTTGAGATGATGACGAGTAAGATGACAATCGATCTCAATGTGCTTAGTTCGCTTATAAAAACCGAGTTGTGAGTGTCAAAGAACCATCTCAACCCAAAAGCTTAAGCTGTTAGGTGAGGTCCCAGGATATGATTTATATTATTCTCTAACACACCCCCTCAAGTGAAAGCCCTTTGGGCTTGAAACTTGCACAGACCCACTTTATCTTGTGCTTAATTTTTATCAAATAAATGGGGATGGTGAGATTCGAACTCGTGACCACTTGGTCATGAAGGCTCTGATACCATGTCAAAGAACCATCTCAACCCAAAAGCTTAAGCTGTTAGGTGAGGTCCCAAGATATGATTTATATTATTCTCTAACACACCCCCTCAAGTGAAAGCCCTTTGGGCTTGAAACTTGCACAGACCCACTTTATCTTGTGCTTAATTTTTATCAAATAAATGGGGATGGTGAGATTCGAACTCGTGACCACTTGGTCATGAAGGCTCTGATACCATGTCAAAGAACCATCTCAACCCAAAAGCTTAAGCTGTTAGGTGAGGTCCCAGGATATGATTTATATTATTCTCTAACACACCCCCTCAAGTGAAAGCCCTTTGGGCTTGAAACTTGCACAGACCCACTTTATCTTGTGCTTAATTTTTATCAAATAAATGGGGATGGTGAGATTCGAACTCATGACCACTTGGTCATGAAGGCTCTGATACCATGTCAAAGAACCATCTCAACCCAAAAGCTTAAGCTGTTAGGTGAGGTCCCAGGATATGATTTATATTATTCTCTAACAGTGAGCAATCTGAATAGAACTCTTGTTGTCACAATTCATAGGAGTAGGATGAGAAAATAAAACTCTCATATCAGCAAGTAACCAACGTAACCAAACAATCTCTTTGGTAGTAGATGCCATGACAGAAGCTGTAGAAAAGTCGAAATACCAGATTTCAATTTAGTTTACAAAAAAAAAATTAAATGCTTAAGCATAAAAAATAAATCTCAAGTGTTAGAATGCAACCACCGATTAATTAACGGACCTTAGATTAATACATGACGCAAATTTCAATGGTATTATATTTGTGGAGGTATTTACTCGGATGTGAATTATATTTCTATTTTTTTTATTTTAAAAAAATTCTATATACTACAACTAGCTTAAGAAAGTCAAAAAAATTTAAGTGAAAATAAAAAACATTATACACAAAAATAGTCAAATAAATCAAGAACTATGTGTGTTAATAAGTGAAAAAAAAACCGTAAACGATAACTCAAAATAAAAACTAGAAAAATCGAGAGACAGGTGTATATCAAGATATTTAATTTCACAAGACGTGATATTTACGTAGTATTGTTTTCTAAATTTTCGAATTAAAATAATTTTTTATTCGATCAAACGATAATAAAAACAGGCACACACTATAAATTGATTAAATAAAATAAAAAGAGAAAAAAATAATATGCAAGGCTGTACATATTAGAAATATTATTTGAAAATAAATTTATTTTTATTTTCAAAAATAAAGTTCATCTATACAAAAGATTTTTTAAAAACATAGATTAATCAGAAAAACCTCCTAAAAACTTAAATGCATAATTAAAAAATAATCATCATTTCAAAAAGGCTTTCTAAATAACTTAAAAGAGAGAAGGGATATTAATATTAATATAAATATAACTAAGATTAAGATTATTTAAAAAAAATAGATAAAAAAATTCTTAAGCAAAAAAAAGTGAACAATGTTGTCCACAGTAAAACTTGTGTAGTGAACGTAAATCCAAATCATAAACTCAACTAGGTTTAATATTTTTCCTCTTAAATTTATAACAAACCAAAAAAAAAATAAACTTTCTTTTAAATTTATAGCCAAACCGTAAAAATAAACTTTTGTGTTCAGTATTTTTTCAAGATGAATTAACAAGTTTCAACTTAACTCTGTATCTTTTCTAGATATGTCTGTGACTGTGCCTTGATGTTCTCACTCTCACAACCATTAAGATGGTTCGAACCCAAATAAATAGAGACAAATTTATTTTCTGTTATTCTCCGGAAGTATCTTCGTTTCTTGATAGAATTTGCTTGGAAATGATGAGCTACCACTCCCTTTTGACTTTGCTGGCCTCCCAAATAAATAAAGAATTCCTATGTATATTTTTATAGTTCAAAAATTAAAAATAAAATAGAATTAATCCAGACTCATCTAAAAACAGTTAACTCTGACATCATTATTTTATAACAAAACTAGCAAAGATAATTTATTAATCACTAAGTTTTCTGGTTATAAATACATTTGTAATTGTTTTTTTATCTCTTTTGTATTTCTAACAATTAACGAATTGAATATATAATAAATACCGAGTGAAAGAATAAATTTAGTTGTATAATGTAAATAGGTGACTTTAGAATCACCAAGAAGGCAGTGAATCACACGGGAAGATTGAAAGAATAATTAAAGTGATTATACTAACCGACAAGTCGACCCCAAGTCAAAGTCTTCTGTGGAAAAACATGAATAAAAGGTGGACGCTGGGCAGCTCACTTTCCATGAAGATGATGGATACAGAGCCCTCCCTTCTATCTTTATGGAAATCACCTCTAGAAAATCATGCTTTAATTTTAAGCTTGAGAAGGGATGATATATATATATGCTTTAATTTCAACTTAAGGTATATATGGGACGATAAAAAAAATAACAATAAAATCAATTTATAAAAAAAATCATAGATTTAGTTTTCCTAAATTTTAAATGTAGTGTGAATGCATTCCGCAAGAAAAAAACATTGCAAGATTAGCCTCTCAAGAAATAGAGAATCTTCCTCTTTGAAGGAATTAATTAGTGGGTTGGAAAAATGTCGTCTTTTGCTCTAATATTTTCTTCACTTTCTCTATAGTTTTACCTTACACTAATATTGTCAGAAAATGATATATACTTCTTGTGTTATATCTTTCAAGATTTCAATTGAAAAGGAGGGTCGTAAAAACTTTAATTTTATAAACATACCCTTAACTTAATTTGGATGTGGATAATTGTTTGCAATATATTTGCATATCCAATATAAACAATTCATCAATGATCAAGTCGGCCTTGGTTAGCTAAAATATTGAAAATACTTACTCTTTTTGTTTTTTTTTGGCCATGCAGTTCCTATATATATATATATATATATATATATATATATATATATATATATATATTAGTTGAAATTTCATGATGTCCATTAATCCTTTTAAATTAAAGTCAAGTTATTAATTATATCCTATAAATTTCTAGAAAAACTAATTCTCTCAAATTTCATCGTTTTTTTTACAAATTATAGAAGGCGACTGCTACAAACTAAAATTTCAAGCAAGAAAGCTCTTTCAAAAACTCTTAAACCTTTTTTATCTACGTTTAAAATTTACAAGAAACAAATTTATACTGTAGCAAGCCTAAACACTATATAAAAATTCTTCAACAATATATTAAAAACAAATTAAAGGTACTCTTTAAAATATCAAATCATTAAATCTTACATATCAAATAAATCAAGTGATGATAAATCAAATTAAAAAGAAAAATCAAATGATTGTTTTATTTTTTATAAAAATATTTTAAATAGAAATTATTATGTGGATCATATGCCCTAGGCAAATTAAGGCCTCACATATAGCCAGTTATAGCATGGGATAGCCAGCGGTCATTCCATCAGGAGATTTGTGAATTCTTAAGCCTTTGCAATGTGCATGGCATGTGTCCAAGAACCCACCAGGAACTCCATTTTGACAGGGAAACCTTTGACGAACTGTATTATATGTGATTTGCTCCTGGTTTTATAAATTAGAAAGTGTAAATTGTAAATCCCAACCAATAAGATATCTACATAAGAGTCTGTAAATGTTACAGATGATTTAAGTTTGTTTACCAAATTTTTCAAGAACATGTTTGTCTGTGGTAGCTTATTGTCATAGCTGTGAACTCTGAAGAAAATTGATGTAAGAAACCAAAGTCCATTTTGTTCTAGATTGTAGATGGATATAAGCTTGGTGATTCCCGATTCTTTTATTAATTTCATTTTATACATTCCCTGTGATGTGTTCTTAATTTCTATACCACACCGATATCTGTTAGGTTCTGATTCAATCGAATTGGAGCCGATCAAAATTTTAATGACTCAGTTTCTTTTATGAACTGGATTGGGCAAGCCCTTGATTATGCCCAAGAAGAAAACTAAATAAATAGTACATGAGTAGTGTACTGAAAATAAATATTTTCAGCATATTACATAGATCTAAAACAATAGCACACAGGAATTAATAAAGAGGAGGGATCGCTAGGGATACAAGATTTGCACCCAAAAATATGACCTGACATGTTCAGGAAACAGAAGGGAGGTGTTTCTTTTAAACACAAGGCAGATTTTTATGATCTTATTCCGTTTGGTCATTAAATTTTCTTAGAAGGAGCTTTGGTTTGATTCCTACAAGCTGGGGGCAAATCTTCAGCGTTTCGACAGGCAGCCTCATGAGCAAAAGAAAGACAATCTGCGACCACTCCAAGCGTCTTGTTGTTCCCCTGTTCCGATTAGAAACGGAGATTCAAGAAGTTATGCTACTGTCCTGAGACAAGAGTTCCAACGAAATCTACTGTAAGTTCCCAAGACACTCTTTTATAACACTTTGGTCATTTCCATGACTTTATCTGCATATCTTGTGCAGGTTCCATGTTTTGAGATTTGAATATTATTTTATTTTATTGTTTAGCACTTAGTCTATTCGCCAGGTTGTGAAAAATATTCAAATTAGTTTTGTTGGCATGTAACCTCACCAAACAATTTAAGACTTCACTAAACAATTTGCGTAGACCGTATTGACTGGGAGTCAACTATTGTCGTAGTGCTTTTATGCACTATCTGTGTGCGTGAATGGAAAGAAAAGCAGGTGGCAACTGGGGTGTGAAAATGAATAGAAAACTACAACAAGGGTGTGAAAATGAGATACTTCTCCAAAAAGAATATATAAATTATTGAATATCTAATGGAAAGGATTCATGAAACTTCGCCTAATATATATATATATTATATATAACAGGGAAATTGTGGATAATAGCAATCATTTTCTTATCTCCTGTATCATATCTTCCACAAATCTTAAGTAATTGATGAGATATCCACTTTCTCTTCTTTATAGCACTACTGGCTAAGATGAGTTCAAGCATTAAAAGGTTGTGAACACGGATGCTTGACTTGCTGTATACCATTTTGATTTTTAAAAACAACCATGCAGTAATTTCCTGGTGATTTCCTTATGCATACTGTTTGATGAATTATTTTCTTTATTCCCGTTTAAATGTTTTCATACATGAATACTGTAGAGTATATATTGCAGTGTGAGATAAGGTCAACTCATTGTATTTTTATAAATTGAAAGGATTTCTCTTTTTTTCTTTGTCAATTACAGCACATGCATGGAGGTGTTCTTACTCAGAGTAAATGCTATTGTAATGTTTTCACATAGACTCCCCTGGTTTGCAACTAATTCACTTACATATGATGGAACATAGCCATAAATGAAAGGTTCTTGCTGCTTCTAACTTCTCTATACTTTGCCTGGTCTTAAATCTTAGCTCAAAAAACCTATTCGCAAGCATATAACCTGTTAAAATCCCTCCAACACTTAACTACAATAATTTGTTAACTACATGCTACCTAATAAACTAATCATAGCTCCTAGAACATTCAGAATTCTATTATGCTTTTTAGGTTGTAAACTAGTTTCAGATAGCAATTCCTTTTATATAATTTATAATAATCCTCGAAATCATTCCTGGGCATTATTGACCGATTAATGCACCGTTTATGGTATTAAAAACCACAGAGAACAAGCTTTTCCTATGTATAAAATTTGGGTAAAAAACTGTATCTATTCAAATCATTTTTTGGATCAAACAGTAGCCCTTGTAAAATACTTAATCTAACAACTTCTAACTTTGTTGTCTAATTGTTAACCTAATATTTCTATACCATTAAACAACCACTAAGCAATTATATTTTCATAACCTATTTAATTAATCCGAAACCTTTCTAAATATAATGTTTTTTTATCTCGAAATCAAGAAAACATAATGTTACCTCACAACAACATTTAATAGTTTTACCCACATTAAAAATATTAAAATTAGTTTTGTTGGCATGTAACCTCACCAAACAATTTGCGTGGACCGTATTGACTGGGAGTCAATTATTGTCGTAATTGATGAGAAAGTGGATATACCACTCTCTCTTCTTTATATGCATTACTGTCCAAGAAAGGTCGTGAACGCGGATGCTTGACTTGCTGTGTGCCATTTTGATTTTTAAACGCCATGCAGTAATTGCCTGGTGATTTCCTTATGCATACTGGTGGTCTTCTAGAATCTTTTTCCAAACAATCCTCGTTAGACCTTTGGGGGTTAACCTGGAGTAAGATTTGTATCATGGTTTTTTATCATGTATAGATTAACTTGAATTAACCTTTTATGTGTGTGTCAAAACGACTTTGTTTTTTATATATAAATATAAATATGAATCCCAAGCTCTTTTATAATCTTAAGAAGTAGTATATTAATAGTCAAACCATCATCCACCAAAAACAATTCACTATCTTTTTATCGATATATCTTTTAATAAAAAAAATTATTTATTAAGTTTTGATCCAAACAACAGATCTTTATTATTAAAGGATATCTTTGTGATACATACACCTCGAGACAAGTCGAAAGAGTTATTCATGACAGGCTTAGTAGGAGTTTTTTTTATAGTTTTGTTATTTTTAATGTTAAATTAGGAAGAGATCAATGAGAAACTGAACTTGAAGATGGAATTTATCATTGTTAACTTCTTGATCGGAATACTCCAACATCATGATGGTCAATGCAAAAAAAGAAAATTAAAAATATAGGGAAAACAAAGTAATTAAACAAGACAGACTTAGGATTCCACAGATAAATATAGTTACAACACTTCTCTATTGAAACGATCTACAATAAGGCTAAGCTATTAGTCAACATACTCTCTGTTTGTTTTTGCGTTTTAAAAATGTTTTTAGAAAATATCAAATTTTTTTTATTTTTTTTGTTTTAATTAATTTTTTTGGTGTTTTTAGATCATTTTAATACTCTGATATCAAAAATAATTTTTTTATAAAAAAAATATTATTTTAATACATTTCTGAATAAAAAACACTTTAAAAAACAACCACAACCATACTTGAAACAGGCTTTTGAACACCCATTAGCTGGACACATTCAAGAAAACTGCTGACAAGTTTCGAACTAACACAATTTTGGGCCAAGAATGCAAGAAGCAAACCACTGATTCCCCCACCAGCAACCGCAACAAATTCAGTACTCCCATGCTAAGATATTCTGAAGTTGGAGAACTTATGAAAATTAATACAAGGCTTCAACACTCCGAAGCCTGCAAGAGAAATATCAAAGAAAAATAAGTAGCTTTAAACAGCAGCCATTTCATCATTTTTAATTTTAGTATAACACAATAATATGAACCAACCTTGATTCTCAAAGGCACCCAACTAATTCATTAGCCTTCAAATCAAGACTTTGCAATTCCTTAAAAGGCAGAAACAAAGATGCGTTGAGAACCCACTCGCCTAACCCCCAATCCCTGGCCTGCACCCCCAAGGCAGAATCAATTACTGCCCAGGTATTTCGACAGTTATGGCTTGTGTGGGTTTTGGTTCATGATGGAGATGATGGATACAATAATGTATTTCGACAACAAAACTTTCAATTCTTGTAGAGTTCTTTATGGAAAAGGGATTGCGAAGAGGGGACTCTTTATCAACATCTCTTTTCAATATAGCGACTGAGGGTCTTAGTAGAATGCTAAAAAGAGATGTGATTTGGGACTTATAAAAGGTATTTGTTTTGGTCACTTTCAGTTTGTTGATGATACACTCATCTTCAGTTCATATGATTTTCCATATCTTCAAAACATCAAAAGAACTATGTGATGTTTTGAGTTGATTTCTAGGCTGAAGGTTAATTTCCACAAGAGCTCAATCACTAGAACTATTGTTACTTCTTCAACTGCTAGCAATCTAATATGTAGGATGGAGGGGATGCCATTTAAGTATTTGGGCCTGCCCATTTGTGCATCTTCATCTTATGTGGAAAACTATTGTTAATAGACTCTATAGCAAGTTGGCTGCCTGGAAAGGGCGTCACTTATCTACCTATCTGCAAGCTTTCTTTATTTCCTATCACATTCACTGTTGCTACCAAAATTGAGAAACATATCATATATTCTTTCTTTGGTTCTTAGGAGGAAGGAGGGAAAAAACTATGCAATGCTAAATGGGCATAGGTGGTTTCTCCAAAAAAAAAAAACAAAAAGGGCTGGGTATAAACTACATTATTAATAAAAATCATGGGTTAATAACACTTCCATAGCAATCAAAGGGATATGTATTTTCCCTATTAATTTCTCAAGTTACCATGATGAGAGTGTGACTCTAATAAATGCAGGATATGTTAGGTATACAATGTCTTTGTGATATGGACATCATCATTTAAATTTTAGTATGTCAAATTCTTACTATTTCACTCTTTAAGAGTAGAAAGATGTAGTTGATATTATAAGCCCAAATGATGAAAAGAAAAAAAAAACATGTGAAAGGAAAAGGACTTGATCTTATAAGCCCAAATGATTTTAAAATGATTTTGAGAATGAGGTTTACCAAGAGTTTGTTGTATTTGCTTTAGAGAAAGCACTTGAAGAAGAAACACAACCCACAACTTCAATATGCTTTAGAGAAAGCACTTGAAGTGCGGTTTTGAAAGAGTTTCAAGATGTTTGTAATAGATTTTATCCCTAATGTTATATTATATTGACCTCTTGGTTTCAAGCAAGAAACACACTTCAATATTATTATGTGTTACTGTATTCCTAATAGAGGTGGGCCTCTTAGCAGACATACCCAACCCACAACTATTCCAGAATAAAATCTTCATTGATAAATGATTTTAAACCTTACCAAGTTATACTGCAAATTGGAATTATTGGGCTGCATTCCGATCTGCAATCTTCCAATATATCCACCTGGCTTCGAATGTCTGCTGTCAAAACTGTCAAGTCCTCAGCATTCCCAAAACCCAAAGCAAATAACATCCTCTACACCTCATCTTCAACAATACATTCTGCAGTTGCAGCAGAACTGTAAGTTATGATGTAACGAAGACTCCCTTTTCTCATTCTAGAATCCAGTGAACCTGGTGATTCCACCTCACGTTCATCCTCCACCCTCTGAAGACTACCATTGAAAGAGAAAAGCTCCACCTTTGGGTGTAAACTGGATTGATTGCATCCCATCTGAATCACGTGGGCTTAATTAATGGAAGGAACGAACAATTGTCAGTTTTAAAAGTTTGGTTTGTAACAATCATTGTAATTTCAAATTTCCATACTCCTTCCATTTAAGCAAGTAATAATAACAGAGAATATGTATAAATCGATCTCAGTGTTGTTTTAAATTTTATGTAAGATAGTACAGTTTCATTCAAAAAATGAGAAAGAACAATATAAATCCTCAAATTCTACCACCTTCAATTCTCATTCATCAACAACGGCATACATTCAAACAAGTGATCAATAGTGTTGATGAAAAATAAATCAATAGTGATCAAGTGACGAGGACTAGAGTAAGATTCGTGCCATTGTAAGCTTGACAAGCTTCGCCTCCTCTAACTGTAACGAAAGATTCAGTGCCTAATCTCTGGACGAAGAAGGGGACGCCCTTGTTATGTACAGGTTGCTCTAAATGGTTCGATGATGCTCATTTTAAACATATCATGTCAGGTTGTCAATTTCATTCTGGTTAGTGTAACGGACTCGACTGTATGACTTAATCAATGCTAAAAAATCCCAATATATTCTCTTAGCTTGAGGGTTATTTTTTTTTAATCTATCAAAAATTCGGCAAAGTTTCATTTGTATTTAGGACATCCCAAGTTATCGACCACTATCAATTTACTTAATCAACCCATCATCACAAGGTCCCATAAATCCGGACCTTACATTAATCATCATAATTCAACACCTTACCCAATCCACACAATATATATATATATATATATATATATATATATATATATATATATATATATATATATATCCTACGAGTAAGTTCAATATCAACATAGCCCACATATCATATCATAAAATTTAAAAGAAAAAAGAATACTAACATGCAAAGAAAGCATTACAACATAATAAGTGTTCTTAACCATATCAAAAGGGTTAATTACAAGATAACTAAAATACTACATGCTAAGCTGAACTTTTATAAATACATCAAGGTTTACACAAAAGTATACTACATAAACACGTTAATTCCCTTTTGTTTAAGTTAAATATTTACATAAGCTTGACAAAGTAGAGTCCTAAATTAGTGATCTCCCTAGATACTTGATGGACCTGTTACATAAATAAACTTACCATTATGTTGATAAAAGAAATATATATAAGCTCATGTAATGTATCCGAATGAAGTATTAATTTTCTATCGGATCCATAAGGATTCTAACAGACATTTTATATTTTGCTTGTAAATCTTTTAAACCCAATTAACACTCATTTGCATATTCTTAATTTGAATACTCTTATTTACTTGCATGAACCGGGTGACCTTGTAAAGTCTATTCTTGTAATCCATTTCCCAGCAATCATATCACAAATACCATTAGTCGAAGCAAGTCTTGTAATTCATCTCCCGGCAATCCTATCACGGATGCTATTAGCCGAAGCTAATCTTGAGATTCATCTCCCGGCACTCCTATCACAGATGTCATTAGCCGAAGCTAATATTGCAATCACGGATGCCATTAACCGAAGCTAATCTTGTAATTCATTTCTTAGCACTCCAATCACGGATGCCATTAGCCGAAGCTAATTTTGTAATTCATTTCTCGGCACTCCTATCACGGATGCCATTAGCCGAAGCTAATCTTATAAATACACTAGACTTTATTTACATTGAACATGATATTTATTATAATTGCATTCACCAGAGGAATTTTAAATTGTATAAGTACAAATATGAGAGAAAAATCACGCACCTGCTCCGCCTGTTTCGTGACCTCCCCTAACAGAAGATCCAATCCTGGTTGCTTCTCCTGAATCACAAGGAAGTTTTTGGTTATGATTCCTTCAAGCCGATATTATAGAGACTCCATATTCATTCATTACTCATATGTTACTTTCTATGCATGTTCATTTCCTCATAATAACAAACATACATATATAGGTATATTTTCAAAGTTAGTATCTCAATATGCAAGTGTTCGTATGACTCAATTATTTTATATTCTTACATATAATATTCACGTAAAAGTCTACTGTTACTATCTAACTTTGAACTGTTACTGTCCAACGGTTGTTGTTCAACCGTTGTTGTTTGAACAGTTGTTGTCCAACGGTTGCTGTTTGAACTCTTATCAGATTTTTAACTATTTCTAAAGTTCTAGAACTCCATTTTAAGTGAGATTGATCTTGTTGGAAAGCTAAGACACGAAGCTACAAGTTCTCTAAAGGAAGGAGAACCCAGTTCTGTCTCCAGGATAGTCAAAATTGCTCATCAACCCATTAGTCCTACTGCTCTACAAAATCAATCATGACTCAGTCTCAGTTGGTAACCCATAACTGGAGGTATACATCTCCAAATTGAGCAAGATTCAGTTTTCT
Organism: Populus nigra; assembly: GCF_951802175.1. Lineage (NCBI taxonomy): Eukaryota > Viridiplantae > Streptophyta > Magnoliopsida > Malpighiales > Salicaceae > Populus > Populus nigra. Next base: position 3,266,142 of record NC_084859.1, read on the forward strand.
TGGTTAGCTAACATCCAAATCTACAATTTCTATGAAGGAATCTGATCCTAATTCCATCATCCTCCTACTTGAAATCTCACCAAACGTTAGGAGACAAGTCTGTCCAGATTCGTCTCCCCCTCCCCTTCACACAATACTTTCATAAACTACACACCACACACACATTAACTTAATCTTAACAATAAGTACTTTTTCTCCAATTCATGTTTAAGAACCCTAACCTATGATTCAATATTAAGGCATCAATTCATTATCGAATTTGAAATGATTTTTTTTAAGATCATGTTTAGAACACCTTACCCAGTACGAATTAAGATTTTGATCTTCAACCAGTTGAAGATTTTCAACTCCCTCCTTTCTTTTCTTCTTATTCAATTTCTTCATAATCCCTTGCTCTCAAGTGTTTATCCCATCTATAAACCCTTAATCTTGGATGGGTTCTTGAAATTTTAGTATTTCTCTCTTGATTTCGCAAGAATGGGTATAAAACTCCTTATTTTCTCTCATTATCGTTCCTGCAGATTTTTGGTGGGGAGAGAGTATTTATACTCTATATTATCCCTTATTTGTATTTAGGCCTCATTTCCTTTAAATTTCTAAATTCCTGTCTTTTATTTAATCATACGCATGAATTTCTTGACTTTTATTTCTCATATAGTTAGTTTTCAATTTTAACAACCTTTATTTATTTATTTTTTTCTGGGGTTCACAGTTAGTGTTTCATTTTTTAATTGAAACTGTATGTTTTGGTTTCAGAACATTTCAGCATGCTATTTCAGGATTATACTGTTCATATATATATATATAATTTTGATTCAAATTTAAAGATAAACTAACTTGAAATTATGCAATTAAAATTTCAAACACAAGTAAGAAAGTGAGAGTTGAACCAATATGATCTGATCGACTAGATGGGCCCAAAGACTACCTGAATGACTGGTAAGAATAGAGTTTGACTCAAAAAAATTTAAGATGACATATTTTTAAAAAAAATATTGAGATGAAAACATATTGGATCGACCGGGTTCAACTCAGGTTAACCTTCTAAATCCGTAATCCAGGTCATGAGACCATAATAACTCTAAATAAAGCAAATCAAAATAAATTATAAAGCTCAATTCTTAATAAACCTATTATTTAATAGTTAAATTGAAAAAAAATAATCTAAAAAAAGGACACAAAAAAATGACATTTCAAAACAAAATTATGAAAATGTCACCAGCAGTCCCGCAAGGCCTTTCTAAACTCCAATTGCCCTATAATTTTAACCTGAGATATAACAATATGTTAGGAAAATCTTCATAAGATTTCAGTCTGATCCACCAATCAAATTGAAAGATATGATTGATATCGTAAAACTAGCTAATATTGTTTTAGAAAAAAAAACATTATTTGGCCAAAATGGAACCGGAACATTCGAGCCAGAATTTTGGCGGAATTTATGGAACAAGCCAAGATTTTGAGCAAGATGAAATTTGTTCCGGTTTGTTTCATTTTTTAAATTGGAAAGAGATATACCAGTCATTTTGAATGGAACAGAACAAAATTGACAACCTTGTATCATGGTTGACTAGAGTTTTTTTTTTGTCTTTTTTTTTGGATTTTTTTTTAAAATATTTTCCAACATTGAGTTGATTGGTAATCGAGCTTCATAATTTGTTTTGATATGTATTATATGAGGTTATCATGATCCTATGATATGTTAACATGTCAAATTCATGACCTGAGTCATGAGACTATGATAACCTCATAAAAGTATATTGAACAAATTACAAAACATAATTCTCAATCACCAGTGTTTAAAAATGAAATTGAAAAAATATACAAAAAAATAACATAAAAAATTACTCAAGTCAACTCAAGAACCTGCCAAATCCGTGATCCAGGTCACGAGACCTAGATACCCTCATAGAAAGAAAACTGAAAAAATAACTCAGGTCAACCTAGGTTACCCTGCCAAACACGCAACTCAGGTCATAAAACTAGGATAATGCTATATAAAGCAAATAGCAACAAATTTTAAAGCATAAATCCCAATCAACTTATTGTTGAAAAATAAAATTGAAAAAAAATTCAATCTAAAAAAAGACACAATAAAACGACCCAAAATAACTCAAGTTAGCCCGTAAAAATATGTGATCTAGTTTATGAGATTGAGATAACTTAATAGAAAGCAAATAAAAAAATCACGAAGCTTAATTCTTAATTAACCTAATGTTTAATAATAAAAAATATCAATTAAAAAATAAATCCAATTCAACTAGATTAACCCATTAAACCGGTTGAATAACTAAGATGTTATGTCAAGAAATGATTTTGGAAATTTTCTTCATATGTGTTGAATAACTAAGATAGGAGTCTTAATAAGGCAAGAACATAGGCTCTCCAAGACGATTGACCAGAAGGAGAGAAGGAAGGCTCATTCTCTGACTCGAGTGTGTCTGGTATTGCCGTTGCTATTGTGGTTGTGGTTTTAAAAAAATTATTTTATAGAAAGTACTTTTAGTTGAGGTTAGTTTGAAAAAATATATGTTTGGTTAAAACTGTGGTTGAAATTGAGGTTGAACAAAAAGTAGTTTAATGTGTTTGGTTAAAAAAATGCTTTTCAAATTGAGGTTATAAATTAATTAAAAAAATATTTTTAATTTAAATATTCTAGATTTAACTACTATTATTACATCATGAAATAAATAATATTGATATCAAATATTTTTTATTATTCCATTAAACTATATGCAATGTCATCACATACGAAATCTATTATTACAATAACTATATTTTTCATGGTTTCTTAAGCACACAACAACAAAAACTGATTTTTTTGTTACGTCATCAAGTGATCTCCTTCTAATTTTTTAAATAAAACATAATTAAAATAAAAATAAAAACTGAATTTTTTTAATTTGGTTGGACCCGGCAAGAACATAATTGGAATTGCGATCAAATTCCACAAATACTACGTCATCATGCGATATCCTTCTAATTTATACTAGTTTTTCAAGTAAAACTCAATTTGTTTTTAAAAAAATTACAATTTCATTACGTATAAAATTCATTCAATAAGAACTACAGTTTTCATGATTTTTTGAGCGTGCAATAAAATTAGGTCAAATATTATTAGGAATAAAATTGAGATTACAGTACGAGTAAATTTAATTCACCTTAAACTAATTTTTTAAAAAAACAAAAAAAATATTGTTCACGTTCACGTGAATAGTGCAAGTAAAATCACTTAACTACACTGGTTTTTTAGAAAAAAAAAACTAAACTTTTCATGTGAACAGTGCGAGTGAATTAATTCACTCGCACTGATTTTTCAAAATATATATAAAAAAATTGTTCACGGAACAGTGCGAGTGAATTGTGTGAACGGTGCTACAGTGGAGCCATGCTCCACTGTTGAGGTTTCTCCCAGACGAGAAGCAGCAAAATGTTACTTCTCCGAAACCTGCGGTGCCATATGGGTCCTATGCGCTGAAAGCACTTTTATTTTCTTAACCAAACATTTATTAGCGTGGCTGCAGGCAGGGGCGGAGCTAGGATTATTTATTAGGGGGGGCAAAATTAATATAACAATATATAATATTTGTTTTAATTTATTGTACAAGAATTGTAAAACAAAACCTGCATAATTTAGTTTTATTCAAATAACTTACTACAAGCATATAATGATCTTATTATAAGGTAAAAGGTTTGGAGCAATACCAAATTAAATCAAAGTAATGAAGTTAATTTCATCTTTATAATGTATCCATTAAAGTTGGTCTTTATACCTATCAAATATAAACATACAAAGTATATAAGAAACATTAGCTAAAACGAAGCATTATTTATGTTTGATAAACTTTGAAATAAAGCAAAAAATAATAAAGAATGATTCTTACATATTTATTTTAATTGTACTCGTCATTCTTTCATAAAATAGAAATCATTGATTATCATATCAATTGTGAATCTTTCAACAATTTCTTTTTCTATATAGACAATCAAATAATTTACAAGAAAATCATCCTCCATCCGATTAAGAAGTCTTGTTTTAACAATCTTTATCGCTGAAAAAACTCGTTCAGCAGTTGTTATCGAAACAGGAAGAGTCAAAATAAGTCGAATCAACCTGTCAACTAGTGGATAAATTGTTGATTTTTCTGTTTCAACCAATCCTTGATATAAATTAGCAATCGATGACATGTTCTTTAACTTTGGATGACTGGGTACATGATTGGATGACATGTTCTAAAATCAAAACATATATCTTAAGAAAAAATTGATAATTTTGGTGGCTCTGCTTAAAACAAAACATAAAAAATACTAAACATAATCAAAACAAACTAATAAAATATATATAATTAATTAGAAAAAAAATCACCATAACAAGAATTCAAAAAACAATTGGTAGAACTAGCAGATTTGAGAAAAAAAGGAGCAAAATGGTAGAATTATAAAAAAAAAAACCCCATCAAATTATTAACAAACATATAAAAAAAAAGATTTTAAATTTAAGTTACCTTGTTTTATTTGATGAAAGATAAATTAATTGTGGCTCTGCTTCAATCTTTATGTAGAAAAATTTCACTCGTGATTTGTATTTTTATTTGTGTTTTTATCAGCTACAAGATTTATATTAGAGCTGCATAAGGTAATCACTTTATATTTTTTTTTCCAACATAGGCCAAGAGTAAATAAAACATCAAAAGTAAAGTCACGTTTAATTAATTACTGTTAATAAAGCCCACCTCTTTAAAATAGAAAAAAATAATACCTCACGCTAACGCTTAATTATCCAGTGAAAAATTTTAAAATGTCTTGAGGAGGGGGGGCTGGGCCCCTGCTTGCCCCCCCTGCCTCCGCCCCTGGCTGCAAGTGATGTTCACGCACAGCCACGTTACCAAACGAGCACTTAGTCTCAAAGAAGAAACAATTACTTGGTTCTATATCCTTAGCACGTCAAACATGAGGGTATGAACAGTAACCATTGTGTCCACTATAAAATATAAGAGGGTGAACAGTGCGGCTACAAAGTATTCACCCCACACACATTATATTATAAGTAACTAGTGTTGTATTGGCACTCCGCGGCGGGGTGGTTATTTTTTTAAGTAAAAAAATAATAATAAGCAGGCTCTTACAATGCACTTTTTAATATAATTTTTTTTCAATCACAAATCAAAATGCCTATATATATATATATATATATATATATATATATATATATATATATATATATTTAGTAATTAGATTGATATTTGATAAATAGGTAACTAAGATTAAGATATTTGATATCACGACATGAATCATGTGCTTAGTTGTGTTTAACAACTATGTTTCCTAGAGTTTTTTTTTTATGAACCAACCATATGTTCTGATAAAAGGTAACAAAAAATTCATACTAATATTGAATGAAGAAACTAAAAAAAACCCAAAGAAAAAAGAGACTGTATAAATACACTAATTTATTGACCATATTGACAAAACAAGTCAAAACTGTATAAATACACTAATTTATTGACCATAAGTAAATGATTGAGATAATAATACGAAAAGAAAAACTTTTTACCGGACAATTTTTGTATAAGTGATAAATAAATAATAGATAATATAAAAATTAAGAAAAAATAATTTTTGTACAATCTTTTTGTCGTGAGGAAAACTTTGGACAAGACAATGATCAATCCTTGTCATGTGCAGCAAATATATCACGACTTGTTTTTATTGTATTCTATTGTTTTGTGTTTTATATTATTTAATATATTAAAATAAATTTAATAAACTATATACTGAAGCAAGATCTAATATTAGAAAGTTAACGGAAATAAATGTACCTTTGCCCGTCCCTTCAACAAAATGCTGAGCTGTATATTAATTCTCAGAGACAATGATAACTAGTTGTTCTAACTAATCCCTATACTCTTATATATGTTTACAATTCCGTCCCTTCATTAATTTTCGTTAGTAAAATGTTGAGCTGTCAGCAATACAAACAAAACAAGTTTCTTTGAACTTCTTAAATTATTTTGGTTTTTTCCCTGCATGAAAAATGTTTAGGAATCGGGTTTGCCATTAAGACCACAAAGATTACTAGGTTAACAATTACATCGAAATTATTAACAATAGTTTTATCCATTTATTTATTAAGGGGGTGAATAATGCAAATAAATACACTAAACACATATATTATAATAACCAATAATATAATTAGAATACATAAAATAAAGTAAAAGGATAAAAAAAAGGAGATTGCAAACTCAGTTTTTAATATGGTTTGGTAAGCTTACATCAACATTTCAAGTACTAACAGTACTTAAGTATTGTATTGTATTCTTTTACTAATCCAAGTTAAAGATACAATGTCCTAAATATTATCACTTAAAGATCCAAGTTACTAATCCAAGTACATACCGAGAAATTATATCATTTAAAGATTTTTTTTCTTTAAGATTTTTTTTCTTGGTGACAATACATCACCAATGCTAGGAATTTATCAAAACTTATTAGTGTTTACAAGTATAATTTGTTCGCAACAAGATTTATTCTTTGAAATAGCATATTATACAATTAAAAACTATAATCTCTATAGCTCATTTAATAGCAAAAGTATGTTATGATTGATGATTTCTAATTGATTTTTTTTTTAGAATAGCTTCTACATCGTATATGTTCAAAATCTCTCTTTAATCTTACATAAAAGAGAAATATATATATATATATATATATATATATATGATATTTTTTATAAAAATTTTGATAAAAGAATATAATAGAAAAGAGTTTATAAAAACAAAACAATGTCTCGGGTTAATTTCCACAAGAGCTCAATCACTAGAACTAGAATTGACGATGTTGTTATTTCTTCAACAGCTAGCAATCTAATATGTAGGATGGAGGGGATGCCATTTAAGTATTTGGGTCTGCCTATTTATGCATCTTAATCTCATACATCCGTTTGGAAAACTATTGCTTGATTAACTCAATTATAAATAATCTTTCTTTATTTCCTATCCCATCCACTGTTGCTACCAAAATTGAGAAACATATCATATCTTTCTTTGGTTCTCAGAAGGAGGGAAAAAACTATGCAATGTTAAATGGGCATCAGTGGTTCCTCCAAAAAAACAAAAAAGGTGGGTATAGACTGCATTATTGATAAAAATAAAGCCTTGTTTTTCAAATGGCTATCGAGGTTTGGGAGGTCTAATACAAGACCATGAAAAGATGTTATCTACAACATCCACAACCAAAAAGCGTATTTGAACATGCCTTTAGTTTGTGTTAATTTAAAGGGTAGTACATGGTCCAGGAATGTCGTTACTTTTTATAAGAACGAGGGACGTCAAAATATTGCCAAGAAAGAAGTTTGTGGTTTGGTTGGCAATGGTAGAGATATTAACTTATGGAATGATGTCTGGCTGATAGATTCTTGTCTTGCAGTTCAATTTCCTAGACTTTATAGTCCACCTGAAGATCAAGTCTCCTCTATAGCTACTGCAGCAGTACAAGCTTCTATCCAACCAGCCAGTGTGAGGCCTTCCCCTGTTGCTAGCAATGTAGCTTCTTCAAGTAGCTAAAGTTCTGCTTCAATAAATGCCACGACATCAGCAGTAACTGGTGCTACAACAATGAGATTCAACTACCCAAACTTCCCTGGCAAATTTGCAGAATGGTGCTTACCAGATTTGAATCCCTGAACATGTTGGGGGCCACGATAGCCTACGGAGGAACCCATTCTCAGGCTATGCCTTTCTTCAATGGATCAATTTTATTCTTCTTGAATGCTTCATCCTTCACAGCTTCAGCGACAGCAACAACCATTCATACAGACACAGCAAAGCCAACAGGGTCATCAAAATCCAAGTATTTCTAGTGGCTCCTCGTCATCCCAGAAGCATTTGCAGAATCAGCAGCATAAACCACATGGGAGTGAATTAGGTGGAATCAGCAGCGGTCATCAAGATCCAACCATTTGCAAAATCATCAGCAGAATCATTCCCTGCCGCACTAGCAGCGGCAGCTGATGCAAAATCAGAATGTTACTCACAAACACCAACTCTTAAGATCTCAGACATCTCCTCCTTCTGCAATTTCATTTGCTCCATCAACGGAACCACAACTTTCCCAGGTCTTGATGTTTCATTGCTGGTACAGAATCATGCTCTTCTCCAAAGCCCTCCAGAGGCAGCAAGTCATGGCTATCACTTCATCACTGCGGCCCAAGCAACACAGCAGACGAATTACCATGTGTCTGAAGAAGGGAAAAATGGAGGAAATGACACTTCAAATATGGAAGGAGAGAGGAAGGCCGATATGGTTGGAGGACAGACCCCATTAACTGCTGGGCAGTCAGTTGTGTTCTTTCGGCAAGATTTAACAGACTCCTCTGTTTCAACAATGCCTGCGAACAATGTTGTTGATAGCTCAGCCCGAACTCTTAACCTTGGGTCCACTCTTGCTCGGACCTCAGGCTCTGTTATGTCAGCTACTATTGGTAGTGTAAATGCACCAAGTATACAACAACAGATGCAGCGGAATCAGCAGCAGCAGCAACGAAGTCAGCAAATCCTTCAACTTCAGAAGCATCAATAATTTGTAGCTGCAGCTTCCACTCGTAGTGAAACACCAACAACTAGTAATGGAAGTGTTTATTCGGACCACATCTCATCATCATCATCTATGGGCACCAAATTACCTAATGCACTTTTGCGTTTCCTCAAAATCTTGTTCAAAGCGGCAGTAGCAGCAGCAGTTAACAAAGTATGCACTGCAACAGGCTCAACTAATCTACACTAATGCTTTTATGCAAGCTCAAGCTCAAGCTCAACATGTGGCAAATTCAACAAGTTTTGCATCAGCAGCTAGTGGGTTTCATCTGCCAAGACATCGCAATGAGCAGCAATCAGAATGCATCGGCAACCTCTTTTACAAGGATGTTGTTGTTATGTCATCCAGTCATGTAAATTTTTGTGACTCCCAACCTCCTAGCAACCACGAGAGGATGTTTCTAGTTTTTTTTTTTTTTTCAACAACTAATGCTGAGATAACAAACAAAAATAGAGTAACAACCGATAGAGCTCCAGCATTCGAGCAGAGATCACCACCACAATATCCTCTTCCCCAGTTATAATTGAAACTGACAAAGTCATTCTTTAAAAATTAAAAAGACTGTTAGAGACCAAGCAAAAGGAGTTATAAGGACATAGCTGGAATCCATAGTATGCTGATGGTTTCTTATGCTTTGGAATGTTTTTTTTTTTTTTAACACTAGCTTGTGACTTTATGTTAAGAATACATGTTTTATGTAATAGAATTATTTTTCCTATTAATAAAGTTTATATTTTTCCTTCGCTGGTGTCTTGTTACCTAGATTTTCAAATTATAATTGTTTTTTGAGGTTTATTTATCTCTCTTTTTTAATGCACACAACCATATGGGTTTAAATGGTTTTAAAGGATGGTGTGACTATACTTAGAATAATTTCTAAGTTGCTTATGTATGTGAAGCCCAAGAATAAAATGTACAAAGAAGAGGGGGCTTATAATAATTCAAAATGTTGTTATAATATAAAAAAAAAAGTGAAAGATGGGGCCAAAATGGAATTAACAAGAGATGGGACTATAAATACCCATCTCTTCTCTCATCCATGGCCGGCTGATAATAAGAATAAGGAGGGGAGGAGAATTTCAGATTTTTCCTTCATCAAAACTAGGAGTAAACACTTAAAATTAGTAAACCCAAATAAGCCTTGGAATTATTAAGTGGAGGAACACAATCGGGTGGAAGAATTAACAAGAAGAAAAGTGAAGAGTTGGTGAAGAAAAGAGGGGGAAGAGTGGCTGACTATATACAAGGAGAAGAAGGATAAGATTCTTCTAAAAATTTGTGAAGTAAAGTTTAGATTTCCATCCAAGTAAGGAGTTCTAATTCCAATTTCTATGAAATCAACTTCAACTTGATTAGAAGTTTATGTTTTTCTCGAATTGGGAATTAGGGTTCTTTAACATAAAATGTGGGGAAAATGCAGAAATGAGTGAGGTTTAATGGATTAGAATAATCTAAGTGCCTTAAAGAAGAAGAAGAAATGAGTGTATAAAAGAGAGGAAGGGAACTCTTGGTTCCCTTGGGCACGTTCTCTGCTGGATACTGCAGAGAGGGAATGAGAACGTATGATGTACTTAATTAATTAATTTGGTACAAGTGACCTTAAGAGGATATAAAATGAGACGGGAATGCCATGTATAAAGGGAAGGCATGGCTGTGACTGATGAAGAAGCAGGGATTTAAGATGAAATGGAGATACTTTCTCCATTAGCAAAACAGGGTTGTGACTGATGAAGAAGCAGGGTTGACCTTCCCAACCCGTGACCTAAACCTTTCCTTAGGTCAACTCCTAAGTTGAGTTTTAAAACTATGATATTAATCATTTTTATTCATACATTAACTCAGGTCAACCTGTGTTGGCCCTCTCGACCCATGACCTAGGCCTTGCTTCTGTCGACTCCCGAATTGAATTTTAAATTTATAATAATAACTATTTTTATCCTTACATTAATCCGGGTCAACTCTCTTGATTCGTGACTCGAGGCTTGCCCCAAGTTGACTATCGAATCAAATTTTAAAACTATGATTATAACCACCTTTATTTTATGTTGACCTTGGTCAATCCGGGTTGACCCATCTAACACGTGACCCAAGTCTTATCCCGAGTCAATCTTCGATTTGGGTTTTAAAACTATAATAATAACTATTTTTATCATTACATTGACCTACATCAATAATCAGCCCCACTCGTGACCCAAGAATTGCCCGGGTCGACCCCCAAATCGAGTTTCAAAATATGATAATAACTATTTTTATTCTTATATTAACACAGGTCAACTCGACTCGTGACTCAGGCCTCAACCAGTGACCCAGAAGTTGCCCTAGATCGACCTCAAAGTTGGATTTTAAAACTATAAAAATAATCATTTTTACCTTTATATGTCTTAGTTAAACAATTTAGAATTGAGAGTTTTTTATAAGAATATTTTAGAAATAAAAAATAATAAATATTGTCTCTAGAGACATGTCCTCTCTATATATCATGTTTTGGAAGTACAAAAATTTACTTCAAAATTATTCTAGAGACAAATTTATTTTTATATATTTGTTTTTGTCTCTTCAAGTAAATATATTTATATTTTTATTGTCTTCATCCTTTTTATCACGGGACAATAACCAAACATTACCTAAAGGATCTAGAACTGCTGATGACAAACTTGGCTTTATTTCATCTTTGATTTTTTCTCAATGATGTCTCACCTATTTGTGGAGGTACTTGATCAAAACCTAGTTGATTCAAAGGTTAACTTTGAAAAAAATATATTTATAGAGTAATGTTTGAATCTTGGTGTTTTTTATTGGCTCAAAAAAATTACCAACCCACCAAAACCTGTATGAAACATTTAGATTTAATATTATATGTATAATTTATTATCATAATTGATATACTATTCATCTCACTAACTTAGTAGGATGACCTATAACCTGCTGATCTAGGATTTTAGCCAAATCAAGCTTTAAGTTAGATATAATAACTATGATTTTATAAAATTACTATGAACTTCCCTTTTATGTCTTTTTATTTACTCATTTGATTTTTTTTCTATGAAGTTAAGATGTTCACATTTATATCATGATTAAACTCTAGGGTAACATTTAGTTATTATCTCGGGATAGAACGAATAAAGATAATAAAAACAATAATATGTTTGGTTGAAAAGACATAGATATAAAAATATTTTTTTTCATGGGATAATTTTAGAGTGAATTTATATACTTTCAAAACATAAAATACAAATAAGACATATCTTCATAAACAATATTATTTTTTATTCCTAATGTAAAAAACTTTCAATTCTAAAATTACCCAATTAAGACATGTAAAAATAAAAATAGTTATTATCGTAGTCTTAAAACCCAACTTGGGGGTTGACTTGTAGAAAGATATGTGATCCTTGTTGACAAGTCAAGGTAAAAATAAAAATAGTTATTATCATAGTTGTAAAATCTAACTCGAGGGTCCACCTGGGACAAGGCCCGGGTCATTGTTTGGGTTGACCATTGACCCGAGTCAACAAAAAAATAAAAGTGATTATTATTGTAATTTTAAAACTTAACTTGGAGGTCGACTCAATGCAAGGCCCGGGTCATAGGTCAGGAGGGTCAACTCTGGTGGAACCGAGTTAATGTAAGGATAAAAGTGGTTATTACAATAGTTTTAAAACTCGACTTAGAAATCGACCTGAGGTAAGCTCAGGTCTTGGGCTAGGAGGGTTAATGCATGGATAAAAATAATTATTATCATAGTTTGAAAACTTGATTCAAGAATCGACCCGAGACAAAGCCTAGGTTATGGGTTGGGAGAGTCAACCCGAGTTGATCCAAATTTTTTTTAAAAAAAAATCAACACAACCTTGTTTTGACCAATTTGTTTTTTTTTAATAACAGGTTTTGCCCCGTGTTTTATCCCGAGTTGACCCGTGTTTTATCCCAAATTAACTCGGTTTTTTAACTCGCCTATCTTTTCTTAAACTTAAATTAATCCAGGCTTAGAAACGACTAGATCCCGAATAGATTCACTAGGTCAGTCTAGGTTTTATATCTAGGATTATTATAATATTATTAATTTCAACACTTAATATAAACTAAAGTAAAAAAAATCTAATTATATGTATAAATATATAAGTTTATCAATAATACATATTAAAGGTAAAATAATTTTTTTATATTTTATTTTTTTGTTTATCATTATCAAATAAGAAATAAAAACAGTTATTGCCAAACACAATTTTATTTTCATCTCCTTTTCTATCTTTTTTTTCTTTATTTTCATGGTCTTCTTCTTTTTTTATTCATAACAGTAACCAAATATTGCCTAGTTATAACATATAGAAACATACAAGTTGTCATGTTCAAGCCGTTCTCTTATCACTTTAAATAAATTGAAACACAATTGCGAGGAGAAGAGTGTGTTTCGTAATGTGTTAGTTTTTGTGGTTATGATTTGAAAATTATTGTTTTATAAAAAGTATTTTTGGTTAAAGTTGGTTTGATATTTATATATGTTTGGTTAAAATTATGATTGAAATTGAGGTTGAACAAAAAGTAGTTTAATGTGTTTGGTTAAGAATGCTTTTCAATTGAGGTTATAAAATAATTAAAAAAGATATATATTAATATTGAAGGTTTTTAATTTAAATATTTTAGATTTAACTACTGCTATTACATCATGAAATAAATAATACTTTATATAAAATATTTTTTTATTGTTCAATTAAACTATCTACAATTCCATCACGTACGAAATTCATTCGACAAGGACTACAGTTTCCTTGGTTTTTTAAGCGCGCAACAACATCAAGTAAAATATCATTAGGAACAAAATTAGGATTACGATTAAATTCTGCAAATACTACGTCATCAAGCAATCTCCTTATAATTTATGTAGTGTCATTGAATAATATTAAATATTAGTTTTTCAAATAAAACACAATTAAAAATAAAAAAAATCAAATTTTTTTATTTTACTGGATCGGATCCAGTTCAATGCATATAGCTTTAGACCGGATCCAATCTGACCGGAACCAATCTAGCCGGAACAGTAGAAACATTCTCACAGTATAAGAAAAAAAAAAGAAAAAAAAAAAAGAGGAGAAGCAGCTTCAAGTGGGTCTAGTAAATAGTAAATAACATTTTATCAATTACCAAACAATTATTTTTTGTGATTTGCTTAAAAAACAGAAGGAACAGAAGAAGAAGAAGACATGTGATTACGGTGCCATGCAGCATTTTGACATTATCAGTATTTTGATGTATATCCATTAATTTATAATATACAAGTATATTTCCACGTTTCTTTTATTTGGATAGAACATTTTTCCAATAGAATTTGTTTTTATTGGAATTCCATATTGAATGTATGCCAATTGAAACTAAAAATGTGTTAGATACGAACATAATAATAGAAATACCAAATAATGTTTAATTAGATTGAATTGAACTAGACAATATATGTTTTTATTCTATGTTTGGTGCACTAAAGATAAGATCAAATAATTTTGTTTTTATCATTGAGATTTTTTCAATCATTTATTTTAGTCTTTGCATTTTATTTTTATATTATTTTAGTCCTTACTAGAATTTCTTTGTCATCTAGGACAATCTAGTTCTTATATCAAAAAGTTTTTGCAATTAAACTCTTACATGTACATATCTATTTTAATAAAATTGGTCAAATTTTGGTTTTTTAAATTAAAAAATAAATAAGTGATAAATAAATAATAGATAATATAAAAATTAAGAAAAAATAATTTTTGTACAAATTTTTTGTCCTGAGGAAAACTTTGGACAAGACAATGATCAATCCTTGTCATGTCCAAAGAGTATATCAAACATTTTATAGCTTGCCATGTGCAACAAATATATCACAACTTGTTTTTTTTGTCTTCTATTATGATCTGTTATGTGCCTTATATTATTTAATATATTAAAATAAATTTAATAAATTATACTGAAGCAAGATCTAATATTAGAAAGTTAACGGAAATAATAAATGTACCTTTGTCCGTCCCTTCAACAAAATGCTGAGCTGTATATTAATTCTCAGAGGCAGTGATAACTAGTTGTTCTAACTAATCCCTATACTTTTAAATATGTTTACATTTCAGTCCCTTCTTTAATTTTTCGTTAGTAAAATGTTGAGCTGTCAGCAATATTTCCTTGGTTTGTGCCGCTAACTTAACGGTAAAATGTGATTCAAGGATCAATTAATTATTTAAATGAACTTGAGGGATTAATCTGTTCTTTTAACAAAAATACAGACACTAGTTAAATAGAATTTAACTCAAATTTTAATCATCATATGCGTGCGTGCGAGCGAGCAAGCGAGTGTTTACTCGTTAATGTTTTTTAGAAGGAATCTGGAAAAGAATAAAGTCATCCATTTCACTTTGGTCCAGCATTCCTCACCTCTCCCCGCCCGAGCTCTCCCTCCCTCCCTACCTCCTCCGCCTCTCGGAAACCGCCGCCGCCAAGAAGGCTTCAGATTTCTGCCAGGTGCTTCTATTTCTATCATGTTTTTGTTTTTAAAATTTATGGGTGTTTTCATTTATTTTATTGTAGTTATTATTCAGAGACAGAAATTCTATTTTAATAAGTAAATTAAAAAAAACAAATAATCGATCCGATGAAATCTCTGCTAGTGAACGCAATTCGATTTTAATAAGTAAATTAAAAAAATATATAATCGGATCCGATGAAATCGCTGCTCGTGAACGCAATTCAAAGAAACGCACAATCAGCTGATTCTAATATTTTCTTTTTCAAATTTTCCCCTTAATTTACATGATATTATCCGATTTTTCTCACAGTTATTGTTGTAATAATCAAGCCCCGAATTCTTGAACCCAAATTTATTTTATTTTATTGTTTAGTTTTATTTTTAAGTGGAGAATAGAAATCAATTCAAATCTCTTAGGCTCGATCGATAATTTGTTAGTTAGTTTATGCAGCAGCTGGAGTGGAAGAGATTGTACTGCCGGAATGGCCGAAAAATGAGCTGTTTGGTTGATTCTTCTTTTTTGGAATTTACTGAATTCTTCAAAATTATTGTGTTTTTAACAACAATACGATATCCTTGGGTTTTATGCTCGCTCACACATGGAAAAAAGAAAGAAAGAAAGAAAAGAACTTTAAATTTTATAATTTGGTCATGTTAACGCAAAAAAAATAAAAATAATAGGTCTGCCTTGATAACCCTACATGATATATCTTTCTTTTTAGGACTGCTCAGCTGGTCTTGAGTATGAGGTGAAAGCTTGAGTAGGACAGTTAGTCCTAACCAAGGACTGTATTGTGATTGATTGAGTTGAAAGTTAAGAGCATGTGGAAGTGTAAAACAAATGACTTCGTTCACTTCACCCCAAAGGCACACCTGTGCATCTAGTTAGGAAGAACATTTTATAACTTACCTCAAGGTCGAGCATGGTCAGGGTTATTGTGTTGTCTATTCCAAGAAAGATGTGCCAGCAAATTTAATCTTATTTCAACAAGAGTTGTTATGTTGATTCTTATCAGTCTGCTCTTTAGAGTTGATGATAACATGAAATATTCATGGTTAATGCTTGTCGTTTTCTTCTTCATTTTCCTAGCTTAAAACATCCTAGACAATCTCTTCATGTTCTATTTTCTGGGCATGCATAAATAACAAGAACGGGGGGGGGGGGGGGGGGGGTATTTGCTTGCGAGTAAAAATTGGTAAGCACTTGAAAAAGGTCCTGTGCTGAATCTAAATTGGTAAGATGTGATATACTGATATCTAGAAAGATAACTTAATCTATCTATTGAAGTAAAGCATTTAAATGCGTATACAATGTTTTTGGAACATTAAATATCTATTTGATCAGAATCTGTGAACCTAAAACCACAATGAATACAAATGCAAGTTT
The DNA here is from genome assembly GCF_951802175.1 of Populus nigra. Taxonomy (NCBI): domain Eukaryota; kingdom Viridiplantae; phylum Streptophyta; class Magnoliopsida; order Malpighiales; family Salicaceae; genus Populus; species Populus nigra. The sequence continues at coordinate 3,282,617 of NC_084859.1, forward strand.
GTCATTGTAAACATTGCATCGATGATGCATCATGAGTGTTGCTAGAAAACATCAAGTTAAAATTGAAGCACCATGAGTTTCTCTATGGCTTGGTTTACCAACACTCACCATCTGTTGGTGCGGCAAGTTATGAACTAGCTGGCTAGTTTTTTGCTTCCTTGGTTTTAGAAGCACCATGAAGATTCAGGCCCAAATCTTGCTTATAATACCCGAATACCTGAATACCCAAGATCCTAGCACCTTGCCCTGAATGGTTGTGTATTTTTGTTATGGCTGTTCAGATTTTATGCATCCATATTTGGTAGAATTCTTTAATAAAGTACATGCTATTAGATGGAAGTTCTTTTTAAATCTATTCAAGTCTGAATAAACTGATATTCCAATTTTCATGGCTTTGATGTGCTCTTACTCTGCTGTTGTTCCTGACTTTCTTTTTAGGGTCTATTCTAACGTGCAATATAATTATTATTTTTTTTGGTGATAGAAGTGATTTTTTTGGTTGGCCAAAACCCCATGGATGCCAATAATTGGAGGCCCACTGCCCCAGGCGGAGAACCTGTGATGGACACAGGTGATTGGAGAACTCAATTGCAGCCCGACTCACGGCAAAGAATAGTCAACAAAATGTAAGTATCTGTTTCCTAATATGTGCAAGTGCTGCAAAATAGTAAATCTTGTATTTAAATGAAAGAAAAAGAGAAGGGCAAAAGGTTAATTAAAATCAGCAGGACTGCCATGAGGCAACCTCAAGTATCATACACCTCTGTTTTTGTCTTTTTCATTTTTCACGTGTTTCTCACAAGAATGAACTTGAGGGAATAAAAAGTGCTGGGAAGTAATTTTTGTTGGAACTTCTTGTGTAACATATTCTTTTGATGATGACCTCTAGGATGGCTGCGTGAAGCTTGTCCGCTTTAAATTTCAAGGTTAATCTATTGCTATGAGCATTGGTGTTTCAATTTCAACCTTGAGTTGCAACTGAACTTAAATGAATAGTGTTGGATTTGAGCCTTCTATTTGCTTTAACTTCTACAGGGTTGAAATGATAGTGATCTTAAAGTACAAAAGCAGCAGACAAAAATCATTTAGCCACAATAGTGCATGGTTTCCTAGTTTCTCAGTATAAAGTTGAATGTTTTGGTGATATCTCTACATCCAAATTCATATAGACAGTTACTGTTGGTACTTGCAGTAGCCAATGAGCACTGTAGAGTATATATTGCAAAGTGAGATAAGGTTAAGTCATTGCATTTTCATAAATTAAAAGGATTTCTCTTCTTTTCTTTGTCAATTACAGTGCATGTATAAAGGTTTTCTTATTCAGAGTAAATGCTATTGTAATGTTTTCACATAGTTCCCCTGGTTTGCAACTAATTCACTTATATATCTTGGAGCATAGCCATAGCCATAAATGGAAGGTTCTTCCAGTTCAAGAAAATTAACCATGAAGCTCGTAACTAGAATTTTAGACAGAAGGGTGGCCAAGTGAACTCCTACACCCTGTACCTCTGGAATAATACGGGGAAAGGAAGTAAAAATAGATGTCTGTATGTTGATGCCATATATTACTTGATCGACACTCGGCTATATCATTATTTGTTTTTACTTTTTGCTAATGATTCTGTTGTATACATTTCTGATATTGGTGCGGTGTATGAGTTCACGGTTCTTTCTCACTGCTGCTAACTTCTCTATACCTGCCTTGTCATTAAAAATTAAATGTAATGTTTTACATGTGTAGAATGGAGACATTAAAGAGGCATCTTCCGTTTTCTGGTCAAGAGGGATTACAAGAACTCAAGAAAATTGCCGTACGGTTTGAGGAAAAGATTTATACTGCCGCTACCAATCAGGTATTCGGCTAATGCTAGGTTCAATAATTTCGAAATTCTCTAGACATGAATATACACATGCATAAGTTTGTGGATTTATGCATGTACACATGTGTGTGTAGTGTGTCCACACTTCCTCACTGGTCATTCTGTAGAAGTTCTCATCTTTTCGTTAATTCTCTTGACAAGTGTTTTATTTAGAGTGACCAAGGTCCTTTTCAAGTACAAGGGAAGTGTGCAAAATGCAAATAACAAATCAATACATAAATAATTAAATAAAAAGAGAGGACACAGAAGTATATCCTCACAGAAGATGCAAATACAGAAAGCCTAGCATATTAGAAAGAGCATATATCCCTTTTCCCCCTTCTCTTGTAACATGGATTGCGCAGAGATCTAATGTTTTGTTATTGATATCTGATTTCAGTCTGATTATCTGCGTAAAATATCTCTGAAGATGCTTACAATGGAGACCAAGTCTCAAAATACCATACCCACTGGCAATGGTAACAAACCCCTGGATCCAGGAGGTAATAATGCAGCCAAGTATTGAATTTCTAAACATCCTTACCTTTTGTTTTATATTTCGCATTGTTATCAAACTCTTTTACATTTTATTGCTGCATATTGCTATGTATATACCATGCTTTAATAAAAAAGTTTTCTGCTTCCCCCCACCCCCCCCCCCCCCTCTCCCCCCCAACCCCAAAATTGTCAAATGACACTTTTATGCTTTGAGGTAAAACCATCTTAATTATTTCCCTCATAACTTTACGTGTGAACTGTCATTGTTTCATTTGTTTTTCTTGTTCAATGCCTTCTTTTTTTCCTTTGACATGGTTTTCCTTTTTGCCTTTTATCTTTAACAGCATCTCATAGTATGCCGCCTCAAGTTCACAACCCAGGGCAGTCCCTCCCTATCTCATTGTCCACTAATCAGTCTCAAGCACGGCAGCAGTTATCACAGAACATGCAGAATAGTATGTCATCTAATGGAGTTCAAAGTTCTGCTGGTTTACAATCAGCAATGCCTTCTGTCTCCGGTTTAACCCAGACTATCCCAAACACTGTTGGACAGAATGCTAACATGCAGAGTATCTCTGGTGTTTCACAGAACCCAGTGGGGAATTCAATGGGACAAGGGATTCCCTCCAATATGTTTGTCAATTCTCAGAGACAAATGCCAGGCAGGCAACAGGTTGTTCCTCCACAGCAACAGCAGCAGTCCCAAAATCCTCAGCAGTATCTTTATCAGCAGCAGATACAACAACAGCTTTTAAAGCAGAAGCTTCAACAGGGAAATCATCCACACTCACTTGTGCAATCTCACATCCACCAGCAGCAGCAGCAGCAAAACTTGTTACAGCCAAATCAGTTGCAATCTTCTCAGCAATCTGGTTTGCAAACATCAACTGTTATGCAGCCTTCAATGATGCAAACTGTCTCTGGCCTTCAACAGAACCAACCATCTTCTGTTCAACAGTCAACACAACCAATGCACCAGCAACATCCACAATCGGTCCTTAGGCAGCAGCAGCAACAACCTCAACAGTCTGCTGGTATTCATCAGCAGCAAACACCAATGATGCAGCAGCCACTATTGCCTCCACAACAGCAGCTAATGGGGCAACAATCAAATACCACTAACATGTCGCAAAATCAGTTAATTGGACAACAAAACATTGTTGGGGACTTGCAGCAGCAGCAGCAGCAGAGATTGCTAGGGCAGCAGAATAACCTTCAAAATCTGCAGCAGCAGCAGCAGCAGCAGCAGCAGCAGTTAATGGCTCAACAAAATAACCTCTCAAGCATGCATCAGCAACAGTTGGGCCCTCAAAGTAATGTCACTGGTTTACAGCAACAGCAGTTGCTTGGAGCTCAGCCTGGTAACTCAAGCATGCAATCTAATCAGCACTCTCTACACATGCTGCAACAGCCCAAGGTTACGCTGCAGCAGCAAGCACAACAAAGTGGAAGTGCTTTGTTGCCGAATCAAGGGCAGCAGTCACACTCACAGCTGCCACAACAGCAATTGATGGCACAGATTCAATCACAGCCTGGACAGCTGCAACAGCAATCAAATCCATTACAACGTGATATGCAGCAAAGGCTTCAAGCATCAGGCTCCTTGCTTCAACAGTCGAATGTGATTGATCAGCAAAAGCAGTTATATCAACCTCAAAGAGCCCTTCCAGAAACGTCCTCAAGTAAGTTTTTCTCATCCTTGCAGCTTTCTAGCCTTGCTCCAACTTTAATTTTGCAGCTTTGTGCTTTCATGTTAGATTATAACATATTTATTTAAATTTCTTGAAAATACAATAATGGTTCAAGTCAGTAATGCTCTTTTTGGTAGCTTTATGAGCTACGGCTGCCACTTATGGCATCAGAAATGCCACTGCTATTGGAGCCATTGCAATCACACATGCATTTGTTACGACATCATGCCATCCAGTGCATTGCACCAACTATTCACCTCTCATAATGGTTCAAGTCAGCAATGCTCTTTTGGTAGCTTTATGTGCTACTGATGCTACTGCTATTGAAACCATTGCAATCACACTCGTTTATTACCACATCATGCCCTCCAGCTCATCGCACCAATTGTTCACCTCTCATTTTGAATTTAACGGACATGAATTTTAAAAATATATGTATAACTGGACAATGCATTTGACTCTAGGGTAACTAATCATCAGCCAATTGATTTTTATGGGAAGAAAGAAATTAGCAAGTGGACTAACTCTGAGGCACTTAAGGTTTGGTGTGCTGATAAATCATCACCTTGCTGGAAAAATCTCATGATCACCTCCTCGATGCTCATTCTGTAAGGCATGTGAAGTCTTTCATCCTTAACTTGTTAAGGAACAAGGACTGTGATGCATGGCTATCTATATTTTATGATTGAGATGGTTTATTTTAAAGATTTTCCTGGTTAGGAGGTAAAGCATCACTTTCGTGCTTTTCTTCCATGATAAATTTTTTGAGCCTTTTTTTTTAATATATAATGATCACTTGTTGGGTGGGGGGGGGCAGCATTTTATAGGGGTCTCGCTGTCTGTTTGAATGATTACATAACGTTGAGATGGAGTTCCTAGTACTCCAAGTCCAAAAAGGACTTGTATTCCTATGTAAGAAAATACTAATGGTCCTATCTAGGATAGGGAAAACCTATTAAAGCTCCTTATTCTTTAGGAACAATAAAATACTAAATAGAAATAAAACCAAGACCTACAATATTCCATAATTTTCAGCAAGTGTGCAGAAAACATTCAAAAAATACATGAATTCTAATCTTTTGTTGGCTGTATCAAAATTTTTGTAGCATCCCTAGATTCTACAGCAGAGACTGGACATGCAAATGGTGCTGATTGGCAAGAGGAGATCTACCAAAAGGTAATTTCTGTAGTTTACTGTTCATTAGATGAAGTTCATGTATGTCATTGTCTTGCAAGATTTCAATGGAAAAGGTCTCCTGGAATTTGGTACAAGGGAGTTTTATTCAGCTATGGTTGCGATTAGTTAGGAAGCATTGTAAGTTCCATGATTGCAGCAACTAAGAAACGATAAATTACTGATAAGATGATTAAAGGTAAATATTCAGATTTCTAGGTCAAGAGGGTTATTTTCTTGGTACTGACACGACAATTTTTTCTATCGCAAATCTCTCCCTTTCAATTTTTTCCCTGTATTTCCATACATTTATTGTGTGGTGAATTATTATTTTATTATTTCCAATAAGTCCAATTGACAATACTTCTTGCTGTAATAGACAGACTTGAAATCAAGAGTGAACTGTTTCTGAATAGTCTTCGTTATATTTGGTTAAGTGAACAGTTATTTTCAGGATTACAATCAAATTTGTTCTGAAACATGTGACAATGGAAGAAAGGAAAATAAGTGGACCTAATCCATTGAATCATGACCATGTCCAGTATTGTTGAATTTTATAGAAAACGAGGTTGAAATTCTGAATCGTTTAATGGCTGTAGTTGCAATTAATAACTGCGTATTTGATGAGGTCAATTTTTTTGTGCCTGGGAGGGTACTAAAACGGGAATAGGAGTGGTTGTTGATAATTAGGATATAAGGGTTATAAATCTAAAGTTATAAAGCTAAGAAGTGTTTACCAAAGTCGTGACATCCATTGACTTGAGTTAGAACAATAGAAAACAATGGTGAGTAGTTTGCCGTGAGACAAAGTAACTGAACTTGACCAACCCCTGAATCTTGTCTGAAGGGGTAACTACACAATCCTTTGCATCTTTGCATGCAATCAATAACGATATTCTCTTATGAGTTTTTGGCATTGATTCCACTCTGCTATTTTTATCTCAAACAATATATGCTGTCCTCTGCCATTTTATTTATTTATTTATCAATTCTCTCAAGTTTGCTTATGTTTCTTTCTGACTCTGGCACCTGAAGAAATCAAGCATATGATTGATAATGTCTTGCTGGTTATTTGTACTTCCTAGATCAAAGTTATGAAGGAAACGTATTTGCCTGAAATAAATGAAATGTACCAGAGAATTGCTACCAAGTTACAGCAGGTAAATTGTCTTTGCAATTTTTTCCGATTTATTTGCCCACACATGATTCATAAACCCCCACAGTTGAGCTTTTGTATTAATTTGTTTTCCCCATCAGCATTGCTTGTCACTGTATCATCTGCACTAATTACCTCCCCCACCCCCAACCACCCCACAACCATGCATTGACACAGAAGAATTGGAATAGAAACATTTTTTTCACTAATGTTTTACTAGTTTTGCTACAAAGGGTCAATGCAATTTTTAATTCTCGTGTATGTTAACTTTGCTTTCCAGCATGACCCTCTTCTGCAACAACCGAAGTTAGAACAGCTTGAAAAGCTGAAGGTATTCAAGGTCATGTTGGAGCGCTTGATAGGATTCTTACAGGTCCCTAAAAACAACATCACAATTGGTTTCAAGGAGAAATTGGGTTACTATGAGAAGCAGATTTTAGGTTTTCTAAACCAAAGCAGATACAGGAAGCCTATTCCTAATCTACAGCAAGGACAACTTTCCCAACCTCATATTCAACCTATGCAGCAACCCCAATCTCAAGTTCCTCAATTGCAGTCCCATGAAAATCAACTGAATCCCCAGTTGCAATCAATGAATATGCAAGTTTCTGTACCAAAGATGCAGCAGAACAATATGTCAAGCTTGCTGCATAATTCTCTTTCAACTTTATCTGGGGATTCGACGTCACAATCAAACATGATGAATCCAATACAACCAGGCTCCAATTTAGATTCTGGACAAGGAAATGCACTGAGCTCATTGCAGCAGACACCTGTAGGATCTGTACAACAGAATCTCGTGAGCATTTCCCAACCAACCAATGTTAACACAATGTCAACACAAAGTGGGGTGAGTATGCTGCAGCCAAATATTCCCCTTCAGTCGAATTCCAATATGATTCAACACCAGCATCTAAAACAGCAGCAGCAGCAGCATGAACAACAGATGCTACAAACACAACAGCTTAAACGATTGCAGCAACGCCAGAATCAACAGATGCTGCAGCAGCACCAATTACACCAGCAAGCCAAGCAGCAGTTGCCTGCACAGATGCAGACACACCAAATTCCACAGCCGCAACAGATGAATGATGTAAATGAGATGAGACCTGGAATTAAGCCAGCAGTCTTCCAACAACATCTCCCAACAGGTCAACGCGCAGCTTTCCAACGTCAACACATGAAACCAGCACCTTCGTTTCCTATTTCTTCACCTCAACTACCTCAGCATGCTTCCCCTCAATTACAACATTCATCTCCTCAGATTGACCAGCAAAATCTACCGTCTTCCGTAACCAAAACTGGAACACCTCTGCAATCTGCGAACTCGCCTTTTGTTGTCCCATCTCCTTCAACTCCTTTAGCTCCATCTCCTATGCCAGGAGATTCTGACAAACCAGTTTCTGGTATTTCCTCACTCTTAAATACTGGAAATATTGTACACCAACCATCTGTTGCACAAGCACCGGCTCCATCCCTTGCAATTGGCACTCCTGGGATATCTGCATCACCTTTGCTTGCAGAGTTTACCAGTCCTGATGGTGCTCATGGCGGTGCTTTGACAACTGTTTCTGGCAAGTCAAATGTTACAGAGCAACCACTTGAGCGCTTGATTAAAGCGGTTAGTGATGCTCTCCTTTTGGTTTTACTCCACCCCACCCTTATTTTGGAGGTTTCTGAAAAAGAAAAGAACTTCTTTGTGAATGAGATGGTGATGCTGTAATTTTTTTTCCCAGGTGAAATCTCTGTCTCCCAAAGCACTTAGTGCATCTGTTGGTGACATTGGCTCCGTTGTCAGTATGATTGACAGAATTGCTGGTTCGGCACCTGGTAATGGATCTAGAGCTGCAGCTGGTGAGGATTTGGTAGCAATGACAAAATGTCGCCTTCAGGCAAGAAATTACATCACCCAAGATGGGATGACCGGATCAAGGAAAATGAGGCGCCATACAAGTGCCATGCCCTTGAATGTTGTATCATCAGCTGGCAGTGTAAGTGACAGTTTTAAGCAGTTTACTGGTCCAGAAACTTCTGATTTGGAGTCAACTGCAACATCAAGTGTCAAGAGGCCTAGAATTGAGGTATTAACCATCTCTCTGTGTTTTAGTCTGAAACTAATAACAATGTCTGTTATGTGTGCTCTTACGTCTATTCTGTTTGAACTTCTGCTATTTGTTTTCTTATTGTTTCTAATTAATGCTGTTTGAAATTTGAATGTTTCTGCTCTTATTTCAGGCTACAACACTATCTTATTATGTTGAAATATATTGCTATGCAGTTCCATAGAATGCCATTATTTCTAAAGTTTTTTGCAATTTCCTCTCCCACGATTATATTTGCATGTTAAAAAAGAATAACATAATGCACAACAATTAGATGATGTATTTTCGCTAAAAATCTCTGTTGTGAGTGAATAGAGGAAGGCATTTTATCATGTAATAGGATATTCAGGAAATTACACTTTAAAAGGATTTAGAATGCATTCTAAGTGCTGTGTGATTTACACCTGACTCTTGATAGGAAGGTTCGTTTCAGCTTATTCTCGCTGGATGAATAATGTAGCTTTTTTTGCAGGCCAATCATGCCCTTTTGGAAGAGATAAGGGAAATAAATCAGCGACTTATAGACACGGTAGTTGATATTAGTGATGAAGATGTTGATTCAACTGCAGTAGCTGCTACTGCTGAAGGGGGTGAAGGAACCATTGTCAAATGCTCATTTAGCGCAGTGGCTCTTAGTCAAAATTTGAAATCACAGTATGCTTCAGCGCAAATGGTGTGCTTTCAAACCTGCTATTATGATTTTAATAAACTACTACCCATTTCTCTGTATTTATTTCGCTTTATTCATGTGCAGTCACCAATTCAGCCCCTCAGATTGCTTGTGCCTGCAAATTATCCAAGTTGCTCACCTATACTGTTAGACAGGTTTCCAGTTGAAGTCAGGTAAAAAATGTGGCTATGCAGTTTATACATTTTGCATGCTCTTGAAAGTCTAGATAGAATTTGATGTTTCCATATGGGAATTTTTTTTTCCTGGGTTTCCTCGAGTCTGATCATTTGAGATCATTCTCATTGTCATACTAGTAGGGTGACAATTCTTCTTTTGGATCAAGCCTATAGCTGGAATAATGAGCAAACCTGTAAACTGTTTCGATCTGCTCACTAGAAATGAACCCTTAATGATATCTGGTTTGCTTTGCTCCAAGTTTAGATGCAAAGTTTCTTTTATTGATCGCTCCCAAAGATTATGCTGATCCATAATCGGAGATAATCAACTTGATAGTTGTCAAGAGTTTTTCCTTCACTTGGCAGCTTTTTACGTTCTGATAGCTAAATCTTACTCTTCTTTCCGCTATATTTTGGTCTTATGCAACTCTTTCTAACAGTAAAGAGTACGAGGATCTGTCAATAAAAGCTAAATCCAGGTTTAGCATCTCTCTCCGAAGCCTTTCACAACCCATGTCACTTGGAGAGATAGCAAGGACTTGGGATGTCTGCGCCCGTGTGGTTATTTCAGAGCATGCCCAGCAGAGTGGCGGTGGCACCTTCAGCTCAAAATATGGTTCTTGGGAAAACTGCCTGAGTGCAGCTTGATCATCTTTAAAGCAGAGGAAGCTCTGAGCACGATTGTTTAGCCAGAGCAGAGATGGAAGATGTCATGGGCTGCCTCTCCTGTGATGACCAAACGGGCTTTTTTTGGATTGACTGGCGGGGATTTCTCAGAAGCACAAATCGTCTGAAGTTCACTTTCTGAAGAATTCAGGGTTCTTGTATCATAGAATAATCATATTTGTTGTTTGGTGAAATACAAAAATGTAATCTTCTGCTTGTATTATCGGATGCATTCTTGGCTACCGGCATCTGTGAAATAAAACGAATTCCTCGTCTTCTGTTAAATATAACAAATACTCGAAAGTTATAATATGGATACCATCCATATAAACAATCTACATGTGTTTTTGTTTTCAAGAACATCAAGGATTCCCTCAACAACGCCCCTTCAAATCCTACACATGATGCAATTAATTCTTGTACTCGAAGTGTTCCTCCAATGAGGCTATTTCATGTGTTTTGCGTTTTAAAGGTTCGAAAAAATTTAATTTTTATTTTATAATTTTTGTTTTAAATTAATTTATATTTTTATCATTTTATATAATTTGATATATTGATGCGAAAAATAACTTTTTAAAAATAAAAATAAACTATTACTTTAATTCATTTATTTTGAAAAGCATCTATTACTGTATTTTCAAATAATCTCTAAAATCACTTAATAATTTTTTTATGAGTGTATTAAAAAATATAGTGTAAATTATATTTTTTAAAATTTTAAATTTTTAAATAAAAAATATTTTAAGCCATCATCATCACTACTTGTCGATTTTTCGTGCCTGGATCACATTCTCTGGATGGGTGAAACCATTGACTCGATGGTCATTTCTTCATCGATAATCGGACTGCTTGTAAATTGTGTCAAAAAGCTTGGTAGGTTCAATTTGTAAAATGATGTCGTTTTTACAATTTGAATGAAAAGCCTTTTGAAAGCTTAGAGATAAAATTGATAAAAAAGAAGAAGAAAATTGGTGGTACGATTGAGACCACTTAATGATCTTTTTGAGATTTGTTAAAAAACATATATATATATATAAAATAAATAAAAAAAGCTTCAGAATCAGCGCTTTTAAGCCAAATCAAAATTGAATTTGATTACGTGTTACAATTGATTTAATGTAAAAGTTCATAACACTCCTTTTTTCCCTTATTTATTTTGGGTAGGATTTATAGAAAAATGTATCCGTAGGAAAAGGAATGGAATATTTTGTTAAATATTTTGTATATTTTTTCACAAATTATTGTTTGAAGATTAGATTTTTACTTTTTTATTATATTTTTAATATATATAATCTTGTATAATATTTTTTCATTTTATCGAATTAATTTTATGCATATCAATTTCTATCCCAAATTAATTTTAATAAATAAATTTATTAAACATAATGAATATTTTTATTTTGCTTTTAAATTAATATTTTTTTTCATATTATCATGATTATATATATATATATATATATTTTTGTTTGTTATTATTTTTTCTTTTAATATGATTCAAATAAAATTTAATTTATTTAATTGATTGGGATTATAATCAAAATTATCAATATTTAATATATATATATATATATATATATATACACTTGAAACGTTTAAATATTTTAGAGGAAAAATATCACGACACGTGCCATCAGTCTAGTTTAACAACCATAATTAAAGTTAAGCGATGCGTGTGAGATGACATTTTCAAGAGAGACTTTTGAGAAGTGGGCCAAGCTGCCATGGGTCTCTCTCCACAGCCTGCCGCTGCTGTAACAGCGGCCGCCACCGTCACTCTCCACATCACACACACAAACACGACAAGTCCACAACAATCCAAACCCCAATTTCCAAATAAACAGTGGCTATCTAATACTTTTTTCTTTTTCTTTTTTTACATTAAAAAGTATTTTCAAAACAATTTACATAATAATTTAGACTGATTTTTTTCCCCCAATATCATATAAATATTGTTTAAGACTGAATATTGTCTTTTTCTTTGTTTATAAAAATAGTTTAGGGAGGTAAGAATAATTTATACGTAAATCAAAACTAAATCCAAGCATTTTAGTTTAAACTCGAAAAAAATACAAAGAAGTGAGAAATAACGCCAGAACCACCGGCAAACTCTTTGGATTGTAGCTTCCTAATACTATGGACTAGTATATAGCGTGGAAATACTTGCAGTGTTGTAGAGAGAGAGAGAGAGAGAGAGAATGTCGAACTTAGTGGTGAAAGGAGGAAGCAGACCTCCATGGGTGGGATTAGCAGCAGCATTATGGGTTGAGATAGCGGCTGGGAATGCATACAACTTCCCACTCTACTCTCCTGCTCTCAAATCAGTAATGGGACTCAATCAGCAGCAGCTAACAATGTTGGGTGTGGCCAATGATATTGGAGAGAATGTGGGATTGCTCCCTGGCATGGCCTGCAACAAGTTCCCTCCCTGGGCTGTCCTCTCTGTTGGTGTTCTTGCTTGTTTCTTGGGCTACGGTGTTCTTTGGCTTGTTGTTAGCCAGACTGTCAAGCCCTTACCTTACTGGCTGGTCAGACATCGTTAACTTGTTTCTTTTTATTACATACTTTGATGATTGCCTTGCTTGCTAGTAGGTAATTCTTGGCCAGGTAGATTTTGAAAGAATTCAACTCTCTATGGAATTGTATTTGCTTTTGTATCATTGCTTTATCATGGGGTTTGATGTGTTTCCAATCTTGGTTGATCAAATCAGAGGCTTGATTACCTCTTGCTTCATCAGTTTGGTTGATTATCAGGCTTTGGTGAACCATTATTATATAGAATTAATGACTTGGAACTAGTGATTCTACTCTCTTTTTTCCTCCTGGGGAAGGAATGATATATAAATTTTATTTAGTTATAAGATGGATTTCCATTATGGATTTATATCCTTAGATGCTTGCAAAGCCTGTGTCAATGCAAATTTTTTAATTGGACACCCCCCCTCCCTTTTCTCTTTTTTCCCTATATAAATGGTTGAGGGCAAGTCTTACTTCTCTGTAAAAGTTATCGCTTAGTTGATTTGGGGGAAGAACTCTATGAATGCAATTGTTCCGATTAAGGAATCATTTCACTTGCTCATACTAAAGCTCCCTTAAATGCTGTAATACTGCACTCTCTTCTGTTGAAACTCAATCTAGGAGTGCTCCATGATTTAAACTGTTCTCGTGCTGCCTTTTTTTTCCTTAAAACAACTCATTTAATACTTCTAGTGTTTCAAGCACTGGATTTTCCTCATTCAGAGTATTGAAGCAAGAATTTGTACCTCAAGGTTTCATCTTTCATGACTGGAAAACTGTGGCTAAATTATTTTGATCCAGTCTATCGAGATGACGCTAACTAATAGAAAGAACATCAATATGCAGAGTTTGGCTGTGGTTACATGTTTGGATGGAACAAACTTATTGTTTGAGTGGTTGTCATTATACTTTCCTGTTGGAAAGGCTGGGTGTGCGTTTTGAAGCATCTTTGAATGGCCAGAATCCAAATAATAGACAGAGGGTTGGGTAGGCCTGATGGAAGGTGAAAACAATGTTTGGTAAATAAAGATACATGTTTTTAGCTAGCAATGGGGATATCTAGAACCCAAAATCTTTACACATAGAGATTCTAATACAATGTTAAACTAATCATTGCTTTCTAGATAACTTATTTGTGTCTGTGCTGGTTGTCATGTTGCTGAGATTTTGAGAAGTTTGGTTCGAGCTATCCAATTTCCAGCTGAAGCACAAGTGTGACCTGTCACGAAAACATTAAAGTATGCTTTCCTTTTTGTTGCTATTGCAGTTATGGCTTGCACTTGTTATTGCCACAAATAGCAATGCATGGTTTGGCACAGCTGTGGTTGTGACCAACATGAGAAACTTCCCTCTCAGCAGGGGCACTGTTTCTGGCATTCTCAAAGGTTGCGCTGGGATCTCAGCTGCAGTATACACAGTGGTATATAGCCTGGTGCTTAAAGGCTCTGCTTCAAATCTCCTGCTCTTTCTTACACTTGTCATTCCCATTTTGTGTTTAGCTATGATGTACTTTATCCGGCCATGTACTCCAGCTTCTGGAGAAGACTCTTCAGAGCATGTCCATTTTCTCTTCACCCAAGCTGCAGTTATTCTACTTGCCATTTATCTCCTCGTAACCGCTATAATAGGGACTGTGGTTTCTCTTAGTGATGCTGTTTCCTACATTTTAGTGGCAATCGTGGTTATCTTTTTGATATCTCCTCTTGCAATTCCTGTCAAAATGACCATTTTTCCTTCAAGGCCCAGGAAAAACCCGCCATCTGATTCTTCAGATCATTTGGTGTTGGGGGAAGGTGAAACAACTCCAACAGATCCTTTGTTGACACCATCTTCATCTGCGACATCTCTAGGAAGTTTTTATGAGAATGACGATGCTTCAGATGTGGAAATACTTCTTGCTATGGGAGAGGGAGCAGTGAAGAAGAAAAGGAGGCCCAAGAGAGGTGAGGATTTCAAAATTCACGAGGCTCTTATCAAGGCAGATTTTTGGCTTCTTTGGGTGGTATACTTTCTTGGGGTTGGTTCTGGAGTTACTATTCTCAATAATTTGGCTCAAATTGGGGCTGCTTTTGGTCTTGAGGATACAACAATATTGCTTGCTCTCTTCGGCTTTTGCAATTTTGTTGGCCGCATTGGATCGGGCGCTGTTTCGGAACATTTTGTCAGGTTATTACTCGTTTACTTAATGTCAGATATTAAGTTGAGATTTGAAATATTTTCATTTAAAGAAGCACAATGATTGATGTTTTTAGGCATTCATTCCTAATGAAGCAATGCCAGTTTTCTTTTATCATTTGATAGGACAAGCTTTTTCTGGACAATTCTTGGTTGTTTCATTGACGTGCAATTTCAATCTATTCTGTTCCTCCCCTGCCTTCTCAATTTTCTCTTCGTATTTACTAGTTTATGGCCCTATAATCTCCTAGTTCTGAATTTCAGGATTTTCTTGTTTATATGACGAAATCAAACATTATTGCAGGTCAAGAACAATTCCTCGAACCTTGTTGATGACATGCGCACATATAATTATGGCCGTAACGTTCATTCCTTTTGCATTAGCACTCGATGGTATTCTTTACACTGCTACTGCTCTTCTTGGCATCTCTTATGGGATTCTGTATGCTGTAATGGTGCCAACTGCCTCTGAACTTTTTGGCTTGAGACATTTTGGTTTGATATACAACGTTCTGCTGCTAGGCAATCCTGTTGGTGCACTACTTTTCTCAGGTATTCTTGCCGGTTATGTATACGACGCAGAAACTGCCAGGCAAGGAAGCTCTACTTGTTTAGGTCCTGATTGCTTCAAGGTAACATTCCTGGCTCTAGCTGGCTTCTGTGGACTGGGAACCGTCATGAGCATAATCTTAACAGTTAGAATATGGCCAGTTTACCAAATGCTTTATTCAGGGGGTTCTTACCATCTGCCTCAGAATTTAGGCCATTGATGAGTGTCAACTATTAGTTGTCACCTCAAAAACGTGGCGGGACACCCCTTTTTCTGCAAAGGACTGCTCGATCGGAGTCTTGTAGTGTGTAATGGCTTCGATTGGCTGTATAATTCTTCCTCTGCTTTTTGTAAATAACAAGGTAGTAATCTCTCGCATTCTACCAGGGAAGAGATGAGAAAAATGATAAATCCTATAGGTTGATTTCCATCCCCCAAAACCATGTGCCTCAACTGTACTCGAATGGTTAGATAATCATAGCAATTACGGAACTATACTTGTCTTGCATAAATAAATCCAAGGGCCAGATCGTTTTGTATTTCTGAATCCGAAGCTCTTTCCTTCATCTCTTATGGCAACTCTCCACGAGAAGAACCACCACAAATGCAGGTGGTAGCTGCATGAGTTCAAGGGGCGGAGCCCGGTCTGCCAAAACTGGCATCCCCAGCTGGTAGAAGGTTCCTTTCCCTAAGATCAATGAAGAAGGGAAAAAGGCGATGGGAGTTCATTCTTCTTCCTTCCATCTAACAGGAGCTCCCAACTGCTTGAAGTTCTGTGATCCAAAATTTCATCCTCAACCTCTAGAAAGTCACTTCTCATGGTTTCTTTATGCAAGGCATAACGCCATGCCTTCCGCGTCAAGGACCCAATAACACTACCATGCCCTTGTAAGAACATGTTCGGAAATATGACGATATAAACCATGTTTTTTAAATTTTGAATATTTTTTGTTAAATTTTTTTTATATTTTTTCAAATTATTTTGATATATTATATTAATAATATATTTTTTTAAAAAAATATTATTTTAATATATTTTTAAATAAAAATTATTTTAAATATAATCGCCATCACAATTCTAAAAAAATCTAAAAAGCAGAAAATGAAAAAAGTTTTTTTAGGAGGGCGAACAAGCCTAACAGCCATGGGTATAAAGGGATTCAAAAGTAACAGGGTGTATATGAAAATCTTTAGAACTTGGGGGACCAAAATCAGGAGTATTTATGAAACTTTAAAATAATATCTGCTATCAAAAATATAAGAGATCAAGCACGCATAGTTTTACTAGATAGGCCAAGTGTGCTTAACGCCTAACCCTTTTTTTTTTCTTCTATTTATGGTTTTTTTTATATTTTATTTTTTAAAATAAATTTTTAATTTAGATTTAAATTAATATATATTCTCTCTTTTAATCTTTTTTTATTTAGCCTTTTTTAAATAAAAATTATTTTTTTGTTATTTTCTATACATTTAGTCTTTGAAAAGATTATTTTAATCCATCTATAATTTTTTCTTTTTATATTTTATATAAATAGAAAAATATTTATTTTTTGATAATAATTTTAATACGTGTAACATTACATATTATTTTTTTCTTTTATTTAATTAATTTTATGTGTTTATTTTTGTTATCATTTAATTAAATAAAAAATTATTTTGATAAGTAAAGTCATTAAAGATAATCGGATTAAAGATCTATGTTATGAGATCATATATCTTGATATATAATTAACAATATATATATATATATATATATATATATATATATATATATATATATCATCTTTATTTATTGTTAATTATTATTATTTATTTATTAACATAGTTTTTAATATTTTTAATTATATTTATACATAACTTTTTTAATTTATATTAAAAATCTTCATGTATAAAAATACATTGAAAAAAATCTATATATAATTTATTTTTAAAAAAAATCTAACACATTGTAAAGTTGAAATATGCCAAAAAAAATATATATAAATATAATTAACAAGTGTCTCGACTACTTTCATTGAGCTCTGTACAAAAAGAATTGGGGCATTCATAATTATATAGTTTAATTTATTAAATTTTAAATTTGTTTTTAAAAAATTATTAATTTAAGTTTTATAAATTTTAAAATTATTGAAAATTTATATAATTATTAATTTTAGTATCAATATACTATATCAAAAATACATATAAATAAAAAAAATTAAAAAAAATGGGGGCATACATATACGTCAGTCACTTTCAATTTAAGATTGTTCAGATGAGAGAAAGTAGAAAGTAACTAGTAAAAATGCCACATATAGTTGTGAAAGAAGGGAGGAAACCACCCTGGGTGGGCTTGGCAGCTGCAGTATGGGTTTTGATAGCAGCTGGGAATGCCTACAACTTCCCACTATACTCTCCTTCACTGAAATCAGTGTTGGGTTTTAACCAGCAGCAAATAACAATCTTGGGGGTGGCTAACGATATTGGAGAGAGTGTAGGTTTGCTCCCTGGCATTGCCTGCAACAAGTTCCCTCCATAGGCTCTGCTTTCTGTTGGTGTTGTTTTTTGTTTCTTGGGCTATGGTGTTCTCTGGCTTGCTATTACCCAGAGTGTTTCTGGCCTGCCCTATTGGGTGGTAAGTGATCATCTTTTTCCTTTTTCTAGTTGCTTAGTTGCATTTAAGTGGATTTGTTGATCGGAGTTTTTTTTTTCTACACTGCACAAAACATATAATCTTGATTGCCTGGGATTTAGAGCTTGATGGGTTTTCCAAATTTGATCACTGAAATTGCAGGGTGATATGACTGCTTAATATCTGTCTCTTTTCTAGTATTCTTTATCACTCCCTATTTATTTGTTTGTTTGTTGTCTTTCTTTTATGGGCTGCCCATTTAAGATTGATTAACATGGATAGTTTTCCAGACAAATCTAGGGTTTTGCCTTTGTGTTTGATTGGAGTTTCTCGAGAATCATAACATGGGCTCCAGTTCCATGATTTTTGAAACCCATGATAATTTGGTTTAATTTTTGAGCTTGAAAGGAGGCAGCCATTCCATCCAAAAAAAAAAAAAATTGCTGAAGCATAGGACTGCCCCATATTCTCCCTCTTAGATGACCGATTCTAATGTTTCATTTTTCTTCTGAAATAGTGAGTGTGACCATCCTCTTTTTTCACCTATCTAAGTGGTGTGGGATTTTGGTAAATTCATTCATGATTATCGTTACAATTTTCTTTATATTTTATCTAGATGTTTGAGAAGAATGAGAAACTAGGAAATGTAGTTACCCAGATGAAATGGCAACAAATGCACTGTTCTATTTCCAGGGCATGTCTTACTCCACAGAAGGTATGGTTTCACAGATTTAGGCTAAATTGTAATCTCTCTACGTCTTCTTCCTTATTAAGGACTCGTACACTTCAGAGTCCACTAAATGCAGTGTCTTTAATTGCAAATCATCCACACATATTCCACAACACATACCATTTCTTCCTCAGAATTTTGAAGGAAAACTAAAAAGAGAAGAAGATTGCACATTTGTTACCCAACATTTGATTGGTTTTCTATTCAAGTACTCAACATTCAATCTCACCTTTCTGAGTTGCTTAACGTTATTTTTTTCTAATGTGGTACCTATGGTAAGTTTCATCACTTGAGTGATGACAATAAAGTGGGCTCAGATTGGAAAAAGAGAACACACATATCTAGCACCTTTTGTTAAATTTCTAATTCAGCACCCCATCTCAACTCTATCTATTTGAGTTTCTAAGAGGTTTTTTTAAAAAAAACAAATTGTCGTTCTTTGTAACCAATGCTAGAAAAAGGATGATAAGGAATACTACCTTGCCAAAAAAAATGGGTTCGAATTAAAAAAATAATAATCATCTTCACATTTCTTAATCTAGACCCATTCGAGATAGCGGTCGTATCGTTACTTTTCTAAGTGTGTGTTTAGTTTTGTGGTTGCAGTTTAAAAGAGTAGGTTAAAAAAAACTATAAATTATAGCTTTTTCTTAATTAAGATTTCAAGAGAGAGTTTTCCAGAAATTATGCGTTCTTCCCTGGTGTCATACTTGAAGCTTTTACAATTGTTTTTTTCCATTAAATTATCGAGTCATACTTGCAGTTTAAATTTTGGTCTTGGTATATTAGGTTCATGATTTTTTTACTTATAGGCTTTGCTCGTCATTGCTATTTCAGATATGGGCTGCACTTGTTATCGCCACTAATAGCACTACATGGTTTGGCACAGCTGTGCTTGTAACCAACATGAGGAACTTCCCTTTCAATAGAGGCACTGTTTCAGGAATTCTCAAAGGTTATGGTGGGATTGCAGCTGCAGTATATACTTAGATATACAAACTGGTGCTTAAAGATTCGGATTCAAAGCTTCTGCTAATTCTTACACTTGGCATTCCCATTTTATGTTAAGCAATGAGCTTCTGGAGAAGACTCTTCAGAGCATGTCCATTTTGTTTTCAGTCAAGATGCAAGTGTTTTTGCTTGCCCTTTATCTTCTCATAACCACAATATTAAGTGATGTGGTTTCTCTAAGTGATAATGTTTCATGCATCTTAGTTTTGATAATGGCTATTGTTCTGATGTCCCCTCTTGCAATTCCGGTCAAAATGACAATTTTCCCTGCAAAACAGTAGAGACATGTCCCACCAACTGATTCTTCAGATCATTTGGTTCCAAACGAAGGTGAATCAACCCCAACTGGTTCTTTGTTGACACCATCATCGTCAGCTACTAATCTTGGAAGTTTTTTTGAGAATGAGGATGCTTTGGACGTGGACATGCTTCTTGCTGTGGGTGAGGGAGCAGTGGAGAAGAAAAGGGGGGCCAGGGGAGCTGAAGATTTCAAAATTCGTGAGGCTCTTATCAGGGCTGATTTCTGGCTTCTTTGGGTTGTGAACTTTCTTGGGGTTGGTGCTGGAGTTACTGTTCTCAATAATTTGGCTCAAATTGGTGTTGCATTTGGACTTGAAGACACAACAATATTGCTTACTCTCTTCAGCTTTTGCAATTTTGTTGGCCGTCTTGGCTCAGGTTCCATTTCAGAACACTTTGTAAGGTCAAGTCATTACCTTAACATAAAGTACTAGGTTAGAATGTGAGAGTCCCTATTTCTTTTGAAGAAGCACACGCTTGATATTATCATTAGGCATTCCTATCGTGATTTTTCCCTTAACAATTTAGCAATTCAATTTTCCTAAAAGTTCTTGATTTTTGCAATATGAGCACTTCATTCTGTTCCTAACTTGGTTGGCTTCGTAATTTTTTTTCTTAATATTCCTGGTTTATGCTTTATGTTCCTACAGTTATCATATCAGATGGATTTTTAAACTATCTTTTTGGATGTGGTTTTTCTTTCTTGCTAATAAGGGAATGACGGTGAATGTGATAAAATCTTGTTGCAGGTCAAAAATGATCCCTTGAACCTTGTGGATGGCGTTAGCACTAACAGTCATGCTCATAACCTTGTTTCCTTTTTCGTTGGCTCTTAATGGAATTGTTTATGCTGCAATTCCTCTTCTTGGCATCTGCTACGGGATTTTCTATGATATAATGGTGCCGCCTGCTTCTGAGCTTTTTGGCTTGAAACATTTTGGTTTGATTTACATGGGGCTAGGCAATCCTACTGGTGCGCTTCTTGTCTCAGGTTTGCTTGCTGGTTATGCATATGAATCATATGATGCTGAAGCTGCTAAGCAAGATAGCTCTGCTTGTGTTGGTCATGATTGCTTCGAGGTGACATTCCTGGTTCTAGCTGGTGTCTGTGGGTTGGGGACAATCTTGAGCATAATTTTAACAGTTAGAATTCGGCCAGTTTACCAACTACTTTATTCAGGGGGTTCTTTCCGTCTGCCTCAAACACCCGGCCATTGACCAGTGGAGATTACTATTATCGTCTAATGAAGTTGAGAGCTCCTTTTTCGCAGAGTCATGCTTCATTGTCGTAGTACTCTAGACAGTGGCCTACAGCGTCAGTATTTTGCTAGATGCTGCAATTACTAAGGTGCTATATTTTGTTTGTCATCGGCATCTCTATTGTAATCATACTTCCATTTTAGCAGATTAAGATAGCAGCAGAAGACATTTTGTTCAGTTTAGGCAGCTTTCAGTCCTGGCTGTTGGAGGAAGGCACATCCAAGTTGTATCACCTTTTGAGGAAGGTTATTGCAATGCTATGTCAACACAAATCAGGATTGTGTAGGGGAAATCATCTTGGAATTGTTTCAACCTTTTTTTTTCCTATACATCATTGTATTACATCATTGTGCAGGTGCCTATTATATATTTATGTTTCTTAAAAAAAATTTCTTGAGGTAGAAAGAGCAGTATCTGCGTTCAAGATCAGCTCCCTCTTCCTTGCTTTGCAGTTCTAATCTGCACGCGCTTCTCTATACACCTCTTTATTGCCAGCTGCTTTGATCTGTTGCCACTTCCACGAGGTAGTGATTAACGTAGCCAACTGAGTGTAAACATGAATTTACCGAAGGAAATCTAATGATATAGAAGAGTAAAATCGATCCACAAGAGTGAATCTTATCATATTCTTTACCAAAAGACAATATGGCTGGACTTGTTCCTGCACAGAATCTTCTTCACTACATGTCCTAAAACAATCAATCCAGTAACAGGCACTAAAGCTGCTAATGCTTTCCTATGCCTGCAAGCACGCAAGCAAGGGAGGCCATCTCATGCTAAAACAGACCCTGGTGCCAAATTGTGTCCCCGTCTCACCCACCCACCAGTAATGAAAACAAGATCAATATGTTACTACCAAACTAGACTCGAGACTCTATGGTGGAAGAGCACAAAAAAAGCCATCTCTCACCGCTTAAACTGAAATCAAAAAGGGAAAAACTAAAGAAAACAAAAACAATTCATGTTGGTTTCAAATTCTGGAACATGGCATCCCACCTGAACTCTTCAACACCAGTTGTCCAATACCCTTCGTCATCGTTCTCTAACTTCTCCTCTTTGTTGAGATCACAAATCACAGGACTTGAAAAACTATCAAGGGCTGGCGCAGAAGAAATCATGGGAGTGTTCGAAAAACTACCATTTGTAAGCAACAACCTGCTTTGTTTAGCCGTCATCAACTTCTTGTTCCTCTTCAACATGGCTCCTCTCCATCTGGTACCGTAACCAGGCCTTGGAACAAGAACAAGAGCCGACTCCTCGCGGTGAACCCATGTCCTTACGTACTTAGCTAGAGACCTCTTTGTTCTCTTGATTGCAACAAGAACCCTTGCCATGGCACGTGAGCTCGATCCCTTCTCCTTTCTTGCAAGCTTGAGGATCTCGAGCCTGTGTTTGGCTATAGAAACCCCCATGCTTTGAAGAAATTCATGGTTAAAGTAAGCTATGTCTTCTTCTTCAAGCTCATTGTGAGCAAAGGCAAGGCCGTATTCATACACAAGAGAAGGCTCGAGGCCAGTTTTTGATAGCCACGAGAACCAATCCATAGCTTTTGTGTGCTTCAATGTTTTCGAGAAGTGTGTGTGCGTGTGTATATAATGTAGTGGAGAGGCAATTGTAAAACAAGAAGAAAAGGTGGAGTTGCTAGTAGACTTGGACTTTTCTTCAGGAGCTTAGCTTTTTTATTTTTTTATTTTATAAATTGTTATGGTGATTGAATCTCGAGAGTGACTTAAAGAGAGAGATATTAAAGGGAGGTGGGGAGGGTTTCCATGGCTGTGTTCCCTCCAAATATGCGGCCAAATTGCCATCAAGCTCGCTAGGAGTGAAACCTAAGGATTCCATGTGGAGATGGTAATGCCTTCAATCACGGCATGGGAAAAGGCTAATGTGTAGGGACACCATAGCACTTGTCTTTGAGTGTGTGAAGTGTGGTTAAGGCCTAAGGGAGGAAAGTGGCAAGTGGGAGTGCATCTTCAAACACGGCAACTACTTGGGAAAAAGAAAGATGGGACTTCGATAGACTAAGAGCAATCAAATCCTCTTCATTGCTGCCAAGGGATTTGAACCAATCTCAATGATGGGAATTTCTGTAAGCAATCAACCAAATTCATCACCAATTTTAGTTAAACATCTAATCATGTAGACCTTGTTTCTTTTGAGTAATTTACATTTGTTGGATATTGTTGAATGGTAGATTTATATTTTTAACTATAAGATGCATAGTAAAATAGCCTATTCTCTTTATAAAAATATTGTGGTTGCCAGAAAGGTGTTTTGGTTTTATCATTTTATCTGCACAATAAAATATCTCTTTACCCTTGGGGTTTTGTTTTTTATGCCATGGATTTGAGGTCAATTTTTTGTAATTTTCCTATTAGATTATCTGTGAGGGGTAGTTTTGTCTTTAATTAATTAAAAGTGTTTTAAAAAAATCTCGTCTATGTGTGTTGGGTATGCGTCGGTCATTCCGTCATCTTTGAACGACCCGTGCAGCTAATTCTAGTAATCAAAAACACCGTTCTAGGGTGTTTTTAGATTCATCTCGATGTCTCCTCCATGTCATAATGGCGCGTGTACAAAATCAAACTCTAGTTTGGCTCTAACGACTATTTTGTTTTCTTTATTTCCTCTCTCCCTCGATGTTTAGGCCCTACCTTGCAATATTTCAAATCAGTCCCACAACTTCTTTGTTTTTATTTAGTCCATAATCTTTTGGTTAATATTTGAAATAACTTATGAAAATTGAAATTTATTTCAATTTCATCTATATTTGAATTTTTTATTTGTTAGATTTGGTACTTATTCTTTTAATTACTATTTATATCACTTGAGATAATTTTTATAATTTATTTTTTTTGGTGATTTCACTCTCAATCATTTTTTTTTCATATCAAGTTTTATCCTCGTTCATTTAATGGTTTTGTTTCTTTGATTTCCTAAATTTTTTTAGTTTGGTATATTTTTATAGTCAATTCTATATTTTAACATTGAGTTGATTTGAATTTAAACTTCTTCGTTAAGCCTGTGTTTGGAATTTCACGAGTTGTAATTTGAAAAATTAACTCAGCTTAAGAACATTCATTAAGGATATTTATTTTATTGGAGATTGGGTTTTGTGTTTTTTTAAATGCTTTCTAAGTCCTTTTTTTTATTTGGTTAGGTTACTCGAGTCTTTTTATTTTTTGTTCTTTGTTAAATATATTTTTTTCAAAATAAATTTTATTCTTGAATTAAATAGAATTAATTGATTGAATATAGAGGGATACTTACTTCATTGTGTTTTGTTCGGTTTGCTTTTCCAAGGCATTGCTCTAGTGAACCATATGACTCCTTTTAATGTTATCTTGCATCCTTTTGTAGTGGAGTTTGAACAATCTTGGCAAACTCTTTTGTCGTGGACGATGTCCACAGTAAAGTATTGGTGGGTCTCCAACAATCTTTTCTTTCTTATCCTTACAAGTATGATATCGATGACTCATTGTTTTAGTTAATTGTTGCCATATGTTTTTTTTATAGTTCATTTGCTATCATTTCCTTTACTTTAAATTAAATTATTAAATTAACTGATCTTATTGGATATGATCAAGTTAATGACCCAAGTGTTGAGTTTTTACATTACCAGAAAATCTGCGAATACAAACAAAATCACCAATGGAAATATTCTATAGGTATTTTGGGGTGATATTTACCGACCGAATTAATTCCATCGCCAACTCCGTCAGTATCTACCGATAAAAATATTTCATCGGTAAATACTGAGGGAATCCTAGTCAGAGTAAAAGGAATTTTAAAAAATCAAAAAGCATGATGACATGTAATTTTTTGTGGAAGCTTTTATTGATAGAATTACAATTGGATTCAAATAGGAAAACTCATATAGTGACGTGTCACTTATACCGTTAGAATTGCTGACGGATTGACACGTGAAAATATTCTGTCAATAAATCCATTGATAATAGTTAATATATGAATTGGCCATCGACCCTCCCCTCCCTTATTCCTCCTTCATTTCCTAACCCCCCCTCCCAAATTTACAACTAACAGCCCCCCGATCACCCCTATCCTTCCTCGACTTTTCCAGTCACAACAACAATTTTATTGCAGATTTTTCATTTTAAGTAAGTAAATATCTCATTATTTTTAATTCAAAAACAATTTTGAAATGTCAATTTTTTTATTGCATATTTTTATAATATAGTGTTTACTTGTTTTATTGTTTTTTCTCAAACAAACTTGTTGTCTGGATACATAATTTTGTGCATGTTATGGTTTATTTTAGATTTTGTAAAATTATATTTATTTGTAAATTATTGAAACTTATATCGAATTACCAACTTAAGTGTGCTGTGAAGATATAAATAATGGTTTTTTTAACGGGTTCGTTTTATATTTTATCAATTTTATTGTCAAGTTGTAATTTCTATAAATTAATGTGTATAAATTTATATGTACGTAGATAATTGATAATGAATTAAGAGAAGTATAAAAGTAGATTGATTATTATTTACTTAATGTAGTTAATTAATACATATTGTTGTCATCATTATTTGATATATATATATATATATATATATATATATATATATAGAGAGAGAGAGAGAGAGAGAGAGGTTTGATAGAAGTCATGGATGATCGTTCATGGATGTATTGAGATTCACCCCAAGAATTGCAGATGATGAATTATTGTAACGGGGTTCATGATTTTATTAATTACGCAACATCTATTCCGAGAAATATTAGTGGAGGTGATATTAAGTATCTATGAAAGGGGTGTAAAAATAAAAAAAGTTTATCGATCCAGATACTGTAACGATGTATCTTCTACACAAAGGGTTCATAGAGGAATACATGTGTTGATATACACACGAAGAACCATTTTTTTTCTCACGAGACCATGGTAGAAAGGATGGCTGAGTCAACTTCTAATGCTATCAACATGCATAGAGTTGAAACTAATAGTAATCCTTATAGGTTATGGATGTGATGACAATGAATCAAGGTCATGCTAGTCAATATTCAATCATAGATGAAGAACCTAATGTAGACACGATCAGATTTTTTGATCTTTTAAAAGATTCTAACGAACCATTGGTTGCACAAATCATAATAAATAATTGATTGTTACACAGGTGTTTACCATCAAGTTGAATTATAGGTTGAGTAAGGTCAGTTATGATAGAATTGTCGAATGTGCGAGAAGAATTTTACCTGAAGGGAACAAGCTGAAAGAGAACTTCTATAATGCTAAGTCTATGATGAAACCCTTCGGTCTAGGATACCAGAAAATCGACATGTGTCTAAACTTCTGCATGTTGTACTACCTTGAAAATGCTGACCTGACCGAGTGCAGGACATATAGCCATTCCTGTTATAAACTCAGAACTAGCAGGGGAAAGACTATTGTAGCACATAAAAAACTTAAATACTTCTCAATCACACATAGACCGCAGAGGTTATTCATGTCATCAAAGACTGCTGAGCACATGACATAACACTAATCACATGATGCGATGGATGGAGTGATGGTGCACCTTTTTGACGATGAAGCATGGAAACATTTTAATAATGTGCATCTTCACTTTTCAGATGAATCAAGCAACATGCGTCTTGAGCTATGTACAAACGGATCCAATCTGTTTGGGTCATTTGCTGCTCCTTATTCTTATTGGCCGATTATACTAATAGTTTACAACTTGCCACCGGGAATGTGTATAAGGCTAGAGTTCATGTTTTTATCTACAATCATACCCTGTCCTAGTAATCCGGGCCGAGATATAAATGTTTGTCTTCAACCATTGATTGATGAGTTAACGTAATTGTGGTTTTCCGAGGTGTTGACTTATGATGTATCGACGAAACATAATTTTCTTATAAGGGCAACTTTAATGTGGACTATCAATGATTTTTTGGCTTATGGAATGGTTTCTGATTGGAGCATACATGGAAAACTAGCATGTTCATACTGTATAGAAAATAATAGGGCATTCACGCTAACAAACAGGGGTAAAACATCTTTTTGTTACTGTCACTGACATTTCTTGCCAACGGATTACAAGTATAGAAAGAACATAAAGGATTTTTTTTGTTGGTAGAGTTGAAAAGGATGTTGCACCCCCGCATCTTTCTGGTGAAGAATTGTATGACGTGATGTCAGAGTACAGTGACATTATATTTGGTTTCTAATGCAGTAAGCAGAAGTTTCCTGATATTGGTTTGACCCATAATTAGGTAAAGCGAAGTATTTTCTGGGAGCTTTCTTATTGGAAGACCAATCTCCTACGTCATAGCCTTAACATCATGCACATAGAAAAGAACGTGTTTGAGAACATTTTCAACATAGTCATAGACATGAATGGGAAGACCAGCCTCCTCCTCCTCCAGCGCTGTCATTATTCTAGTTAAATTTTATTTGAACTTATAAATTTGTAAGGAATATTTGGATTTTATAGTATTCAAATTTATTTTTACATACTTGAATACAATTTTATTTTTTTTAATTATTTTATTTTTTTTCAATTTTTTTAAAATATATTTTTAATTATTACAGACGGATATACCGACAGACATAATCCGTTGGTATATTCCAGAGAGTTTGAAACAATTTACTTCATATGCCATTATCACCGATAAAATAATTCTGTCGGTATTTATAGAGGGTGGGAATAAAATTACAATAAATGCCATAACCAATCACCAACAAAATTATTTTATCGGTATATTAAAGGGGATAATTTTTTTTGGCGTGTATTTTCTATCTGTAAAACCATCGGTGTTTTTTTTTTTACCGATGAAAGGTTTACCGATGGACGATTTTCATATGTGAATCTGTTAGTAAAATTCTTGCCGAGGGAATGATAATGTAAACTGTTAAATGTGGTAGTGTTATACTTTTTTAAAAACACTATCATCGCTTGACTATTTTTTTAAGTTAAAAAAAATGAACCAGTCAATGATTATAGCACAGTTCCCAATATAATGAGAATTAATGGGCATAACTGAAGCATTCTCACAGCACCGCTCACTACTCAAAGTAATATAGGTTTTATCGTTTTGAAAAAAAAAGATTTTTTTAGTAAAAAAAAATTAAAACCGGTTGATTTGAATCAATTTTAAATTAAGTTCTAACCTTTATATATATAAAAAAAACATTCGGTTTAATTATTGTTTTTAGTGAAAAAACCAACAAAAAAAAGCGATCACTTCCCTATTTTCATAAAACTAATGATTATTATTAGTTTTCAAACTTCTATGGGTGTTTGAGAGTGTGGTAGCAGTTGATTTTCAAAGTGTTTTTTGTTTTGAAATGCATCAAAATAAAGTTTTTTTTATTTTTAAAAAATTATTTTTGATATCAGTACATCAAAATGATTTGAAAATATCAAAAAAATATTAATTTGAAGCAAAGAAAAAAATAAAAAAAAATTAATTTTTTTCAAAAGCGCTTTTGAAATGCAAAAACAAACAAGACAATTGGGATAAAAATATCTTTGTAAAAATCTCTCAATTCCATAATTGTTCAATTAAAACATGTAAGGATAAAAATAATTATTATAATAGTTTTAAAATCCTACTCAATGGTTGATGCGAGACAAAGCTCAGGTCACTAATCGAGGCTCAGGTCACGGGTCGGGTTGCCATGAGTTGACCCAAGTCAATGTAAAAGTAAAATAGTTATTATCATAGTTTTAAAACTTGATTCTGAGCAAGGTCTTTGTCACTGATCGAGGCTCGAGTCACAGGTCGGGTTGACCCGAGTCAACAAAAAAAGGTTATTATCATAGTTTTAAAACCTGTTTTGGGGGCCAACCCGAGGCAAGACCTAGTTCACGAGTGGGGGTGACCATTAACCTGGGTCAACATAAGGAAAAAGATAGTTATTATCATAGTTTTAAAACATGACTTGAGGATCGGCCCGGGTCATGTGTCAAAAGGGTCAACCCTAATCAACATAAAATAAAAGTAATTATTATCATAGTTTTAAAACTTGATTCGGGGGTCAACTCGGGGATAGAACCGAGTCACAAAACGGGAGAGTGAACCTGAGTTGACTCAGGTCAATGTAAGAATAAAAATTGTTATTATCATAGTTTTAAAACCCGATTTGAGGGTTCATTGGGGTTAAGTCTAGGTCATGGTCCAGGAGGAATAATATGAGTTGACCTAAGTCAATGTATGGATAAAAATGATTATTATTATAGTTTTAAAATCCAACTCGGGAGTTCACCCGAGACAAGATTCAACTCACAAGTCAAGAGGGTCAACTTAGCTAACTTGATTTTAAAAAAAAAATCAAAGCAACCTTGTTTTGACCAATTTCTTTCTAAAAAAAATATCAATGGGTTTTTTACCCGTGTTTCATCCCGAGTTAACCTAGGTTTTTGACCGGGTTAGATTGAGTCAATCATTCCTCTATTTCTTTTTAAACTTGAATCAATCTAGGCCTGGGGCCAATCCGTCAAGTCAATCTTGGTTATATAACTAAGGTAAAAAAAAAATATCTAATTATATTTTTAAAATATGTAATTTTGACAACAATACATGTTAATGATAAAATATACTTTTTCATATTTTAATTTGTCGTATCCACCATAACCAACAAGATACAAAGACAGTCATTTTATCTTGCATATCACTACCAAACACAATTATATATCTGTCTTATTTTCTGTCTTGTTTTCCTTGTCTCCATCTTTTTTGTCCTGAGACAATAACCAAACACTACCTAACTAACATGACACCGAACTAGCTATGATAAGCTAGACTTGTATTGTAAAATTTTATCCAAATGAGGCACAATTTTAATTCACAATTCATATAATACATCATTGTTCGAGATCCTCAACACATATGATGTGTGTTTTTATGTTGTTTATAAAAATTAGTATGCCTTGTTATAATCATCATAGTTTTATTAATGAATTAAATTTGTGGTCAGCGTTTTGACACAAGCCGATCAAATTTTTTTATGTAAAATAATTCTAAAAAAAATGAGACCCAAATCATCAAACCAATTGACAATTTAAATAATATGAAAAGAAGAACACAACAAAAAATAAAAATAAAAATTGACCAAGAAAAAAAGATAAAAAGAACTCGACATGAGCCCATCCGGAGTGTTAAAAAAACCTAATGTTGAATGACAAAATTGCAAAATAAAAAATTTAAAAAAAAACAAAAAAAAATCCAGTTAAATCGGGTTAACTCAAAAGATTGAGATAACTTTATAGAAAAAAAAATCACTTAAAAGAAAAGAGGAAAAAAAAGCACATAGACCAATTTTCAATACATCAAATATTGAATAATGAGATTGAAATACATAATTTTTTTTAAAAAAAAAGTCATCCCGTGTTAACCTTTGAGACCATTGACTCTGTTTATGAACCCGAGACTAACCTCAAAGAAAGAAAATTGTAAGAAATAACAAAGCAAAACTAAAAAAAAAGGTAAAAAATAATTAAAAAAATCAACTTAAAAAAATGGGAAAAATAAAAAGAGAAAACTTAAGCAAACCTCTTAAACTTGATCTAATCTCCAAAACTTGTAACTCGTGAAATCTTAGACCTGGGTTGAATTAAGAAGCTTAATTTTTATTCAATTTGATTTTGAAGGGTGAAATCATGAAAAAATATCAATTTAAAAAACTTGCAAAAGCAAAAAAGATATCAGTAAAAAGAATGAGGATCGAATTTGAAAGATTAAAAAATAGAAGGGATGAAATTGAAAAACATTTGTGATTTTATGATGAAGCGTGTTTTATTTTTTATTTAAAAAAAAAAACTAAGGTCATACACCCGACGATGAAAAAAAGCTAAAGAAAAATGTTAATTTAAAAATTGGAAAGCAAAAGAATGGAGATTAGATTTGATAAGAAAAAAAAAACAAAGAAAACTGAAATTGTTAAACAAAATCAATTTAAAAAATGATTCCAAACAAAAATAATAATAATTAAAAGAATGAGGATTAAATTCGAAAGATGAAATTTGAAGGGGGATGAAATTAAAAAAAACAAACTAATTTTATAAATTATTCAAGATTAAAAAAATATATAATAAAAGGAGAAGGGACCAAATCTAAAGAATCAATAAATTAAAGGATTGTTCTTAAATTTTTAAGGGATTGGTGTGAAAATATAGGTAGGGAAAGAGAAGAGAAGGGGGGGAAATGGCTGACAGTGCCAAATCATTGGAAATCTTGGAACATATGTCTCCCCTTCACATTAAAGGCACTAAGACCTTCCACATGCCGCCATAAAAGATGATGTTTTGTGGCCGAACAATCCCACACATGCCATCTAGTTTTTTATTTTGGGGTTAAATATGTAATTTACTATGAAAAAGATCAATTTAACTATATACAATCTATAAAAGATAAATATATTATAGTGAAAAAACCACATTACCTTCAATGCCTAGTGAAAAGTTTTTCAAGATAGGAGTAATTTTGTCATTTCATAATTCAAATGGATAGTGAAATATCTCTTGGGATAGAATAACTTCTCCTTCTTTTTTAGCAATTTTTTAAATTAATTTAATGAGTCCCTTTACTTGAATAAATAAATAAATACATTATGTTTTTCATATGCAACATTTATACATGGAGTACACGAATTTTCTTTACATCTAACTTTAATGTATGTAAGAGATAATTTATTTCAAACATTTCCTTATCATAATATCAAAGCAAAAAAATGACATGGCTTGGTAGTGAAGTTGATTATGGTAACCAGCACAACAGGAGTTTACTAGCTAGTGGGGGGCATCATCTCACGCACACCTACTTTGCTTTTGTTTAACCATATAAATTAGGGTTGTTAACATAACAGGTGATTATTTTATTCCTTTTCTTTCTCGTGCATACGCATGCAAATTTTACAATAAGCATAGTTAATTTCTTAAAAGAAAACACCATATATTATATTGATGAATGATGACGAACATGTACACCCATATGTCTTCTTGCTTCAAAAGAGAACATATAATGGCCCTCAATCTTTGGAGCAAGTTCATAGATCGCATGATGGATTTTGGGCCCAATTATGATGTGAATAGCTGATATAAAGATTTAGAAAATTATAATCTCTCCCTCTTGTAGCCGCCTCAAACATGCCTTAATTTTCATGGAATCCTTGCTAAATATAAATAAATAATAATGGGAATGATTTCCCCATGGTAGCCGCATGGTTTCCCTACCACAACCCAAGACAAAGCCATATGCACCCTTGAGGAATACCATCACTGAACGTATCAAATTATGTGTGCAGCTCTCACCTCTCTTGCATTGAAGGAGAAAGAGAAAGAGCTGAAGGCCCATTGTGACGTAGTTCGAAGCTTCATCTCTTGGTATTTTAGCTAGAAAGAAAGAAATGTTAGTTGCCTGGGTACATCATGTAAATTTACCTTTTATTTTTATATTTTTGTCATTTGAAATGGTAATTGTGTTTATTTTATGATCTGGGATGCACTTGTTGCTGCTTCCAGGATCCGTCGGAACATCAAAGTTGGCCAGAGAATTCCTGAAAGGCTTTTCAAAATGGGGAAACAAAGATCCTGAGCCTGTGTCTTATTGTCAAACATATATCCATGTTAGGGCTTGCTTTTTCCTTCTATTTGTTACTTTCTTCTACTTCTATCAGAATGCCCATCAGGCTTTGGACTACACAACTGGGGCTTGTTCCTGTGTTATCATGTGAAATTCTCAGCTAAACTAGCCAGCATCCACTCTGTGCTGTGTTTCTTGTTGTTGCATTGCCTGCCGAGTTCTGCAGTTAGTAACCTCTAAAGTTTGTCTCCCACGATCCATTTATATTATTGTGTTTAAGATATTCTGAAAACATGGAATAAGCATCCAGATATTGTCAGTCATAGCTGCTGGGTTCATAGCATTTCAATCCAACTCATGTTTGGCAGGTTTTGAACTTATCCATCTAGCTCCAAACCTTGAATTCTAGTCCAGCACTGTCACCGAAGGATGTTGATGCGTATACTACAGAGATAAAACTAGCATTCTCAAACCCTAAAATTATAGTCATAAGCAAGGAATAGAAATAAAGAAATATCTGATATTTTATTAAAGTTTGAATAATAGTCTGTTTAATAATAAAACAGACCTAATTAGGAAGTCCAAAACTAAGTAGAGAAAACTAATTAAAATTCAAAATTAACTAGAAAAATAACTAAATTAAACAAAGCAACTTTTATATTTAATTTCAAGAGATCCAATGGTCCAATGAATGACGAAAAGGTTTCATATAAAAAAACTACCTCTAGGATCTTTTGGAAAAATCTGAATATGAACAAACGGTCAAATCCTTCGTTATCTAACACGTCCGAGCTTCTTCGCGGACTTTATTTCAGGCCTAGCCCTATCTATGTGGTCCATAAACATGTCAGCAACAGATGTTTCCGGTGAAAAATGGGCAGCATCATGACCTGAAGGCTAGTGGTAAACATGTTTAATCACCATACACCGGATTCTTTCTTCGTACACCCCATGTAAGATTGGAGGAAGGGGTTGAGTTATGTACACCCATGTGACAGGTTATGCTCATCAGGAGGAGGAGGAGGAGATGCTGAGCAGAGATCCTGGGTGGTAGAAGCTTTAACTGTCAGAGTTGCTTCCCTAGCTCCGTTGTCTGATGTTTGATCCTCTTATAGATTGAAACATGCAACAGTTTTCTTGTTACGAAGAACAGATATGCACGGATAGGATAGGAATGCCGGTTATTAGCAAAGGTGTCTCTCTCCCTGTAGTCTAAAGATTACCTTTACCCATTCAACATTCTTGAAATGTACAAAGCTCATGGCTTGCGGGATAATCTAAAGTTATTTATTATTAAAAGAACAGCTATAATTATTCAAAATCTCTTGTTCTTCAATATTTTTTGGCTTTGTACTACTATATTCTCATGATTATTTTTTGTTGTTCATTGCTGCTGATTATTGTTGTTTGTGACTAGAACACAGGATTTTATGGAGGGACTCTGAGTTGGCTTGTTTTAACGAGATCAAGACACAAGTGCCGACCATCTCAAATTGCTCAAGGAAGTTCTGTCTGTGACCATTGCAGTGAAGCTGAGATAAAATCGATGTGCCGCATTCTCTTCAAATCAACCTGCTTCTTGAGCTACATTTAGCAACTGAGGATGCAGTTTTTGTTGCTGTTATTTTGAAGCCTGTGCTGTGTGCTTCTGACAACAGCTAAATCAATGGCACCTGCCTCTGCTCATTCCCTTCGGTGCTCCCCTTATTCCAAAAATCCATTTCCCGTATTATCCTATTAAGGTCTTGGTGTCCGCTTTTTCAAGGTAATGTTTCCCATGGCATCTTGAGTTATTTAGTCTGAATGCTTTCTTATATAGACAAATAGAAAGCTTAGCTGGTGGACTGCACTAGTTGTGGATGGGACATCGTTTCATTCCTAAATAAAGTGAAACAAGTAAAGCTGGGTTTTCTCCCTTCATCCACAACCAACCCGCGGGACATCTAGTATATGATCGGAAAATGATTTGCCTTCACCTAAATGCGAGAATGCCTCTTCAAGTTTAGAGCAAGCCCCTTCCTGTTGTTATAGGGATTGTGCCTTCATCCAAACACTTCCATCCTGTCCCATTAAAGAGAGAGAGACTAAAGGGTTCTATATCCATTCCTCCTGCAAGTTGAGCCATAGGCTCGTTCTTCCATTTTACTAATGACATGCCATCCTTGCCAATGAGAAGAAAATGCTTTCTAATGGGATGCCCCTTTCTTAAAATGAACAATGACAATGGAAGAAATGCCAATTTAACAAGAAGTTAAATTCCCAGCTCACAGCGTCGAGACCAAAAGGTAAGGAAAGATTGGATATTGCAAGAACTGAACTGAAAAATGCAATCTGCTGTTCAAGTTGTTTTTTCACACAATAATGGAGAGCCCACTAACAGTAGAGAAACATTATATCAAGTGGAATTAGCTGAGGTTCTCATTTCTTCGTTGTTAAAAACTTGAAACACACGCAGCTTGCGCAAGCAGCGTATCCATGATAAAAAGAAACGATAACAAAGGCTAGGAGTTGAACTTTATAATCAAGACAAAAACTGAAAAGAATGTTTTCATATAACGAAGAGCTAATAAAGCTTCCACCAACACTTATTCTAACAAAAATTACAATAGAAGTCTTGTTGCAGAATTATACCGTTTAAACAGCTTCCATTGAGAATTGTCAGAGGCTAAATAAAGTTCTACTTCAATTGACATTGTATAATTTTCAATCAACTTGAAGATGGCCGGTAACCACTGAAGGGATCTCCTGAAGTATTCATGAATGCTGAACCAAATCTAAAAATGACTAAGCAACAGAGGACTTTCTAAACTGGACCCAGAACTTCACAGAATGAAACGGTGTGCTTGGCAAAGTGTCAACCCCGGTTTGACTTGATGGTTTGATGCAAGTAGGCAGTGATCAAGATGACAATAGAGAATTCACACCCCCATTATTCTGTGCAAATTTGAGAATTTCTGCAGTTACACAAAAGCGACTCCAGCAAGTACTCAGAATCATTCAGAACTGCTCTGGAGGCTGTATATATTGCCAATCAATCCAACAATACTAACTATTACAGCCAATATTAACATCAGCCATGACAAAAACTTCTCCCCGATGCTTAAACGCTCCCCTCTCTGACTTAACCTCAATGCAATAAGAGATGGGAATATAAAACCTAATGAAACCGCTGTTGTAGCCCCTGTAAATTTGAAAGCAGTCCAGATGTTTGGAATCATAGTAGACCCAAAAAAAATCAGTGCCAATAGAACAGCTGTTAAGGCCAAAGACCTTTTCCTACTCTCTGAAAGGGGAGCTGATCCCTCAAACACCAAGACATCTACTGTTTGTCTTAGAGAGAAATGAACAACAGGAAAAACGAGAACCAAATGAAGAACGTAGCCAATCCTAACAATGTAATTCAAGGCAGAGCTAAAACGAATTCCAAGATCCTTGTCAAAATTAGTCAGCACGTCAGATTCAGTGTCCTTACCAAAAAGTAAATAACCAGAAACAGCAGTCGAAGCATAAACCACAACGCAAAGAACAGTGGTGATCCTGCCCACCCTGTTCATTTTCTGTGGTGTTCGCCCTTCAAGCTCATTGTATATAGGCTGAACATTGAAGTGGCAAACATAAGCGTTTGTCATGATCGGAATCACCACGAGCAAATCCAAAATAGCCCTCTTTGAACCAAAATCAGGGGTCATCCTCGGGGCCTCGATTTTCCCTTCAATGAGCTTAACTAAAGCAACAACAAAACATACCACAACAAAAACCACAGCAAGCGCCACCGAAGCAGCTGAAGTCAAGCTCAAGGAATCAATTTTATCCAATGCACAAAGGGGTGCTAAAAAAACCACCACAACAACCAAAATCACCACCTTCCTGTGATCCCAAAAACCATTTCCTAACCATTGGTCTAAAACACCCACATGATGGAGCGATCCCGACATGACATCACCTATAATAATCAAATATACAACCAAAACACCGGCATTGTTCACAATTATGCAAATTTCAGACAAAACCTTAGACGGTTTGCCTAAGGCATACCGAACAACATCACCATAAGAAGAAGCCTTGCAAAGAACCGCAAACCTAACTAACAATTCAACACTAATTTCAGACAAAATACCCATCAATATTATTAACACAAATCCCAAAACCAACCCAAGAACCTTCATTGTAGCAGGCAAGGCCATAATCCCAGCCCCAATAATGGACGTAGTGAGATTAAAAACGGCACCATGAACACCAGAACCTTTACTTGTTTTCGTCTTCGAAACAAGTGGATAATCATCAATATCAAAATCATCATCATCATCATCATCATCTTCAAAACTTTGGCCATTGCCAATCTTGGGATCAGCAAATCTCTCAACATCATCAAGAGGTAGTAATTTGATGTGGGTCTTTCTTTGGGGTAACGGGTTTTGAATATCATCGTGTATTTGTAAATCTACAAATGAGCTCTTTGATATAGCTGTGTAATTGCTATCCATTATACACACACACACACACAACAGAAACAGAAGGATGAAAGAATAAAAACAAAAAAAAAATGTATGTGCTGTGATGTGAAGACTTACAGAATAGAATAGATTGAAGGACAAATGGAGGTGAAGGGAGGAGGGAGAGCCCTAGATCTCTGGGTCAAAGTTGTTTTCTTTTCTCTTCCCTTTTCTTGTTTTGAATCACAGACAGAGAAAGAGACAAGAGGGGAGAGTTCAAGGAGAAAGCGGTTTTGCTATTGGTGGGTTTGGGCAATCTCTGACTTAAGATATGCTTTGGAAATAATTATTTTTTTTTATTGTTTTTCATAATGAAAATTTACCATTAAAATATTTTTTATTTTAAAATATTTTTTTATTTTTAAAAAATTATTTTTATATTCATACATTAAAACAATATAAAAATACTAAAAAATTAAATTTAAAATAAACAAAATAAATTTTTAAAACATTAAAAAAAAAAACAAAATTAATGCACGCTACATACACCACATCATTTGTTCAGTGGAATGTATGACTTTGTCAAAATCTGTATTACGTGGCAATAGCATTTGGTTCTATCCCCAACAACATATAAGGAGGGTCTGGGCAGTGAACATCGTTTTGCTTCTTCTTTTTTAAAATTAATTTTTTTAAATATTTTATATTATTTTATTATAATAATGTGAAAAATAATTTTAAAAAAAATATTATTTTAATATATTTCTAAACAAAAATATTTTAAAAAGTTGAAACACTTTAAGAAGTATATGAAATAATATAGAGAAATTAGATAAAATAAAGAATAAAAGATGAAGATGAAATTTTGTTTAATAATGGTGTCTAAGATAATTTTTTCATTGCAAATTTGTGTGTGCTTGCTTTTGTTTTTCATGTTTCAAATTCATTAGAAATCATACCATAATTATATTAAAAAAACAAAAGCAAAATTGTGTACTGATTATAATTAAAATTTTGATATATTCAATTATTTAGATGAAGAATGAGATGATTTCAATATATAATTTTATCTTTTCACTTTTATTATTTAATTGTAGTCTATGGTTTTTTATTGAGTTGTTTATTGGAGAATATATGTGAACGTATAAGCATGCTTATTTATTTTTTATTTTTTATTTTTTAAAAGGTTGAAGATATAAATGGTATTTGCTTTTATTTTAATGGTTATTAGAGACATAATTATATCAATAATAGTCATTATGTATTCATAAAATTTTATTGAATATGGTCTGTTGTTAATATAATTTCATTAATAGTAAAGTAGGACGCCATCATTACAAATATCACATGACTTAAAACCAAAAAATATATATTTATAAGCATGGATATTTGAATTTAATCAAATAAAAAAGAAACTTTTTTTATTATTCCGGGTCAGCTTGCACGCACCTTGACTAATTTCACGGGACTCGAAGTTAACGACCATATAAGTCTCCAGTGGCTATCATATTAACAGTTGTAGGGCTACAACCTGATACCACAAAGGGAACAAACTCTTTTGTCTCAAATTCTTACCACTGGATGATTAAAAAATAAACTTAATACTATAACATTAACCATTGACATTTTAAGCAAAATCTTACCCTCTTTATTTTACAAACTTTTAAATAAGTTTTTTCTTTTTTCGAGTTGTCAAAAATAAGACCTTTTATTTTCATATTTCTTAATCAAAGAAAATATTTACCCCTATTAATGAAAGAAATAAGATTGTCGTGTGGTATTAAAATTTCTTCCCAACAACATATCTATCAACTTTGTCATCTAAAAATACATTTGAAATTGTGATTCGACTCTAATCCACTATGGATCATTGAACAAACTTGTAGTCAAATACAAATTAAAAAAAAATCAAATATTAAAGGTAATAAATCAAATAAAATCGTAAATATTATAGGGACTTATACATAGGGTTCGGCGGGGGAGAAAATAAAGGAATGGGCTATCACGAGTAATATGGCACCGAGAACCATCAAAAAGAGGTGTTTTGTAGGAAGGGATTTATACATAGGGTTCTTTATAGTTCGGACTACAAAAACCAACCGAATCAAGTAACTTAAATTTTAGAAAATTTAAACTGGATCGATTTAATTTGGTGAAATTTGGTTTTTTTAATCATAAAACCAGGAAACCTAATCCCATCATATATTGGCTTTTTTTTAATTTTTTTAAATGGGCTTATATTAAATTGAGCTTTCAAATTTTCTTTTTAGGTTAAGTTTACAGGCTTTTTAATCAAATTAATAGATTGATATTTTTTTAATTTAACTTTCCTTATTAGCCTTAAATATATATGAGTAACAAAAAATTTAAAATGCTTCACATCTTGGCTCTTGCTATCTTTAATATGACACCGAGAAAACAAAGGAATGGGCTGTCACGAGTAATATGACACCGAGAACCACCAAGAAGAGATGTTTTGTAGGAAGGGACTTATACATAGGGTTCAGGGGGAAGAAAACAAGGGAATGAGCAGTCACGAGTAATATGACAACGAGAACCACCAAAAAGAAATGTTTTGTAGGAAGGGACTTATACATAGGGTTCTTTATAGTTCGGACTACAAAAACCAACCGAATCAAGTAACTTAAATTTTAGAAAATTTAAACAGGATCGATTTAATTTGGTGAAATTTGGTTTTCTTTTATCATAAAACCAGGAAACCTAATCCCATCATATATGAGTTTTTTTTAATTTTTTTAAATGGGCTTACATTAAATTGAGCTTTCAAATTTTCTTTTTAGGTTAAGTTTATAGGCTTTTTAATCAAACTCTTTAAAATTTTCTTATTAGGTTTAATTTTTCATAAGGCTTTTTAATCAAATTAATAGATTGATATTTTTTTAATTTAACTTTCCTTATTAGCCTTACATATATATGAGTAACAAAAAATTTAAAATGCTTCACATCTTGGCTCTTGTTATCTTTAATATGACACCGAGAAAATAAGGGAATGGGCTGTCACGAGTAATATGACACCGAGAACCACCAAAAAGAGATGTTTTGTAGGAAGGGACTTATACATAGGGTTTGAGGGGGGGAGAAAACAAGGGGATGAGCTGTCACGAGTAATATGACATCGAGAACCACTAAAAAGAGATGTTTTGTAGGAAGGGACTTATATATAGGGTTCTTTATAGTTCGAACTACAAAAACCAACCGAATCAAGTAACTTAAATTTTAGAAAATTTAAATTGGATCGATTTAATTTAGTGAAATTTGGTTTTTTTATCATAAAACCAGGAAACCTAATCCCATCATATATGAGCTTTTTTTAATTTTTTTTAAATGGGATTATATTAAATTGAGCTTTCAAATTTTCTTTTTAGGTTAAGTTTATAGGCTTTTTAATCAAACTCTTGAAAATTTTCTTATTAGGTTTAATTTGTCATAAGGCTTTTTAATCAAATTAATAGATTGATTTTTTTTAATTTAACTTTTCTTACTAGCCTTAAATATATATGAGTAATAAAAAATTTAAAATGCTTCACATCTTGGCTCTTGCTATCTTTAACGTGCAAATAAACTTTTGTCAGATGAAGGCTATGAAAATCCAAATCAATGCAATATAAAAAATGTATGATCAAATTTGGGCACCTCAAATTAAAAGATGTGCTCACACTAGAAAAATTAACATTAGCAAATAGATACATTATCAACCAACAATAAATTATCATAAACATCTAACAAAGTTTGAAGAAACAAATCCAGCAACAGCAGCATCCAAAACTTTCAGCAAAAGCAAAAGCTAAAAGATCCAATAAGAATAATGCTATAAAGACTAGCAAATTAGCAACATATTAGAGTTCGACTATTAAAAGAATTAACAGTCCAAAATTTTAAAGGAAATTAACAAGGTAAAGTAAATCAATTACCCAAAACAATTATATTCCAGGATTGCACCAACATCATCAATACTATTTACAATCAGTTGAGATTTTCAAACTTTCACCAAATTCTATAAAATCATAAATTAAAATGCTAGATTAAACATAAAAAAAAATAAACAATATTATAAAATAACTACATTTAAATTTGTAAGGGAAATTACCTAACTCAATCATCTCGAAATTTTCAATATAATTCATGAAGGTTCTAATGTTGATTGGAATTGGTGTTAAACATAACCAATTTTGACAACAAACAAATGCTTGCACTATCGATGGAGATAAAGAGCTTCAAAATGGATCTAATATACGACTGCCAGTATTGAAGGTTGTTTCAGAAAACAACCGTAGATACCGAGATAACTAACACGTGTTATGCCACTTTAGAAAAAATCTTGTATTTTATAGCATTATACCTCCACCAACCTAAAATATTTAATTTAAAGTCATTAAGATCCTCACAATTATCACCCAAATACCTTTCAACCTTATTTTTTCTTTCTACACCACCTTCTTCCTCTAAATGTTTTTTAAATTGAGAAGTTAAGTTATCTAGCATATCATCAACCACCATTAAATCAATGTTAACATCTTTATTTATACTAGTTCCAACCTTATGAGCAACCTCAACATCCTCATCAACTTTCATATAATTCTCAAACAACCTTAGCAAAGTATCTTTAACCTTCATTGTAAAAATTTTAGCATCTTCAACATCATATAATCTCCCAAAACAAAATCTCACATACTTCAATTTGAAACATGGATCGAACACAATAACCACATACAACATAAAGTTTTGTGTATCTTATTCGCCCCCCAATATTTTTTATACTTTGTCATCATATTTTTGGTCATTTTACTTACATAAACATCTTCACTTCTACAAAGTTGAGATATACTTGTGTGTATGAAAATCAATTCATGGAAAAAAGAATTAGATGTCATATACAAAGAGCTAGAAAATTTCAATGTAACCATGTAAAATAATTTCAAGAACTTCACAAATGATCTAGCTTTTTTCCAATCTTCTAAAACATGAGGACCTAAATTTTTTTTCCTTTTTAAATCAACCTCAAAGTAACTCAAATACCTAGGATCGATTTCTTATAACCTCATAAAAACCACATCAAATTTAGCAGCAGCATCTAGCATCTAGCATCTAGCATCTAGCATCTAGCATCATAGATGTAGAGTTCTATCTAGTTACAACATCCAAGCAAATATATGTTTTTACTCTCAATTTTCAACCTCTCCGCACATTGGTTAAAAACAAGTTAGATTGATGTCCAAGTATCGGTTATTAAATATAAACGTTGGCAAAGTGTTCTTTATAACAAGAGTGGCTCTTTCATAGAATAGGAGTATTGTGCATACTATAGATGTCATTTTCTTCTTGTTTTTCATTAAACAATAGTTACTTTTATGCTTCTAGTGCTCGTAAAGAAGTTGTGTTGAATTTCTTGTTGATGGAATAGAAGATTGTGAAGATGTTCTTGTATGACCATAATAACATTATTGAATACATGCATTTGATGAGTGAGTTGTTGAAGGAGATTTATGGAGTTGAAGTCCATGTGATAGGGAGATCAGTTACTCTTCCTTATCATGGATTTATTATTAAATTATAAATGGATTGAAGAACATTAGACTAATTATACAACTTATAAAATTACAAGGACTAATTAATTAGTTTTGATAAATTATAGAGATTAAGTTTGAATTTATTTCTTTGAGCCATTGTTCTTGATTTTATCACAAGTCTAAAAAATCATATATCACCAAAACAAAAGGCATATAAAGACCAAATGCAATATTATAACCACCAAACCCATTTGTTAGCCATCCATTGACGAATATATAGATCTCTTAGAAAAATAACTTTCAATGAATATATTATTAAAAAAAACTAACTAAGAGGGTTTAATGATTCCATGTGACCTACAAAAAAATCACT
The DNA here is from genome assembly GCF_951802175.1 of Populus nigra. Lineage (NCBI taxonomy): Eukaryota > Viridiplantae > Streptophyta > Magnoliopsida > Malpighiales > Salicaceae > Populus > Populus nigra. Next base: position 3,325,632 of record NC_084859.1, read on the forward strand.
ATAGAATGATTCCTTTTTCTGTTCCTTAATTTATTTATATTGGTCCCTTTATTTTTTTTATTTGGCCATTTAATATTGCGTTAATTTAAGAGTGGTCTTGGTGATTTTTTTGTTATTCCTATGTAAGGGAAACTTGTGGTATCGAGAAAATATTCTATTACTTGGTTAATGCTTGGTTTGAAAAATAAAATTTAATTTTAATGATTTAAAAGAATTAGAGATTCGAGGATCGAATTTGAAGCTCAAACAAATGTTTAGTCTTTTTTGTTTTGCTAACATCATGGATTAATTTGCATAGGCAAGAGAAAAGTTCATGTTCTTTTTTTTGGTCACTTAGGATTTTTAAAAAATTTGATCCTTCCATGATATCTTTATTTTGACCTAGTAATTTATTTTGGTTGCCTAAATATGAGAATCGTAATATCAAAGGAAAATTCAGGTTCCTGATTAATGATTAGTTTTGCAATATAAAATAAAATTTTATTGATATAAAATAATTAAATGTTGAGTGATCAAAATTGAAACTAAAAAAAATATGGTAAAATGGAGTCGATAGGTAAGGGAAACCTGGCTACACGTGTAAAAAATGTCAACATGTGAAGGAAGTCGGCGAGTAGTACGTGTGAATTTCTTCGATGTCCAAACACTGCTTTTCTAGGTGGCACTAGAAGCGACACAATAAAGCGAGGCAGCTTGTGTCAGCAGACAAGCATCAATGAGACTCCAACGGTATTTTTTTTAAATCCCTCCCTCTTTTCTCTCTATTCTCCTCGAATTCCATGTTATCTAGCCAAAATTAAAATGTGTCATATCATTTTGTTTTTATATCAAATATGTTCCTTATTCTTTGTTGCGATGTCGCGGTTGCACAAATTAATTACCCTAGCTTCAAACACAACACACAAGCTAGTATAGAGCAAGTAAGGGGTCGATTCCATGAGGAAGGTTCAAGTCAGATTTTTATGCTAGATGATATGCAATTTGGAGGGGTGTGGACGTTATATAGGCTAAAGCAAAAGAAAACAAAAAACTATCAAACAAAATTTAATAAAATCAAAAAATTATCAAAAGAACAAACCTTGGTTGCAAGCACACATCCACCTATAGAAATCAGAACTGATCATGGAAACAAAACATCATTTTATATTCTGAATATTTATCTCTTCTTAACATTGGTTAGTTAACGGATCTGCCATATAACTAACTCTAATCATCAAACAATCACAATGTTCGCACTAGTAATTTAATTCAATGGCAGTTTTAAGAACTAGATAAGTTGATTAATCAAGAAAATATAATTATCCGCAGTCTATGTTTGATTTGATTGAATGTTCTCCCTAAGATTAATAATGTAGATCCGCCATAATTATTAAACTCAGTTGCTTCACAAGTTCATATACCACAACTCCGGTTTTGATATCAAACTTAGCAATAGATTGTCTACAATAATAACTTAGAGTCCGCTCTAGCAATTAAAATAAACAATCATAGGAAAAATAAGCATAGGAGAACAAACATATTCATCATATAAACTGAAAAAAAAGGTAAAATAAATCTCACAGTTCTTGAAATCCGAAGGTTTCCGTGTCTTTGCAACCAAGAAAAAGTGTTTAGCCTTGCATGTTTGTTGAAAAACTAATCAAAAAGTAGGAAGAATGCATAATTTATGGTTTCTTAGAGGAAGGGGGTGTTTTTCTCTTCTTGACTGGCTGCTGCCTCCCTCTTCTCTCTTTCTTTTTATATCTTAGGAAACCCTAGTCTCTATTTTACAAAATAGTCCTTTATTAAGTAGACTGTTTACATTTAAGTACTTCAATAACTATTTTTCTAAAAAAGGAAAAATAGTCTTCCATGAAATCTTCAAGCTTTGACTTAAAAGAGCTAAATTGCTGAAATAAAAACTTGGATATCGGTTTAGATGCTTCGGAATGTAATTTGGACTCGTTTCTTCACGAAACCTATTTGCTGCCAGAATTCAGATGTCATCTTTAAAAAATCATATCTCCCTCAAATGACATCTTTTTTGGATGAAATATGGAGAGTTTATAGAACTTTGAGTCATGAATCCAAAACAATTTAGTTTGCATCAATTGGACTTCTGTAACTTCAGATATTCAAGTTGGAATGGTCGAAGGTCAACACTAGCAGATTGCGAGATTTGACTTTGAAGGCTGCGATTTCCATGCTCTTCCTTATTTTATTTCCTTGACTTAGATGTCCAGAAATTTATGGATGTTAGCTTTTTAATTCCACTGGAATCACTTCATTTCAACCTCTAGAGCTCGCGCTCTGCACAAAATATCGACTGAAGGTCAAATCTGTCAATTATCTCCAATTTACTCCTTTTTGCATCTTTCATCCAAAAGTGCCTTCAAAACATAAAATAAAGAATATCAAGGCATTTTATATATAAAACATAGGTAAAACACTAGTTAAATATGGGTGAAACTATCGAATAATATGGTTGCATCATTCTTCTTATTGTATTTTTTTTGTGTTTGGTCCTTTAAAAAAATTAATTTTTTTTACAATTCATCATTCAATATTAAGTTGATTGGGAAATGGGCTTTATGATTTTTTTGATGAGGTAATCTAGTCTCATGACCCCCAGGTCATGGGTTTGAAAAGTTAACTTTTTAAGTCCTCCTTTTACACCTATTTGTTTTTCAATTTCATCATTTGACATTAGATTTGTTGGAAATCGGGCTTTATGATTTTCTTTATCTTCCTTTCTATGGGGTTATTCCGGCCTCATGACCTGGATTGCAGGTTTGGTAATTTAGCCTAGGTTGACTCAAGTTTTTTTTATTGTCTTTTTAGATTGAATATTTTTCTTATTTTATTCTTCAATATTTATTTGGTTTGGGAATTAGGCTTCATAATCTTTTATTTCTTTTCCTTTTATTAGGTAATCTCATTCACATGATCTGAGTCGCACAGTTTGGTAGTCTTACTGAGATTTGCTAGTATTTTATTTTTTTAAGGTCCTTTTTGTTAATTGATTTTTTTTTATTTTATCCTTCTATGTAGGGTTTATTAGGGATTGGACTTCATAATATTGTTTTTCAATTTTATTTATGTGGGATTATCTCGGTCTCATGACCCAGATCGTGTTATCACGTTAACTTAGGTTAACTCGGATTTTTTTATCCTTTTTATAAAAAAAAATCAATTTCTTTTTTTCAGCATTATGTTGGCTAGGAATTAAATTTCGTAATTGTTTTCTTTTTATTTCTATGAGGTCATCACATTCTCATAACTCCAGTCATGTGTTTGATGTTTAAATTAAGGTTGACTCGAGTTTTTTTATTATTTTTTTTAGATTTTGATGTATTTTTTTATTTTGGTCTTAATATTATTTTTTTACATACATTTTTTTATTAAATTCCATGTATGTTTTACTTTATTATCTAGTAAAATTGTATGAATCTTTTTGGAATCATGGCAAGGTGCCTTTTCATAACATTCATAAACATTTGTTTTCCTAAACTTTTTTTTTACATTGAAAATAAATTTTAACATTGCCTGTGATGTAATCTTGGTCGTCTATCTATAAGTAAAATACCAAACAAGTACTTTTAATGTACACTAATATCGTTTCATGCAATATGGCAAATATTTGTTGGTTTCAATGGTGATAAGGAATTTTTGGATTGATTTCTAAATAACATATTTCTTTTTTGGTTGATTCTATCAAATCTTGCATTTTCTTATTGGATGGGGTCAAATATTCTTTGATAATTTATTTTATCCCATCGACAACTTTCATAATAGAAAATTAATTATTTTAAAAACCCTTTTGAATTATTAATTTTTTTTTTTTGGTACAAGGGAAATAAAAAGCAGAAACTAATAACCTCTACAAAAACAAATGTTCATAGAGTCAGCAAGCAGAAAAGAAGATAACCCTATAGGGGGATCATCCTAAATATGAAGCTCTGTCTGATCTCTAAAAAGTTACAAAGGACTTGCCTATAACCCCAGTTCCAAGCAATCAAGAGGCCATGCTTCAAGGCGAGGAGCTCTGGAAGTAACTTAGGACCATAACCTGCAAAGCCAGAAAATCCAAGCACCCAATTACCCTCTCAGACTCCAAAAAGTCCTTCAAATCCTATAGATCTAGGATTACCAATAGAGCTTTTGTCCATATCCAATTTAATGAATCCTTGGATTGGACTCTGGCAAGAGATCATGGTGGCATTTGAACGAGCCGCATCCCTACCATTCCACCCCGTGATTGCATCTGCATCATTTAGAGTTATGAGCAATATGGCAATTAAAATGCACCAGATTTATAGAAAAGTTTTCATGGAAAATCAGCCAAATAAAGATTTTACACTTCTCTGGAGCATTTAACTTCTATAGCCAGCTCCAATTCAAGTCACTTCGAACACACCCATCTCTATTCAGAAGCCATAAAGAGGCGAATTTCGTAGAATAAATCCTTTTCATAATAGCTGCCCAAATCACTCTGTCGACTCCACCAAGTTATGAAGAAATGGGGTTTAGCCATTATGCGGTATCTAACAGCCTCTGGAATATACATTGCCAGCTTGCTGAAGTCCCAAGCCCCGTTAGTCCATAAATCCTTCACTTTGTAGCTTGCATCTTACACATTCACGTGCTCAACAATATTGCTCAAATGCCCTTCTTCTAACCAATGGTCAAACCAGAATGAAATATCCCCTCCACCTAGTTTATAAATGAAGCCTTCTCGCAACTGAGTAAAAGTTTTAATAAGAGACAGCCACATGATAGAAGAATTAGGAGAAGTTGTAGTTGTACACGGTTTGTTATTACACAGATTTCAAGCTTGCTTACCCAGAAGAGCAACATTCGCAGCTCTAGTATCCCAAATTCCGAGACCTTCAATTCTCCTTGGGCACGGAATCGATTCTCAATTAACTAGATGAAGACCACCCTCTCCATCGAACCTTTCTCGATAAAATTCCTGATCAATTTATTGATACCATTACAAATCGATTAAGGGAGTCAAAAAATTGCATGGCTTAAGTGGGGATTGAAGAAATAACTGCTTGAGCAAATGTGGCCCTCCCCGCTTTATTAAGCAACCTTCGTTTTCCAATCCACCAGACCGGATTGAATTCTATCAATAATAAAGACGTTTAACTCTCCCTTGGATAAGAGGGAACCCAAGATATTTGCCAAGACTACTAGCAAATTTGATAGGAGAGAGTTGAGATATGTCATGTTTAATTCTCCGCAGCACATTTCTTGAACATATCACCCTAGATTTATCAATATTAACTTTTAACCAGAAGCATTACAAAGTCTGTCAGCATATTAGTCATGATCTGTATCTAGCAGTACTGGCTTTAGCCAATAACAGGACATCATCAGTGAAGAATAAGTGTGATATACCTGGCCCTCCTCTCAAATGGTGGATACGATGCCAAATCTTCTCTGAAACTTTCTTTGTAATTAAACATGCCAATTTCTCCATACAAAAAACAAACAAATAGGGAGAAATTAGGTCTCCTTGTCTAAGGCCACGAGTAAGAGTAAAGGAGGGACACTTAGACCCATTCCATGAGTGAGGGAGGAAGACCTCACACAGAACATAATTAGAGATATTATACCAGAAGGAAAGCCAAAATCCTCTAGAGTGGACTGCTAGAAGTCCCAATTCACCCTATTATAGGCTTTCTCCAAATCAATCTCTGCCGCCAGAGTACCCCGCTTGCTTTTGGAGTGATGCATGCAGTGCATTACTTCTTGAGCAACTAGGGCGTTATCAGTACTGCTCCGACCATGGATAAAGCTGCTCTGGAGAGGGCTAATTAAATCATCTATATAAGGTCGCAGCTTGTTCACCAGCACCTTAGTAATGAGTTTATAAACTAAATTACAAAGGCTAATAGGGCGAAACTACTTCAAACTTGTAGGTCTCTCCTTTTTGGGAATTAACACAATAAGAGTATCAGTTAGATCTTTATCAAAACATCCATCAATAAAAGCAGCTTGAACTAGATGCTAGATGTCATCCCTAACCACATTCCAATATTTTTTGAAGTAAAAAGTTTGGAAGTCATCCTTCCCCGGAGATTTAAAAGATGTTGCATAAACATCCTCATTAGAAACTGGTTTCTCTAAATTAGAGATTCCTTGTGGAGATAATTTAAGCAAAGAAACAAACTCCATAAAATGAGTAGTAACTGTTACCTCAGAGCAGAACAGATTCTTGTAAAATTGGATGGCCTCTTCCTGCAGTTTAGAATCATCAGTGCACCTAGACTCATCAGAGAGAAAAGGCTTATTAATCATGTTCTGTCTTCTCCGTATAGTTGTATGAGCTTGAAAGAACTTTGTATTCCTGTCATCGTAAGTAACCCATTATTCTCTAGATTAATAAAACCAAAGAATTTCCTCCTGTTGAAGAACAACATTATAATCATGACGTAAAGATTTTTCTAGAGAAAGAAGTGAATCATCAGTACAGTGCTCAAGACACCTCTGGACACCATTAATCCAAGCTTCAAATCGTCTTGTCCTGTGGAAAATATTCCCAAAAATGTGTTGATTGAAAGAAATAAAATCCTGTCAAACCTCCAGCGGGATATTATGGTAGCCTCTATCTCAATCGCTACAAACAATATCTTGATAATCCGAGTGGGTAGTCCAGGCTGCCTCAAACCTAAAAGGCCTTTCACAAGTCAGTCTAGGTGGTATCCCACAGCGAAGAATAATCAGGTTGTGATCAGAATGAAGTTTGCAAAGAGTTTCAACATAAGCTTTGGGAAAACTAGTTTGCCAATCCGAAGAAGCCAGCACTATGTCAAGCCATTTGGCTAAGTAACGAACCCCGTGAATATGTATGTGCCAAGTAAAATTAGGGCCCTGGTGGCCCAAATCTAAAACCTCACAACCTGACCTCATCTGCAAGAAACGCGAAGCCCTAGCCTGGGAAAAGAGATCTCCTCGAGTTTCAGAAGGAGAAGATATTTCATTGAAGTCGCCAATGAGGGCTCAAGGGCCGTGTACTTTCAACTTTACTGTATTCAAATAATCTCAAGGCTAAAGTCAAACTCCAGGAATGGGCGACGCATAGACTGTCGATAAGAACTATGAGCTCCTTCCCATAGAAATCTGAATGGTAACACATTGCCCATTGATATCCAAGGTCGAAAGGGAGACAGAGCTAACACAAGATAGAACCCATTTTTAGGTTGGTTGCCATTGCATGTGCAGCAAATGGTTGGCACCAACCATTGACTATTGGCAGCCACCATTGTTGAATGAGCTGGAGTTTAGCAGCCACCAATGTTGACAACAAAGCAAGAAGAGCTGCCATGAAATGCCTATAAATAGAGGCATTATGAGAGAGTAAAATTGTGAGAGTTGTAAGAAATGTAGAGAAGAAGAGAGAAAGTGAGGGGCTGCAATGGCAGCAACCTTGCTGCCATTGCAGCAGCTGCAAGTGCAGTAAGAGAGTTGATGAGTTGAGTAGAGTGGATGTAATCCTCCTCCTCTACATGTATTTATTGTATCCTTTCTCTATCTCTAATAAAATAGACCTCTCCCGTGGATGTAGGCGATTTGCCGAACCACGTAAAATATTGTCACAGTGTGCTTAAGCCTCCAATATGAGCAAATATCAGAACATCACCGCTCGGAATTCCCAACAATTGGTATCAGAGCTATGGTTTAAAGGGGTGTTTGATTTTGCTCAAAAATGAAAGTTGTCAAAATTGTGTTTTGACCATACCACTGTGTAGAGGAGGAAGAGACGAAGCCACTGTTGAAAACCGCGTCGAAATCGGATGTCGGAAACCTCCACACGCGCCGGCGAGGAGACTGCCCACGCGCACAGACGCGCGCCACGCGTCACACGCGTCTTCTTCACCCGGATGAGCCGACCCGACCCGAATACCAGGTGACCGGACCCACGTGCCAGACCCGGATAATGATGACGTAATCATGACGTAACCATGACGCCAGCATACACAGTCAGCATGCCATGTCAGCGTCCAGTCAGCAGACACGTCAGCTCAGTGAGACCCACCTGCCACGTCACCAGACGCCAGCCGAGCCGAGTTGAGCCGAGCCGAATTGGAGCCGAGCCGAGCCTCGAGCCGAGGGACAGGATCCAGTGTAGCTGATCCTACGTGCAAACGGATCTGAGATTGAATCTGAGCCGTTGATCAGGCCAGAATTGTTTTGATCAAATCTTAGCCGTCTGAAATGCGATTTGGATGATTTCAGACTTGTTTCCAGCTAATTTGATCATTCCGGATGCAATGGTACGGTCCGATCGTTGAGATTTGAGACCGAAAGTGGTGGTGGTGAATTAACAAAAGAGATTGCCCGATCAGGAGGCATCCAATGGTCTTCATGGTGGATGTTGGAGATGAAGAAGAAGAAATCGCACATGTTTACCCAATTGCATGTGCTGAACTGCTAAGTGGGGAGAATTTTAATTGCCTTGAGGGAAGGCAAAATTGGAACACTCTAGACACCCGATCATGTGGATAATTTGAGGTGAATAGTGGAAATTGACAAAGACCAATCTTGACGAATCTAGGAACTGGTAGTCTCGCCAGATGTTGAGAAATCATGTGTTAAACCAGTATATTCCAGATCACTTGTAAAGGAAAGCCGGGACAAAGCTAGCAAATGGTTGTATATACGGAAAGACAGTACGATGGATAGATATGGCCTGAGAAGTTCTGTCTAGGAGATTGGGTTTTAAGCGGGACCAGTGCGACCCCTCCAATCTTTCCTGGGAACTTGCTTAGTGGAAGGATTATCCATACGATACTATTTTTGTATATATAGTAGTTTGTAATGAAACGGTTGAAGACTAGCAGGATGACGGCACAAAGGAACAGTTGGGTTCCGTATGTTCAAGGATCTGATGAAGTGGTGATTTCTCCAAAGAAGTTAGATTCGGTGATTGTGATTTCTCGAGGGGAGAATTGATAAAGACCCTGATAATGGAAGAGAAATACAGCAAGGGGATAAAGATTGGCACCCTATTTTGACTTGGAGAGGTGTTGTGACAGGATGAGCTGCTGTCAAACATAAGCAAGGAATAGGGAAAATCTGGAGAACATAAATTGCACGAGGGCACACGGAGATTGTGCAGGAGTACCCGTAGGATCCAACGAGGTAGTGTAATGAGACAACAGGTGCAATGAGAAGAAGTGTTCCCAGATGAAGCTCAGAGCAGAGACTGTTAAAGTTTGTACAACAGGAAGTCTCTTATGCTCTTGATGAAGACAACAAGCGAAGACCTTTCCAATGCATGCAAGGATGGAAAGAGAGCTGTTACAGAGGCACCTAATTGAGGGGGTGCAAACGCCTGTGATAAAAGGTGACCGCCTATGACGAAAGGCGAAGACACCAAAGAGAGTTGGTGTAGGTGGAGCTGTCAAGCAGAAAGGCATAGAAGCTCCAAACATAGAAATCGAGGTGGAGGATTGCGAGGAGTATACCGCAAGTTTCTCTTTCTATGTGATTAGTGGCAGCTATCTCTCCCATAGTGCACATGGTGGTAGAGAATTCTGGAGCCACTTTGAAGCATCTCAACTGAAGGAGGATGCGACCACCTATGAAAGGTGAAGACACCTTAGAGAGAAGGTGTGCGGGCTGTGATAGAAGCCCCAGTTCAGACCGCCGCATGGTGACGAGCGGAAACACCGAAGGAGAAGGTGTGTGGGCCACGATGTAAGCCCAGTTCAGAACGCCCCAGAGCCAATGTGATGGCTAGACATGAGTGGACAGGTGTATAGCCAATGAAGTGGTTATGATGAGTATGGAGACAAATGCAGAATTGACTTTCATGGATATTGCCCCCATGCTAAAGATCAATGAGCTAGAAGACATTTGCCTTGGACAATAAGTGTGTGACTTGTGGAGCATTAAGACGCGGCTGCTATGAAGGAGCAGAGGGCATGCGCAGGTTCCGCGAACGAGTTGACTCTTGTCAAGGTGGTGAGCTCGGTAATGGCATTGTAATACTCAGAGTATGAAGACATATATGGATCAACCTTTAATGGGTTGCCCCTATAGGTGAAGGTGGAGAGCTACCTGGACTCTTACGACTAAGAGCGAGAGACTCACGGAGAAGTAAGGCGTGGTTCCTAGGGTGGAACAGAGGGCAGGCGCAACTCCTGGATGAGTAGACTCTTGGAAGAGTGGTGAGCTCGTGATCATATTGAGATACTCAGATAATGACTGTCGCACTTGGAAAAAGAAATTTCCGTTTGAGGGGGTGTTGTAAGCCTTGATGTAAGGCTTGATGAATCATTCTGGACCGAGCATGGTTGATACGCTCGAAGGGGAATGTTGTGTTCCAGAGACAAGCGTTAACACTCTTCAGATGTGATGTGGGAGACTATCTGGTTGTAGTGATCCTTTTGTGTGAGAAAAGGTGTGCTTTAGTAACTCTGATGATTGAAAGGTTTAGCGAGTACCTGTAAACTCGGCCACAGACGCTCTCAGAATGGTAAGCTTGGAAGAGCTACAAGATGCAAGCCTGTGCTGAAGAAGCAAGAGGACAGTTGCCCCACATGAATGGCAAAGGGGGTGATTGTTAGGTTGGTTGCCATTGCATGTGCAGCAAATGGTTGGCACCGACCATTGACTATTGGCAGCCACCATTGTTGAATGAGCTGGAGTTTGGCAGCCACCAATGTTGACAATAAAGCAAGAAGAGCTGCCATGAAATGCCTATAAATAGAGGCATTATGAGAGAGCAAAATTGTGAGAGTTGTAAGAAATGTAGAGAAGAAGAGAGAAAGTGAGGGGCTGCAATGGCAGCAACCTTGCTGCCATTGCAGCAGCTGCAAGTGCAGTAAGAGAGTTGATGAGTTGAGTAGAGTGGATGTAATCCTCCTCCTCTACATGTATTTATTGTATCCTTTCTCTATCTCTAATAAAATAGACTTCTCCCGTGGATGTAGGCGATTTGCCGAACCACGTAAAATATTGTTACAATGTGCTTAAGCCTCCAATATGAGCAAATATCAGAACATCACAGCTCGGAATTCCCAACACCCATATGCCACCAGCATGTCCTTGGGCTTTAGAAACAGCCACTGGAGTATAACCAATATTGTACCAAAAATTATTGACCTTCAAAAAATTGGCATGCGTTTCCAACAAGACAAACAAAGAAAGATGGTACTGCCTTGCCAATTCTTTGCAGTGGCGTTTGCTTATCTTATTAGCGCCACCATGAACATTCCATGAGATTATAGAAAATCCATAAACATATTCATATTAAAAAGATAGATAATAAGTAGCAAAAGTATAGCAGAACAGTTACTACCTACCATCCATCTGCATGGCCATCCCCTCATTGAACCCCTGATCACCTGAACAATTAATAGACATGGCCATGCCCTCAACCCTCGGCATAGTTCCTTCTGAAGTTCGAGTAATAGGAGAAAGCTCAATACCTAGGTCACGAGGAGTATCTTTCAAAACAAAGGCCGAAGAATGAGCATTGACACCCGTCGAAGCTGAAATAGAACTTGGATTCAAATTCCCTTCCGCGTGCTGCATTATTTCCTTGCCTTTGATGCTCCCGTCATACCCTCATCAGACCTTTCAGCAATAAAAAAAACAATCAGTTATGTGATTTCTTTTTCCTTGTAACTGTCAACCAGTCACCATGTGTTGCTGGAACAGTTATGTCTTTCATGGGATTAAATTCTGTCATGGCTTCCGTTACCTTGCGTGATTCCTCAGCCACCACCTCCACATGAGCAGCAGCATTCAACTCAACCATGGTGGGTCCGGTCTTCTTGACTAGCTTGCACTCCTTGCCATGGTGGCCATAGCATCCACACTTCCTATATATTATATGAAGTTCTTTGTACTCAACATTATACCAATGATATTTAATCCAAACTCTACCCACCACTGGTTTTTTGAGCTCAATCTCAACACAAACTCTTGCAAATCCGCCTCTATCTACATTGCTGGTATGCATATCTACCTTAATGGGCTTACCAATGGCTGGCCATGGCCATCAAGAGATTCTCATCATAAAATACTAGGTTTAGACTAGGGATACAAATCCAAACCATGGAACGATTTTAGCTAGCAGATGATGATACAAAATTCGTCGATCAGTGACTAACAGCTAAGTGATGAGCAAACACCATCCAAGGGCCTTCATTGATAACTTTTGTTTTATCCACTTCAAGACCAAACTTTACCATAAAAAAGCCATTGGCAGCATCCATCAGTTCAAAACCACCCGTCAACTTCCATAATTTTTTTAATCTCGTGTTCAACTGATAAAATCCAATCTCTTTGCCAAGAAGCTTGATGACAGGTAAATCTTTCCATGAAAGGCAGAGGTCATTGAAAATGTCATCTTTTATGAATACCTTAGGCAAAAGCCTATTGCCATTCTCAAACTCGATCTGCACCAAATTCCTCTCGAGAAGATCTGCACGATCACATGCCGAGGGGACTTCTATTTCCCAGCACTTTATCCCTAAAAGAGATTCTTCCATTGATATCCTTTAATGGCTGCTCAACATCTCTCCATATATCTGGGGTTTCTCAGGTATGGAATTTATCACGGTCAATCGTTGAGGGAAGTCAGCGCTCATACTAGGGCTAATAGCAATGAGCAGTATTATTAAACCTGAACCGCCCGGCTTAGTAGATTGAATCGGAGGCTGGACCAGTCTAGATTTGTCAAAAAACCGATTTGTACAACGACCTGATCAAACCTGGTCGACCCAGCAGGTCAACCAGTGACCCGGTGTTTTTTTTCTTTAAATGTGGGATTTGAAACTCATTAGTATATATACTTTATATTCCCAAGAAAAAAATTATTTTTTTTCAATGTGAGATAAAAAACTTTTTGATTTAAATACTTCAACTTAAAATAATAACATAGTATTTTTTTAATGTGAGATTTAAAACTCATTAGTATATATACTCTATGTTCTCAAGAAAAAAGTTATTTTTTTTCAATGTGGGATTTGAAACTCATTAGTGTATATACTCTATGTTTTCAAGAAAAAAGTTTTTTTTTTCAATGTAGGATTTGAAACTCATTAGTATATATACTCTATGTTCCCAAAAAAAAAGTTATCTTTTTTTAATGTCGGATTTGAAACACATTAATACATATACTCTATGTTCACAAGAAAAAAACTATGTTTTTCAATGTGGAATTTAAAACTCATTAGTATATATACTCTATTTTTCCAAGAAAAAAGTTATCTTTTTTCAATATCGGATTTGAAATTCATTAATATATATATTCTATATTCATAAGAAAAAAGTTATGTTTTTTCAATATAGGATAGAAACTTTTTTTATTTAAATATTTCAACTTAAAAGCTTAACATAATATCTTTTTAATATGGAATAAAAAAACTTTTTAAAATATTCTTTTAAACTTCATTATTTACAATAAGTATAGCCTATATTTACATGGATTTTTTCTTAATTTTTTTATATATAATATTAAAAAAATTTAATTTTTTCATGTTAATTTAAATTCACCTATAAAATCTAAAATCTAATTTTTTTAGTTGAATCAATTCGAGTCAGATTTAATAACTATAAAAATGAAATGATGGTGGAGGTTTAAGAGCCAAAACAAGGATACGAGTGTTTCTGTATAAATGTCAGTAAGAAGATGATAGGTGGTTGAATATTATTAGTGTAGGCTGCAAAAAATTGGAACCCTTTACTTAGGGGTTCATGACTGCTTTATCTGACCATTGGCTATAAAGCTCATCAATTTGCGTGAAGGGAAATAAGGGTAGAAACGTCTATTTATTTTGGTAACTATCATTAGAGGTCATTAATGAAGATGATAATCTACATTGAGCGATGGATTGTCCAATGATATAGCATCTTTTAGCTATCGATTCCGATTGGAAATGGAGTACAATTTATATTTTTAAAAATTTTAAAAAAATTTATTGAAAATTAATATTTTAACTTAAAATTAATATTTTTTAGTGTTTTTAAATCATTTTGATACGCTAATATTAAAAATAATTTTAAAAAATTAAAAAAATATATTATTTTGATACATTTCAAAATGAAAAGCAACCACAACTACACTCTCAAACACACAAATTTCATTTTGTAGGCTTCTATGGTAGAAAAATACTAGGTTATTTTCCACACACATTATTTATTAAATATAAAAAAATAAAAATGACAAGTTAATTCTAGTTAAGTTATCAAACTTACTAATCGAATTATAAACTTGGATTAATCTATTTATTTTATTATATGATAAAAAAAATATATATATAATTTAATTTATAATCAATTTAATATTAAATAATAAAATTATAAAAAATATTATTTAAAAAAAAAACCACATGTGTCCGAGTGGCCCAGCACAGCTGGGCCTGTTACAAAAAAACAATCTATGTATGGTGGTTGGAAGCAGGCCTACACACCTAACCCAATATTTTTTCTCTTTTTATATGGAATGAACACGTGTCATTCACCTTCTTTAAAAAAAAAATTGTCTGTCGCGTAAAACACTCTATTGTTCTCGTCAAGTCTCGAACCTGTGACCTCCACCAGACCCACGCGTTAATAGACTGGACCGTGACATGAAAATATTATAAAACAATTAAAAAATATAAACAATTACAACTACCTCGTGTTCTTTAGTTGCTTTTTGTTAATGTTAATGGATGTATCTAATACGCTCTATGAATCGTCCTTTTGGTTAGTGAGCAGATCGAGCGTCTCTGGGCGCGCATCCGTCCACGTGTTGGTTGTCCAATCAGGTTAGATGGCACGAGGATGGGTTGACTTGGCTCACAGGACACTTAGGGTCGGCTACCCAAGGAAGACACCACTGCATGGCTATTCATCATTCATGATGCGGACCGCAGAGGGCCTATATTTTAGATATATGACCACCTTGGATATGTCCACATCGACTTTCACCTAGGACAGTGGTCTGAAATATAGTAATAATTATTTTTAAAAAATATTTTTTATTTTTTTATTTATATGTTAGAACCCATGGAACTACCCAGGACTTGAATTCCGGATTTTGATCAGTTATTTGGGTCAATTCTGATTTTTTAAAAAAATTAAAATGATATCGTTTTAATAAAAAAAATAAAAATTAATGGGTTACAATCAAATTTTTAACTATATCATCATAAATTTTGACTTTTTTATTTTTTTTAAACCCGGTCTAATTTTAACTCTAGATCAATATATAAGCCAGGCTAGATTTTCAAACTATGAATATATGACCACGATATGTCCACATCAACTTTCACCTAGAACAATGGTTACTGATGTGAAACATTTATAGCATAGTATGAGTTGTTTGGGTAATAATTGTTTTTTAAAATATTTTTTATATTAATATATTAAAATAATTTATAAGGTTGGACCATATAATTGTATGCCCTCTACACACATTTTATGCAATTTAGTTTTAAGAATTATTTTACACCGCATGCATCCTATTAACCAACATTGAAAATAATTCCTCCCTTTTTTTAAGAATTATCATAGGAAACAAAATTGAAGCCAAAAATGCTTTATTTAATGAAAGTTGGATGACAAGAATTTAGGAGACAATGGCATAATTATAACAATTATAATTATTTATGTATTTTAATTTACGAGGGGGAACTCGACACAATCCTTCAAGCTTGGCATAACCATGGAAGGAAATGCTTGGGTTCTGCTAACGATCCATGAAGACGGAACAAGAAGAATACTTACATGTAAAGGAAAAGAAATTGGAATTGAAAGTCCCACATGTTCTTCTTGTCCTCAGCGTGCAAACCAATCAACCGCCCTTGTGGGTTGATTGGATGTGCAAATCGATCTTTTTTCTTGAAAGGACGTCATGATAACTAAGTCCATACTTCATCGTGGGCTTTTTTAAAAAAAATTATTATTTTTAAATTTTAAAAATTTTATTTTTTGAAAAATATATTTTGTGGACTCAAATGAGCGAGTAAAACTCTGGCTGTCTCAGGCTTTTACAAAAAATACACATCCTGACTTGAACTCGAGACCTACTGTGTAGATCTCGAACCCTTTACTATCACGCTATATATCTATTTGGTAATTTGTGTATAAACCGCTATACACTAACAACTAAATCGCTATACACTCACAACTAAATTAATATTATTCAATATAAGTTTTGTTATGTTTTTGCCCTTCTAAAATGAAAAAAAAACTATTTTTATCTTTTTAAATGGCTCATTAATTATTTAGCATTTGTATATTTATTTAAAACAAATCTGGTAAAATAATTTTATTTTACTCTCCAAAGCAAGTTTTTTTTTTTAATTTGCTTGGGGTTGTTTTGCCTTTTCAATTCTTGAAAAACAGTTAAAACACGGGTTTGCCTTTTGCTTCAAAAAAAAAATAAAAACAAGTGTTTAGGGTCATTTCAGTCTTCTCATGCTGATTTTTATGCTAGTTTGATGACAATGGAGGGTGATCTTTTGATATCGGCTAATAAATTAAAAAGGACTTTTGTTTGCTGTGCTTACCACTCACCAACAGGTGGGAGGTATTCATGCCTTGTAGGGAGTACATGTAATATTTTTTAATAATCAAACTAGTCATATAACCCGTGCGATGCTGCAGGTTAATTTTTTTTTATAAAAAATATATAAAAAAAAACTAAGATCTAAAAGTGTTAGGTCCTTCTGCAAAGCTATATTTATAAATCTTGGGTTTGGTTATAACGTCTGATCTAAAAGTAATATTTATAATAATAATAATAATAATAATAATATTAAACTTGCATGACCCAGTAGGTCTAGGTCTAGCTCTAATACTAAACCCAATAACCTTGGATATGGATCTGGCTGCAAGGTCAGTCATAAAAGTATGATAATTAAATAAATTAATTAAAAAGAAAAAAACTAATGAAGAAAAAGAAAAAAAATCTGAATTAACTGGGTTAACCCGTCAAACCTTGGATTCGTTTCGTGAAAGTTTGATAACTAAATAGAAGAAAAAAATTGACGGGTTAACCTATAATTAACTGGGCTAACCCGTCAAACCAGGTTACCTGTCAAACCCGGGATCCGTGTCATGAAAGTCTGATAACTAAATAGAAAAAAAAATTGAACATTAACAACCTAAACTAAACGAAAAAAATTAATTAAAAATAATAAAAAACAAAAACAAACAAAAGACATAAGCCTATTACTAATGAGGAAAAAGAAAAAAAATCTGAATCAACTGAGTTAACCCGTCAAATCAGGTTAACCCGTCAAACCTGAGATTCGCGTCATGAAAGTTTGATAACTAAATAGAAAAAAAAATCGATGGGTCAAACGAAAAAAAAATTAGCAAACTAAACTAAACGAAAAAAAAGATTAAAAAGGAAAAAAACAAAAAAAAATCAGGTTAACTCGTTAAACCAGATTAACTCGTCAAACTCGAGATCCATGTCATGAAAGTATGATAACTAAATAAATTTTTTTTTCACATTAACAAACTAAATTAAACAAAAAAAATTCATTAAAAGAAATAAGAAAAAAAGTGAACATTAACAACCTAAACTAAACAAAAAAAATTAATTAAAAAAAAAACAAGAACAAACAAAAGACATAAGCATATTACCAATGAGGAAAAAGAAAAAAAATCTGAATCAACTGAGTTAGCTCGTCAAATCAAGTTAACCCGTCAAACTTGGAATTCGCGTCATGAAAGTTTGATAACTAAATAGAAAAAAAAATGATTAAAAGGAAAAAAAAATTCAGGTTAACTCGTCAATAAAAATATGATAACTAAATAAAAAAAAATTACATTAACAAACTAAATTAAACCAAAAAAAAATCATTAAAGGAAAAAAAAACACAAAGAAAAAAAACCCATAGGTGAAACAAAAAAAAAGAAAAAAAATGAAAAAAAAAGAAGAAAAAGTCAAATGTTTCACTGTGCACACAGTGCACAGTGATACATTATATGTAAAAAATAGAAGAAACAAAAGCAAAAAAAAAAGAAAAAAAAACATGCTGCTACAGTGAAAAACCAACGTGTTTTAGAGTATTCTATAATTGGGCCTTCTATCTTGTCGTTAAATGCACTGGTGCATTTTTTTTCCTCTTTTTATGGTGCATGTAAACGATAATAAGGTGGTTTGTCGCTGGTTAATCTTTTTTTTTTTTGTTCTTTCTTTTTTATCTTTTTTTTCAAAAATATAGGTTTGTCCTCTTTGTTTTTAGTATTTTAATTTTAGTTTTTATTCTTTTTTTCTTTTTAGCCTTTTTGTAGAAGTTTTGTTTTTTTTTCAATTTAGTCCTTCAATTCTAATTTATTATATTTTTTTCAATTTGTTCCTTATCATTTTGATTTATGATTTTTTTCCCTTTTGTAAATCTTTTATTTATTTTCAATTTAATCCTCAGTTCTAATTTGTCATATATAATATTTTTAATTTGATTATTCTTCTTTTCATTTCTAATTTTTTTTCTTGGCCTTTTTGTCAAGGTTTTGGTTGTTTTCAATTTCACCCTTCAATCCAAGTTTGTTGTGTTTGTTTTTTTGTAATTTGGTATGCATACTTTTGATTTTTTTTGTCTTTTTGTTAAAACAAAATTTTATTTTCAATTTAACCCTTCAATCAAAGGATTATTCTTACCCTCTAATTTATTTTTTATTTCAATTTTCACTTTCATTCTTTTATTGTTATTTTTTTATTTTAGACCCTTTTAATCTTACTTTTCATCCTTTTATTTTAGATAACTTTTCATTGTTGCATGTAAAAAATAATGAGGTGTAAAAAATAGTGAGGTGTTTGCTGCTACTTAACCTCTCTTTTAATCTTATTTTTTCACCTTCATACCAATCTTTTATTTTTTATTTCAATTTTCACTTTCATTGTTTTATTGTTATTTTTTTATTTTAGACCCTTTTAATCTTACTTTTCATCCTTTTATTTTAGATAACTTTGAATTGTTGCATGTAAAAAATAGTGAGGTGTTTGCCACTACTTAACCTCTCTTTTAATCTTATTTTTTCACCTTCATACCAATCCTTTTTTTCTGATAACTTTTAATGACCCTTTCTTGATTTGTTAAGGATTGGCCTTCTCAGTTTTCCCAGTATGGTGTCTCTAGTCTAATGACCCACGTCATTGGTTTTAAAATTTATCTATCACATAGTTTTTAAACCTAACCCGAGAGTTGACCCGAGGTAAGTCATGGGTCATGGTAAGCTGCATTATTGATTAATTATTTTTCTAGGTGATGTTTTTATTCATTGAAAGGCCCAAATTTTAGCATCACAATTATTTGTTAGATACAGTTCATTCATAACATTTATTGCTATTAATTCATTTAATTTAATACTATGAGTATATGTTACGAACGTTCCAAGATTTATACCTTGAATATTAAATAAATAAATTTATTTTTGTGGTATTTTTAAAATTTTAGCTAAATCCTAATGGATAATCATAAACTGGTTATGATATCCATTTAGTATTTTTAAAACATGATAAAATACATTTTATTTTTTGGAAAGTTTGCATGAAATTTTTTTAGAATTTGACCATATGAAATTAAAACATTTGGGTTAATTAATTTTTTTATCTTTTATCTTTTTTTTTATCATTCACTTAACACAAAATGAAAAAAAGTAATAAAAAGAAAATGCAACACACGTATTCTTCTTTTTTACTATATATTTCCTTGCACACCCCACAATTACATGTTTAAAACAAATAAAACACACATCAAGCTTTTAAATTTTGCAAAAATAGGTCTCCTAAAATTCATAAAATAATCTGGAGAAGTCACTGGAACTCAAGAACCACAATGGAAGCTTTTGAAAGTACGGGAACAGTGGCAGCGCTTAGAACCATGCACTATCACCGTTCAGAAGGGAAATTTGATGGATTAGGAGCAGTATTTCCTCCTCTTTCTTCCTATGTTGGCAATGAATCTCAATGTCACCTGCAAAACAAAAATCACAAGTTGTTCGGTTTTGTCCCATTTTTAGATCTATTTATTTCTTTCTCTATTGTAAATGAGGGCTGCGATTATAATCAAGAAAGAAAGAGTGGTTGGTTTTTTAGTTTGTTTCTTAGCGGCTGAAGGGGGGAAGCTGGCACGAAAAAGCTCAGGCTTGAGAGAGAGAGGTTGTCAGTTTTTGAAATTATTGGTGATAAGAGAATAAATGAATGGGCTGTTGGGTCAATTTTGGCACTGTTGTTGATGGGTTGATAGTGGTTGGAAGGAGTGATGTTATATTGGTTCGGTGAAAGAGAAGGGACAAGTTGCTAGGATGGTGTCGAGTTGTTAGGAGTTAATGGAGGTTAAAAGGGCTACCACGGTGAAAGCTAGTCGATGGTGTTTAGTTTATGGTGTTTTGAGTTTGATTCTTTTTTTTAGTTTTTTTTTTTGTAGGAACTTGTAATTGGTATGGTTTGAAAGAAGATGAAGCGACAGTTGCAAGGGTGCTCTCGATGTCAGTTATGGTGTTAAGTGTTAAAGTCATACAATGGTTTTTTGTCGCGAAAATAAGCTATCATAAGGATGGTGATGGCTGGCCTTGTATGGGTGTGGTAGGCTGGTCGACGGTTTGCTTAGAAATGATGGTAGGCATGCTCAATGATGGTTACTAACAGTGTAGTTGTTGTTATTGGGCTAAAAGAAGTAGTTACCAGCTTTGATGGCTCACGGTAAGGGTGGAAATCAGGTAAAAAAAGATGGGGTTATGATCGGGTTATTGTGAAGAAGATTACGAGACTGGTAGTTGCCGCTGGTGTGTAGTGGTTTTGGGATGTGGTGTTCTTGGCTTATATGGTGGTTGTTTGGGAGAATGATTATTTTCTTGTAAAGGGTGGCGGCTAAGTTTAGGTTTTTTAGGTTAGGTTTTTTTTTTTTGTGTGTGAGAGATTTGGAGAGAAAAGTGTGGGAAAACCTTTTTATGGCTTTTCTTTATTATTATTTTTTTGGTCTTCTCTTTTATGTGAGATAACCATCTATTTATAGGTAAAATGATTTATCTTTTTCTTCCCAATTGCTTGGTCCCCAAGCAACCTAAATGTTTTTTGGTCTTTCATTTTCTTCCTTTTCACTTGGTCATTTTTCCCATTTATTATATTTTTATTTTTTATATTTTGATTTTTTTGAAAAATGGTAACATCAATGTTGACCCAATGAGAAAAATGAATTATTTGATAATGGCGTGTTAAAAGCATAACGCATTTTAAAGTAATTTAACTTTTAATCTTTTGAGAAGATGTTGAAAATGAAGCAAATACATTGAGAACATAATTTTTTGATTTTTTTGTATTTTGAAAATATTTAGAAAAAAACAAGAGGTTAAAATTTGGATTATGATAGTGACTATAACCCAGGTTATTGGATTTTTTTTCTTTCATTAAAATGAACTTCTAGCATCTAAATATTTTACAAATAAAAAAAAAAAAAAGCAAAACCGCAACGTAACATTGCGTTAGGGCTTGTCTAATTAGATTACTATTAGGCACACATTAATTTTTAATATTTGGCTATGTTGTAGAAAATAAATTGAAAAATCATTTATTAATGTTTTTTTTTAATTTTATCTAACATATATAAAATGTAATTATTTGACCACTTAAAAAGATATAGAAAAAGTAATGGTGAAAAAAATATATATTATATCATTTATTTATAAATAGTTTATTTTATAAAATGTAACTATACATTAAGTTTAAATATTCTAAACATGATATTATAAACATACAACCATTTTTTTTTTGTGTTTGAAGAACATTGAAATAAATTTCTTTTTATGGTATCTTAATTTTATAACATACTTTATATGATTTAAAATGTATGATTATTTTATAATATAATATTTTTTGTATTTTTTGTATTTTCTTAAAATATTATCTAAATTAAATATCATGCACACTAACATATCAAATTAATATACTTTATATTGTATATTAATATATCCTAATATATCATTTCCTATATATATATATATATATATAAGAGTTATCATAGCCTAATTTTGACCCTTTTTTTATTTTTTCCAAAACATTCCATAGAGAGAAACAACAAAAAACATAAAAACAAATATATTTTTAATGCATTTGCATCATTTTTAATATCTTTTCAAAATTCAAAATTTTACTTTCGATGCGTTGATTATTTTTTTCTCATCAAATCAACATTGACGTTGCTTTTTTCAAAAAAACAATAAATAAATAATATATGAGATGACATGCTCGCGCGCTGCCGCGGGCTTATAAAACAATTGCACTTGATAGTGTTATAATTGTGAACTAGCGCTATATAAGTAATAGAAATTAAAGGTATGACGGAGCAAATATTTCATGACGGAAAAAAAAGTTGTGTTGGTGATCAAGAACTAAGAAACTAAACAAAATGATTTGTAGCAATTTACAGTGTTTTGTGAGGAAAAATACAATGTTTTCGCCACATGATTTAGCTTTTCAGTTAATAAAAAGCAAAAAAAATTACAAAGCTAAATTCTCTACCAACTTAATATTAAAAAAAAACCAACAAAGATAATTTTGGAAGGAAAAAAACCCATGAGAAAAAAACATTGCAGTAATTGACAATGTTTTGTGAGGAAAACTATAGCTTTTTTCCCAATAAATAAACTAAAAAACCATTTAGAAAAATATTGTAGCAATTCACAGTGTTTTGTGAGAAAAACTACAACTTTTTCCTCATATGATTTAGCTTTATTGTAATTATAATTCTTAACCAACTCAATATTCAAAAACAAATCGACAAAGATAATTTTGAAAAAAATCATAAAAAAATCACATGGGAAAACACTACAATAACCAGCTCAATTTAAAAAAAATCGACAAAAATAATTTTTGGAAAAAATAAAAAAAAATCACATGGGAAAACACTACAACAATTCACAGTGTTTTAAAGAAAAAAAATAACAAAGCTAAATTCTTAATCAGCTCAATATTAAAAAAAAATGACAGAGACAATTTTAAAAAAAAAATAGCAAAACAAACACCAAAAAAAGGAAAAAAATCATGTTGGAAACACTGTAGCAATTCTCAGTATTTTGTGATGAAAGCTACAGTGCTTCCCCACATGATTTAACCTTATTTATAATGACTTGTAATTGTAATTCATAAACAACTCAATATTAAAAAAATAAAATTGAAAAAGATAATTTGAAAAAAAATATAACAAAAAAAACCATGCAGAGAGACCCTGTAGCAATCCACAATGTTTTATGAGCAAAGCTACAATGCTTTCCCGACATGATTAAGCTTTATTACAAAGTTAAATTTTAACCAACTCAATATTAAAAAAAATTGACGAAGATAATTTTGGATAAAAATATTACAAAAAAAAACACAAAAGAAATTGGAAAAAAACCATGTGAGAAAAAACTGTATCAATTCATAGTGTTTTGTGAGGAAAAACTTGTATTTACTTGTAATTGCAATTCTTAACCAGATTAATATTTAAAAAATAAAATTGACAAAGATAATTTTAGGAAAAAACATAACTAAAACAGAAAAAAAACCTTATGGGAAAAAACACTGTAGCAATCAACAATAATTTTCGAGGAAAGTTACAGTGCTTTCCTCACATATTGTAACTGTAATTTTTAACCAACTCAATATTAAAAAATAAAATAATAAAAGATAATTTCAGAGAAAATCATAAAAAAAACCATGCAGAGAAACACTGTAGCAATCAACAATGTTTTAAAGAAAAAAAATTACAAAACTAAATTCTCAATCAGCTCAATATTAAAAAAAATCGACAAATATAATTTTAAAAAATAAAGAAATAAAATAGAAAACTATATGGAAAAACATCGTAACAATTCATAGTATTTAAAAAAAAATTACAAAGCAAAAATTTTAACAAGGTCAATATTTAAAAAGTAAAATTAATAAAATTAATTTTAAAAAAAATAAATGAAAAAAAAAGAAAAAATAAGAAAGTTGAAAATGAAAGTAATTTTTTATAAAAAAGAAAAAAAAAGAGAAAAGTTAACAAAAAAAAAGAATCACCGTAAATTACTATTGTAATTTATAGTGATTTAAATATATAAAAATAGTAATTTTTCTGCATCCTTTAGAGTATTGTGTAATTATAATAATATTTGTCTTACACATTCAATATCATCGGGCTTCATTGACATCCCTTGTTTCCAATCTCATCTGATGTGCAAATATTACTATGATGTCCGAACCCCACTTTCTTGCCTCTTTCCTTTTTATTTGTTTCTGCGACTCTTTATTCTTTGTTCAACTAATTTTATGGATTTACAGCGTGTAATTTGGTTTATGTCATTTTTTATAGTTATTAAATCCGCCTTATTGGTTAACGTGATGATCTGCAGACAATTAAACCTTTCCAAAAAAAAAAAAAAGTGATGACTGCAGACCTGAAGTCTGGTAGGGGACTGGTTTCTTTCAAATTAAGCGGACGTGAAATTGGTAAACTTAGTTAATTTTATTTAATTGGGTTGATCAAATCTGGATTAGATATAACCAGGTTAATTTAAAAGAATTGTTATAAAATTTTATTTAAAAATAATATCATTTTAATTAAAATAATTTAAACAACATTAATAAACATGTCAAAGAACCATCTCAACCCAATAGCCTAAGCTGTTAGGTGAGGTCTCAGGGTATGATTTATATTATTTTCTAACACACCCCCTCAAGTGAAAGTCATTTGGGCTTGAAACTTGCACAGACCCACGTTACCTTATGCTTAACTTTTATTAAATCAATGAGGATGATGAGATTCGAACTCGTGATCACTTGGTCATCAAGGCTTTAATACCATGTCAAATGAACCAACTCAACCCAATAGCTTAAGCTGTTAGGTGAGGTCTCGGGATATGATTTATATTATTTTCTAACAAAACATAATCGAAGTTATTTATTGATATTGATAAAATCCATCTTATTGGTTGAAGACATGAATTTAAACGAAGTGGATAACTATGTTATTTATCTATTTTTTTGGTAAAAAATTATAAAATAATGGGAATAATGTTATAATATTGTTCTTTATTTTCATGATTCCAAAAATAAAATAAAAACAAATTATAAAAATATATTTATTTTTTTAGGATTATATATCAATAGATAAAAAAAAGAGTTCTAGAAAACAAAAATACTGGAGTTTAAGACACAGATGCTAGCAATGTCGACTACAAACATGACGGTGATGTTTGGAGCGTCATTATTTGAATATGTTATTAATAATGTAATATATGTTAATTTTTAAAAATGTTTTTCAATTAAAAATACATTAAAATAATTTTTTTTTATTTTTTATTTTAGTATAAAAAATCAGTAAAAACACTTTAAAAATCAATTAAAATAAAAAAAAAACAATTCAAAAGGCATGTTAAACTATAAAAACAAAGGGGATAAGGGGGGACAACTTCTCTATATAAAAAATTCGCACTAATAGCAGTACAGCTTCATTTTAAAAAAAAATGTGGGTCGGGGAGCACTAGAAAATGGAAATTGGAAATGCGGGATGCCTCTTTTGATTAAAATGGAATGGCTTGTCACATCACCAATTAGGTCAACACTATATTAGGGTTACTATCCAATCAAAAAAACCCCAGGTTAAAAGGATTTTTAAAAAAAAATTAACATAGTAATTTAAAAATTTTGGTAAAATAATACCGTTTAAAAATGTTTTGGCGAAGTATTATATTTTTACCATGTTGTAATTCTGAAACATTATATTTATTAAATATCATTATTTTTAAGCATGAAAAAATAATTTTTGTGATTTAAAAGAGTTTGAAAGAGTGACAATTACACTTTAAACGCAACATGTCATGAAAAATCAGAATTGAATCTTCAAACTCGTCCCCTCTCAGCTTTCATTGAAAATTTCATCAATAAACAAAAACTATCTCTCCTTTCCTCTCCTCTCTTTCAACTGAGAAATAAGAAAGAATGACCAAGTCTTTCAGGTCTGCTGCTTCAGATTCATCGAGGAGGGTGCTGCTTCCTTAAAGAAGAGAGAAACTCCCTAAAACTGACCTTCTCGTTCCTGTCCCAGTCCATTTCTTCTGCATATATTCACAAGAATCGTCAAGAGGATGGTTTAAGAATTTTAACACAACAGAAACTACAAGTTAAAAATATAAATATATCATGTGAAAGAGAGATAGAACTAATTCTAGATCTGGTGATCTGTGCTGGGGATTTTTTTCCAAGAAGAATCCTCTTTGAATGCTTTGATCATGTCTTTCTTTTACAACTTTCCATTATCATGCTTTGACCTGAATAAGGATCCTCAATGGAGGAAGACGTCGTGGACCAAGTCCTAATAGGAAGCAAGATGCCTGGTTTGCATGCTTGTTTGCTTTTGAGAGGACAGCATGTTTACAAATAAAAGACATTGTTTGCGAGGAGAGGATATATATGATTTGATTGTTTTTGCTTTTTAAAAAAGTTTTAATTTTTTTTTACTTTTAATTAATATTTTTAGATCATTTTGATGCATTGATATCTAAATAATTTTTTAAAAATAAAAAAATATAATTTTGATACATTTTCAAGTGAAAAATAACCGTAACCACACTCCCAAACATATTAATATTAAATTGATGTTGCAGTTTAGAATCGAGATTTTGCGGTTCAAAAATATGATATTAATTATATATGTATTTTTAAATTGTGGTGTTTAAAAGTGTGCTATTTCACCAAAGTTTTTTTTTACTTATGTGTTAATTTGCTTTTTTGTTTTTACTTTTAAACTAATTGCATTTTTTTTATTTTTAAAATTCAAAATAAATTTTTCCATATAAAAAAACTTAATAAGTTCATGATATTAAATAAGAATTGTGTATATGAGGTTTTTCATTAGAATTAGATAAATGAAGATATTTTGTCGAGATCTTCAAATAAAAGATTTTCTAAAAGGAGCGTCGGTAATTATTTCCAAAAACTATACTAATTTTTTTTTTATGTGGGCAAGCCATCAAGCGACACTGAATCTTGTGATGACACTAGGATCCTAAGAGAGTGTTTGGGAGTATGGTAGTAGTTGTTTTTCAAAGTGTTTTTCATTTTAAAATACATTAAAATTATATTTTTTTTATTTTTTAAAAATTATTTTTAACATCATCATATCAAAATAATCTAAAAACATAAAAAACATATTCATTTAAAGAAAAAAATAATTTTTTTTAATTTTTTTCAAAAGCGTTTCCGGAAACATAATGTCAAACACTACTTCAATAGTTGCAAGAAAATTTGGCTTTATCTGGTGTAGTGTTTGGGATTATAGTGGTTGTTGCTTTTTAAAGTATTTTTTATTTGAAAATGCATTAAAATAATATTTTTTTTATTTTTTAAAATTTATTTCTAACATCAACACATCAAAACTTTCTAAAATCATAAAGAAATTAATTTGAAACAAAAAAATTTCAAAAATATTCAAAAGCGTTTTTTGAAGACAAAAACAAACACACTAGGAATCATAGCTAGTGCAGCTGCAAACCTAGCAGCGAAACTCTAAGATGACGAGGCTAACTCGTCTCATCGAGTCATAAGCTTGTGTCTTCGCAAGGAAATCATTGTTTAACATTAAAAAAGACCTAAAATTAGAGGGGAAGTTATTATAACTTTCATCACAAAATATTAATCTCTTTAATAATATTTTGTCAATTTTTTTCTAATTTATATTTTTTTATTTCAATTTTAACTTTCAATATTAGATTTATTAAGAATTAAACTTTCAAAAAAAATTTAATTTACTTTTGATGAGATTGCTATAAGCTCATGACTCGGTTTAACTCAAGTTTTTTTCTTTCTTTTTCTAATTGACTTTTTTTTTTAGTTTCATCATTGAATATTGAATTGATAGAAAATTAGACTTCATGATTTGTTTTAGTTTTTTTTTCTATGAACGTTTAATGACTTGAGTCACAGGTTGGACGGGTTAACTCTAGTTGACTCGAGTCATTTCTTGTGTCTTTTATTCAATTCATTTTTTTAATTTCATGTTTCAACACAAGTTTGATTGAGAATTAAGTTTTATGTTTTGTTTCAATTTACTTTTTATTGGATTATCTTGATTTCATGATCGAGGTCACGAGCTTGACATGTTTACACAGGTTAACTTAAGTCATTTTTTATGTCATTTTTTTTATTTAATCCCTCATCATTGAATTTATTAGAAATTAAACTTCATAATGTGTTTTGATTTATTTTATATAAAGTTATCTTGGTCTCATGACTCGATAAGCGAATTGACAAATTAACCTGTATCAATCAAATATATTATCATCTTAATGTTTGTAAAAAAAAAATTCATCTTAAATATTTATTTTGAGTCAAATTATGTTTTCATCAATCATCCGGACTACTTTTGGAACTGTTAAGGAGATTGAGTCACATCATATCAATCCCTACGGGGTTTAATTTTTTTCTACTAGAAAAAAATAAGTAATGCATAGATATTTTTTTATATTAAAAAAATTAATTCGACCCGCAGCATAGCTCAGGCTAATGATATAATAATTTAATATTTTGCACAAATAATTATTTTTAAGACAATTAAAAATAAAAAGCAAGTTAATATTTTTGAAATAAAGAGAATAGTAATACAATTTTTAAATGGACCGCATATAAAATTATTTAGCTGGTTAAATCTCTTGAGTCACCCAAGACAATTTTAATTTACAAACCAATAATTATAATTTCATTAACATTGATGAAAAACTCAAACAGGTGGAGAATTTATCGTAATATTTTTCATAAAACACTATTTATTTAAATAATATTTTTTTTTAATTTATGTTTTTTTCAATTTCATATTTCAATATTAGGTTCATAAATTTTTTTTCCATCTACTTTTAATGAGGTTATTCCGGCCTCATAATCCAAATTGCGAGTTTGATGGGTTAACTCGATTTTTTTTCTTTTTTTCTAACTGATTTTTTTCTTTCTATGAAGTTATTTTCATCTCGTGACTTGGGTCATGGTTTTTGAGGTTTAACCCTTGTTGACTCAAGTCATTTTTTTCTATCTTTTTTTATCGATCTTTTTTCAACTTCATCTTTCTACATTGAGTTGATTGAGAATTAGATTTTATAACTCATTTCAATTTGCTCTCTACTGGATTATCATGGTTTCATGATTTGGGTCGTAGGTTTGACATGTTAACCCGAGTTGACTTAGGTCATTTTTTTAGGTTATTTTTTCATTGATTTTTTTTTAATTTCATCATTTAACATTATATTTACTGAAAATTGAGTTTCATAATTTGTTTTGATTTGCTTTATATAAGTTTTTTTTGGTCTTATGACTCGGTATGTAGATTGACATGTTAACTTGGGTTAATCAAAATTGATCTAATATATTGTTTTTAATATTTATATAAAAAAATCTCATCTTAAATATTTATTATGAGTCAAAGTACATTTTAATTTATATCAGATCAATTCTTATATATTTGTTTTATAAAAAAAAAACATTAACAATGTATGGATATTATTTTAAATTTTAAAAAAAATTGATGTTGTGTCTATAATCGATAGCAAAACTATTGCTTCAAGGACAATGGCTATCCACGAATTGAACTTTTTTTTATTATAGTTATATCTTCTTTATTTATTATTAAATAAAAAGTTTAAATATTAATATCATGGCATGATCCATTTTTTATATTAATTTGGATACTATTACCCAATTACTATTTATTATATAATATAAAACAAAAGAGTAACGTGCAAGCTTGTGAACACACACACACATGCTATATATATATCACAAACATATAGAGTTTGTATTAAGTTTTGGATCAAATTTAACAATATTTACATTAAAAAAACTACAAAAAAAACCTACATTTTGAAGTCAATTTGAATTAATATAAAATTAAATTATCATTTCTATCATGTTGAGACCAAGGAAAGCCTATTATATCTCTTTTTAAAAATTAATCATACGTACGTGTTTTGCAAAAAAAAAATAATTCATCGAATTAAATCCCGTGTGCTCTATTGAAAAAAAAAAGGATAAAAATCTGGCTGTTGTCGATTGTTTTAATTTTAGCCTATATTTTTTATTGTTTTAATTAAATGCCATTTCTATCATTCTCTTTTTTCTATTGTTCATAATTTTAGATTATCTATATTTTTTATTTTGTATCTTAAGATCTCAAAGTTCAGATTTACACTGTATATTGGCAATAAATTTTTTCTAAAAGTCAATTGCGAGTTGTTTACCTAATTTGACTATTAGCTCACAACAAACAGTTTAATCATGTCAATATCCAACTTCATTTTCAAGTTTATCCTTAAAATATAATATTATTTAATTAATCAAAGATTAATCAACCCATATCGTAACTTGTGCATCACAGCTGATGATGTGCCGGACCAGACTTAATTCTTGTGCATACAAAGACGTTTTGGAGATTTTTTTTATGGGTGTATTTGAAATTGTAGCTGTGATTACTGTTTAAAGTATTTTTTATTTAGAAATTATTAAAATATTTTTTTTATTTTTTAAAATTTATTTTTAATATCAGCACATTAAAACAATATGAAAACATAAAATTTTTTCAATTTACACAAAAAAAAATTAAAATTTAAAGAAATATAGTTTACAACGCATTTTCAAATACGCATTTTTACTTATTGTCGAGTGACTCTTGACGCGTTGTTTGATAATATAGCAGTACTTATTTTTTAATTTATTTTTATTTTTTTAAAATTAATTTTGGTATTAACCTATCAAAATAATATATAAATATTCAAAAATTAATTGAAAACAATTAAAAATTTAAAAATTTTTAAAATAATTTTAAAACAAAAAAATAAATTACCCAGTGGCACCCGTCTTTTTCTCTATGTGTCAGCCATCCAGATCACTAAAAGTGGACGAGCACATGGAAAGGCTACAGCTTACACTACTTGACCCATTCAACCCCACTTTCTTTTTATTTTATTTTATTTATTTATTTATTTTGCTGGCTCGTACCAATCTTTCCCACTTTGATTATTAAATTATCCATTTAATGGTAACTATCATTACCTATTAATTATTGCTTCCACTGATGTCAACTTAGTCTTGGAGGGTAGGTCGGTCATTAAGAATTTATAACGTCAAGAATTAATTATTACTATTCTTATTATTCAATAAATCATTTACATTTAATTTTAATTTAAAGATTTAGATTTAAAAAACATAGCAAATATGTTAGAAAAGGATATGAAAAGAATTAACATAGCAAATATTGATATAAATATAGATCATATATTTAGGATTGACAAAAAAAGAAGTAGAAGAAGAATATGGTTTCGTTTTTAATAAAAAGCCAATTTATGGATAGCATTAGAATAAAAAACAATAAAAAAACTAAATTTTCGTGTGGGAATCTAACTTAATTAGATAGATTATAAATATAATTTATCAAATATTTTATAAATGAATAAAATATATCTAAATTAAAAAAATCTAATTATTTCAGTCTTAGTTAATATTTTAAAATCGTAATAACAGGAGGTTTAATAGTTGAATTTCCTGAAATTAAATCTAAAAGTTATTATCCGAGCTAATTTGACATTTTAGATTTACTATTTTTATTTTGGATTTTATTTTTATTTTTTTGTATTTTTGAACTTTAAGTTATTTTTTAGTAAATATAAAGTTATCAATATCAATACAAATTCTAAAATAAATCCTAAAATATTTTGTTAAAAAATATCTTGTTTCATCGTGCAACAACCACCGGAATATTGATTTACTTATCCAGGAACAAGAATTTAGTATCAATACACATAAAAAATTGTTTGAAAATGCCTTATTATTTATATAAAAAAAAACCCTAATGTCAACCCTTAAAAGAATTTTTCCCCTTTAAATTTATTGAGTTAAGTTTAACACTTAATAATTAATAGTTTTTTGAGAATTTACCGGTACTTACACAGAGAATTTGTTCATGCCATTTTAAAACCTTTAAAATCTGTCTTTATACATGCAATAATCACCTTAATTTGTTCTAGGCAGCAAGTATTTCTTTCTTTTTCCTTTTGATTTTCAATCCATTAGCGTTTATTTTCATTTTCATTTATGATTTTTTTTATATTAATATAGGTGTTCGGACCAGGTTGTTTCTACCTTAACTAATCCTACGGACCCTAAAGTTAACGATTATATAAATTCCTAGTGGCCCTGAGATTTGTGAGACTCCAATTAGTAATCTTTAAGAAGTAAACTCAATATCTAATCAGTTAAGTTATATCTCTCAAAATTCATTTTTGATTTTTATTTTATTTTTAAATATTATTGTGTTTTGTGCAATAGTTACTGATGAATTGATATTCAGTAAAATAGATAATTCTTTTATGTTACCGTTGTTGAAACTAGATATTTTGTAATTCCCCCACATCATTTTTATTTTTATATATGTTTTATTGTTAATGATACCTTACTAAATTTATATTTAATTGATATTTAAATATAGAAAAAAATATATTTTATCTGAGAAATGGAGATTGAAATAAAAATTGAAATATAAAAACAATTTTAAATTTTTATTCTTTTTTATTCTTGTATTGTAAAAGTGTTTTAAAAAAGTCTAAAATATTTTATTTTTTATTTTAAATTATTTTTTAATTGTTTTAATATAATAATATCAAAAATATTTTTAAATAAATATTTTTAAACTAATTGTTTCTTCTATCTTATCTCATACGCGTATCGAAATAATGAACTATACGCGACTTGGTCACGTGATACGATGAGCACCGCATATCCACTTGTCCATAACCTGAACCCTAATGGCAAGTATCGTAATAATCCTATAAACCTAAGGGCAAGCTTAAAATGTCCTGTCCGAAAAAAGCTTGTCGCAGGGATCTGAAAAAGAAAAAACAGGGAAAAATCACTTTCTTTTAACTTTTCTACCCTATTCCTCGGCTCCACCTCACCCCAGCTCCAATGACTGCTTCATCAATCCCATCATTTGGACTTTCTTCCGGGATTTAATGAAGAAAATAATAAAATCATTCATTGCATTTTCTACTTGGATTATTTGTCTCTTTCAATTGTTTTTTTAAGAACAAAAAATAATCATGGTGTTTAATTAAAAAAATAAATTAAAATGCATGACCATACACATAAATTCAAAACTCCAAAAAACAAATTATAGCAATATTGAAGATTTATTGTTTTATATTATTTAATATATCCAAAAAAATAAATTATTTAATATGTGTGTGTATTAGTTGTGAGCTATAGATTGTTTATATATCATGTGAAAGCAACCACACAATTTAATCTTTCAATAAAATTAAATAAAAAACTTAACATACATTCTAAGCATGTAAAATAAATTCATATTTAAACTTGAAACCTAGCATGCATATTATCATATACACGTAAGCTAAAAATAGAGAAATCATAAGCAAAAAAGCTAGCAAGTTGTTGTTGTTGTCAATAGTAGATTTTCTGTATTTAAAGTTTTATTCTTCATTACTTGGTGTAAATAATTGTATATAATCAAACTCACGGGATTCCAACATCCATATATGCAATCAACTTCACAGAATTCTAACAACTATACTTTTAAAGTATGTATTTATTTTAAAAGTCAACGAACCAAAATAAAATTGTACTAAAAAACTCTTTATGAAAAGAAATAAAATTTACTTTGCTAAGGCTAATTTATGACTCTTTGGCTTCCCACTATATAAACTAAATAAAATCTCTTTTCTTTTCTATGTGAGATATAAGATCTTGAGTTTCACAAAAACATATTGACCAAGAATTTTTTTAAATCAATTTTTCATTCACTATCAATTTATTTTAATCATATTAATGTTCCGCGTTAATAAACTATATATCATTATTTAGGTGTTTGTTTCAAGCTATATAATGATTTGACAAGCTTATATATTTCTTTCCATTTTCATTAACAACAACCCTATTAGGTTGTTCCATGTAAATCTCTTTATTAAGGTTACCATTTAAAAAAGCTATTTTTATATCCATTTGATGTATTTCAAGTTTGTTAATAGTTGTGATAACTATTAAAAATTGAATCGAAGTTATTCTTAACATTGATGAATAAGTGTTGAAATAATTCATGCTTTATTGTTGTTTAAATCTTTTTATAATAAGTTTTGTTTTGTATTGTTAATAGTTTCATCATCTTTCAGTTTAAGGTCCATTTATATCCTAATGGTTTATTTCTAAGTGGAAGATTCACTAGTTTTTATGTATGATTATTCGTAATAGATTCAATTCAATTATTTACTGCCTCATTCTAATAGGAAGCTTCAAGACATGGCATTACCTAATAATAGATCCATTGTTTATTTTCTAAAAAAAAAAAAGAAATGTTAGGAAATCAACACCAAGTGTTTTGGTCGTTTTTGTCCTTTTACTAATTCTAAGCTTAATTTCATTATCTTCTGATTGACGATGATTATTTGAGCTCACCTCAATCATTCTTTTAAGTGAATGATTTTCTTATGCTTCATTGAAAGAAAACATATCTTTAAAGAATGTTGAATTCATTAATTTCATTACACTATTATGATGAATGCTCCTTGATTTTATTACAGCATTAGGATGAATGTTCCTGATACTTGACTTGATCACAAGAATTCGATATGTACTACTATTATAAACATATCTGATAAAAACATAATTTATAGTTTTAGTTGCTATAATGACTACTATTATAAACATATCTGATAAAAACATAATTTATAGTTTTAGTTGCTATAATGACTACCTTATTTCAATATGAATCTTCAAGACACAAAATTACCTCAGGTCAGTTTGAGGTTTATTTTTTAAAGCAATATATTAGGAAACGAGGGCTAGATGTTCTGGCAATTTTTACCCTCTTACTTTTTTTATACTTAAATTCATCATCTTTCAATTGATGATAAGTACTTGAGCTAGCCTCATTTATTTTTTAAGTGAACAATTTTATTGTGCTTCCTTGAAAGAAAACATATTTTCAAAGAATGTTGCATTCTTTGATTTCATTACAGTATTAGGATGAATGTCAAGAAATCGATATGCATTAATATAGTAAGCATATCCGATAAAAATATAATCCATAGTTTTACTTGTTATCTTGATCTTTTTGAAATCTAGTACTGTCACCTTTGAAAGACACCCCTACATTTTAAGGTATTTATAGGAATGTCTTATACATGTTTATAGTTCATATGATGTATTTTCTAGCCTTTTTATCAGGTTACTTTGTTAAATATATAATTGACAGTTAGAACTGCCTACCCTTATAATTTCTAAAGTATTCTTGAACTTATCAATATGACATTTATAATTTCTTTAAGTGTTCAGTTCTTATGCTCCACAATGTTATTTTATTGTGGTGAATAAGGATCAATTATTTGGTGGATAATATCATTTTAAAAACAAAATTCACCAAATGATGCTTCGTATTCTCCTTCTTTGTCACTTTTTATTATCTTATTTTCTTGTTAAGTTGATTTTTAACTTTATTCTTGTAATATTTAAATATCTCAATAGCCTCATCTTTGTTTCTAAATAAATAAATATAACATTACCTTGTGCAATCCTCTATAAATGTAATATAATACTTCTTTTCATCCCTAGTTTGCATCATTTTTAAATCACCAATATCTTGTTAAATTAAACCTAGAATTTCACTACATTTTCAATTGTTTGAAATAAAGGTTCGTGAATTTTGATTTTATACAAACTACACATTTATAATTTTTCTAAAAAATTATGCTTTGTATTAATTCAATATTATATCACACATATCAAGATTCAAACAAATAAGAAAAATAGACATCATCATCATCATTCCTAGTTACAATGGTCATTACACTCATCTTGAAGAGGATACCATTAATTTTTTTTCCTTATAAACATATCATTTTTGGAGAGTAAAAATTTGTTACTCTAAAAAATCATTTTAAAACTATTTTTGCTTTTAAATGAGCTAGACGCTGAATTTTTTTAATATCAGCAACATGGAATACATTATTAAAGGAGAGAAGTTTTTCAAAAGTCATATTCATTGTAACTTTCTTAACACCTAGTACTTTGAAGGTTGATGAGTTTCTCATGTACAAGTATTCACCACTGACTTTTTTTATAAGTGAAAAAATCATCTTTTCGATATATATGTATGTATGTATGTATGTATGTATGTATGTATGTATGTCTTGTTACACCAATATTAACCCATTATTACTAGAGATTATTGATAAGGTTGACTTTAGAAACAATAATAAATATATTCATCTTTGAAACTTCTTTTATGAGATGATCAACCTTGGTGACACTAGCTTAAGAAATACTCTCCTTAGGGTTTTCTTGTTGATTCCTATTTCTACAATCCCTAAATTAGTATTTAGCCTTATTGCAAATGAAGTATTTGTCATTAAAGTTTTTGACAATTTTTTCCCTTTCACAACAAGTTTTTTCTTTTGGTTTTTATTGTGGGTCTTTGTCATTTTTCCATAATGTTTGCTTTGTGGGTTATGCCATAAGAGTTAGCTTTTCTTTCAGATAATTTTTTATTCTTTTTTATCCCTAACCTCAAAATGAGATCTTCAACTCCTATTTCCTTATGTTTTTGCTTAAGATAATTATTGAAATCTTTTTAAGATGGTGATGTTTTTTCTATAATTACAACAATTTAGAATGACTCATTTAGAGACATATATTTAGCATGAATGTCATGTAAGATGAGCTAAAAATATTAAACTTGCTCATAACAATTTTCAAATTGACCATCTTGAAATTCAAAATTTATCAAATATGAACTTTCTTATACCAATATTTTCAAGCTTATATCTGTTTTGCTCAAAGTTTCATACAATGCTTTTTTATTTTTAGTTGGAGTGTACACATCATGGTTGTTAAAAATGCGTTTTAACTCGTAAAATCGGACGATTTTACGAGTTAAAACACAAAAAACGTGTAGAATTGGGGTTGAAACTCGAAAACCAGCAAAATCAGGTTGACTTAGTCAAACTCGCATAAAAACGGGTTGACTCGTAAAAAACATAAAACACGTAACGATTTCACGAGTTTATCAAAAATTTCACTTTCACGGTTTCACACTTTCACTTCACCAAATGGAATGCGGAGTTGCAGACAATTAGAAATGCAAAATTGCAAATGCTTTTTTGACTCAGCATCACTGCCCCACAACACTAATCTCTTTCCAAGTCCCCATCTCCCACTCTCTCAGTCTCCCTGACCTAACTCCTTTTCCCTTTCCCCATCAATTTAAGAAATCACTTTCCCCCGATTCGGAGCGTTCTTGGCGAGACGAAGGTAAGAATTGATTCCCAATCCCAAGCTTTGTTTTTTCTGTCTAATGGTGGTGATTAGAGACAAAAATTATCTAGGTATTCTGTGAATCTGTGTTTATCTTCTGGGTATTCTACTATTACTTGGTTTGTTGCTGGGTATTTTTTCAGAGGAGGAGTGATGCTACACCGCTTTGTGTTCACCTATGCTCTGTTTGATCTTGCTTGCGTTGGTGTTGTAAATTCTGTAATTTTGCATAGACAACGAAGTATTCTAGGATTGCACTCTTGTCAAGGTCACTTTCCATTATCTTTAACTAAACTTCTTAATTATATGTAATTTGTCTACGTATTCTGTGACTAAGATTGCTGGTTCTTGTAACTAAGTTGTTTTTGTGTGTTGTAATTTCTTGTAACTAAGATTGTTGGTTCTCAATGTGTTAAGGTTTTTTATATTTTGCATTTAATTCTTAATGTGTATTACTGGATAGGTCAGTCTTGGATTGGAATGCCTTTTGCAGTGCTTCTATTGCTTTTTTTATGAATTGTAAATCATTAGATTACATGTTGTCACCTGCCATACTTCTGTAGTTTAAATACTGGGAAACAAACATTTCAATTCCTTTGGCAATTGGCACTGTATTTGGTGGCAGCAGGACAATTGATGCTAAGAGCCTTGCCTGACGTCTTTGTTGTTGTTCTTATTGACAGAAATGCATCATTTGTTGAGACTTTGGCTTGTACAATTTTTACTTTGTTGAATTAGCCAGGTTGAATGTGAATAAATGACAGAACTGTAACAAAAAATAATTGCTCTAATCTTGCTATTAGCCAGGTTGAATGTGAATTAGCTAGGTTGAATGTGAAATGATAATCTACAATTGTTTGAGTGTAAAAACAGAATAGTGAGGATTGAGGAACATAATATCCTTCAACATTCTTAAATTTACATGATATGGTCTTATGTGATAAGATTTTAAAGCTGATATTACCAAATATTTGTATATTTGTATTATTTATTTTACTTTTATTTGAATTATGTATTTTAAGATGTTTGGATATTTGTATTGTTTAAAATATTTTACTTGCGATTTTATGATTTTAGTTAAAATATTTTACTTGCGATTTTATGATTTTTAGTTAAAAAATTTTACTTTCGATTTTATGATTTTACGATTCGAGTTTACGAGTCGAGTTTATATTGTATGTTCCGTGTCGTGTCAAAAAAGCGTTTTTGACAACCTTGGTACACATCATAGAATGTGTTGTCCGATCCATTTAAGATACAATTCTTATATATGAAATTACTATGACTCATGCATCTACACCAGTATCTACATCAACCACAGTTGTAGAATCAGATTCCTTATTTGACATTAATGATGCTTCTTCAATCAAGAACATTTTCAAGTTCAAGATAGTTAGATAAAAGAGCATCTTTTGTTACCACCTCTTAAAATTCAATTCGTTGAAGTTCTTATAATTTCTTACTATGCACCATAGAAGGTGATGACGAAATTCCCCATACCAAAGCAATATTGGTTGGAACAACCACTTCTTAAGATAAAAACGTTTTTATTTCTATAAAAAAAAAATAACCAAAGATTTATAAGTAGAAATTTAGCTCTTTAAAAATAAGCAAATAAAAAATAAAGCAACTTCAAAGATTAAATAAATTAACTATCTTCAACCATACGAGATCAAGCTAATCAAATATTGATATATTTAAGTCAATATGCTAAATATCTCTAACCCCTCTTATACTAGTTTGTTAAGCCAAAATTGATGAAGAATTAATTTTGGTAATTACTATAATTAATTCTTATTATTTTACCTTAATTACCCATCACAAAAATAAATAAGATTATGATATATTTTAGCTTTACAATTGAATGTTTTCATTTGAAAAACTATTCAAAAAGATAAAAAAACCTAACTATTTAGATTTTTTATTCATAAGACGGGTATATATAATGGGATTATAAGAAATAATTCTTTATGGGCCAAATAATTATTCTATAATAAATACAAATCCAAGTTTAATATAGGTTATTAAAAAAAAAAACAAATCCAATCCCCAAGACCCTATGCCCATGCCCAAGTTGAATGTACACATATTAGTTAAAACCATATTACTTTCTTAGGCTTGTTTACGAGTCTTCAAAAATATATTCAAATATTAATGTGTAAAAAAAATTACATAATAGCTTATAAAAATATATTAATGTGTAAAAAATATTAATGTTTTATACTGTGATATGCTTGTAGCATTATGTTGTGTAAGCTGTATTATGTTGCTATGTATTTGTTGTGTTGTAAGATTAAAATTATTAAATTGTTTCGCAATCTACTACTTTATTGTGTAGTTAATAAAATCATTTATATTTAGATTATCATTCATTAAAAATATAATTTAAATTAAATAATCTTTTAAAGACATTAAATATTTTTTAGGAAACCCAAATAAATCGCATAATAAATAAATTATTGATTTGAAAAACACACAAAAATATCATAAAAGATATAAAAAAAATTTGCTATAGAAATTTTACAAAGGAACATGAGATTTTCTTGTTTAAGAATATGGTTGAGATTGCTTTTTAAAGTGTTTTTCGTGCCGAAATATATCAAAATGATATTTTTTTTTTAAAATTATTTTTGAAATCAATGCATCAAAATGATCGAAAACACACAAAAAAATTAGTTTTTAACAAAATGAACAGCATTTCCAAACGGAGTAAAAAAGAAAAAGAAAAAGAAATCTAAAATTATTATGCAAACAAATGAGATAATTGCACACTATTTCCTAACAATTACAGCTACTCATGTTACCAATAGATCCGAACACTATAAATATAAATTAATGCATCGCTATAAATATAAATTAGCCCATAATTGTTTTTTGTTTTTTTTACTAAAGACAATAATCACTCATCTCATGCCGACAAAAATAAAACACGAAATTACCATCTGCTTTGTTGCAGAGGAACATCTCTTCTTTCTTTAAGCACGACAGTTGTCAGCTAGAGATTCCGCGCCGAGAAACTCGACAAAATGTAGCCGGCTAAGTGGGCACCTCAAATTCCTGTACTTATGCATAAGACCACTGTCAGATCTCAGTAACCTATCGATCGTGATACGCACTTGTGCTTATCATCCTCGTTATCTGTCTCCTCCCTCCTTTTTAAAGTCGCCATTTCTGCAAGATTTAATGCTTATATAGACAAAAAATTATTTATGGACTATAAAAAACTTGGCGGAGAGAGAAAGTCTAGAGAGAGAAAAAAGATAAAAAAAACTCTGCTTCGTTTCCAGAAAGAGAAAGTGTGTGTGAGAGAGAGGGTCTGATCTCGCCACTGCTTTCTATAGGAGGTGAGTTTCTCGGAAATATCTCATTCTCTCTCCTCTTTTTTTTTTATTCCTGCAAAAAGTAAAGCGGATTTCTCTTGTGATTTGAAATCAAATCCCTAATTTTGGCCTGGTTTTAGGGTTTTTTTTTTCATTTTTCTTTGAAAACATTGTGGTTGCAGGCAGATCTAGGGCTACAGTTGGTGGTATTTCTGCATTTTGTATACAAAACGGGGCGTTTAAGATGTCTTCTCTCAGTCGAGAGCTCGTTTTCCTGATCTTGCAGTTCCTGGATGAGGAGAAGTTCAAAGAGACTGTTCATAAGTAAGAATATTAAGTTTTTTATTTTTACTTTACAATTATTGCTAATGTTTTTAGTGATGACTGATTATTGGTTATTTTTTGGTGTAATGTGATGTGAAAATAAATAAATAAAAATAGGCTTGAGCAGGAATCTGGATTTTTCTTTAACATGAAGTATTTTGAGGATGAGGTGCATAATGGCAATTGGGATGAGGTGGAGAAATACCTCTCTGGTTTCACTAAAGTAGACGACAATCGATATTCTATGAAAATATTTTTCGAGATACGGAAGCAAAAGTATCTTGAAGCATTGGATAAGTAAGCTTGCAATTCTTTTTTTTTTTAACTCTTATTATTATTATTATTATTATTATTATTATTATAAGATTATGAGATGGTCTGAGAATGTTATGGAATTTTTATAGGCATGATCGGTCCAAGGCGGTTGAAATATTGGTGAAGGATTTGAAAGTATTTTCGACATTTAACGAGGAGCTTTTCAAGGAAATCACTCAACTACTGACATTGGAGAATTTTAGGTAGATATGTGTTGAAGTAATCAAATTCTTTAATGTTAAGTATGTAGGAGGTATATTCAGATTTGCTTTGTTGTAAATAGGGAGAATGAGCAACTTTCCAAATATGGAGATACCAAGTCCGCAAGGGCAATCATGTTGGTTGAGCTGAAGAAGCTTATCGAAGCAAACCCTTTGTTTCGTGACAAATTGCAGTTTCCTAACCTTAAGAATTCAAGGTTACGAACTCTCATCAACCAAAGGTAATTCATCTATTGATACTTGTATAATATGGTCATTTCGATTGCCTTTGTTTTGCCTTGAATTAAT
Organism: Populus nigra; assembly: GCF_951802175.1. Classification (NCBI taxonomy): domain Eukaryota; kingdom Viridiplantae; phylum Streptophyta; class Magnoliopsida; order Malpighiales; family Salicaceae; genus Populus; species Populus nigra. The sequence continues at coordinate 3,367,364 of NC_084859.1, forward strand.
GTGTAACTTGGCAGGTGTTGTTTCCTGGAAAACTCTTCTTAAATGATATTTTGTTTATCAACTGTTGTGTTGAACACTTGCCTTCCATGGAATTTAGAATGATGGTTGTTTGCATGTCCAGCATTAAACGATGAACTCCTATTATCTAATCTGAATTTGAGTTGTTCGATCATTTGAGAGAATTGCAGTGAAACTTCCATCATTTTGTGTGTCTGTGTCTGGACTGCAGGCTTGAAAGTCTTGGAGCAGGATATGATCTAATCAGTCTATATCTTTCTAGAATTTTCCTTTATATTACTACTTTATCTTTTCTTTACTCTGTAGAAATATATGGCTTTAGTTGGCATATATGACATATATAATTATATACACTCTGGCATGGTTGCAATCAGAGAACTTCGTTTGCTATGTAAATTACAGCTTGAATTGGCAGCATCAACTTTGTAAAACTCCAAGGTCAAACCCTGATATAAAGACTCTTTTTTTCGATCATTCATGTGGACAACCAAATGGTGCTCGGGCTCCATCACCTGCAAACAATCCACTGCTTGGATCCTTACCAAAAGCTGGAGGGTTTCCTCCTCTGGGTGCTCACGGGGTAGGTCATTAGCTTGTTTGGTTGTATTTCTTACTCTCTCTTCTACTGATACATGCTTACCCTTGTGTGGTTGAACTTTTATATTCAGCCGTTTCAACCTACACCAGCACCAGTCCCAGCACCTCTTGCAGGTTGGATGTCCAATCCTCCCACAGTAACTCATCCAGCAGTTTCTGGAGGAGGAGCCATTGGTCTTGGTGCTCCATCTATCCAAGGTAGTTCATTCTTTTTATTTGCTATAGATGCTTCTGCTAACCATCATACTGAGTATGTGAGCATACATGTTTCCCTTTTTAATAATATATGCATTTTGTTGCCTTGTGTAGCTGCTCTGAAGCATCCACGGACTCCTCCATCTAACCCTTCGGTAGACTATCCTTCAGCAGATCCTGACCATGTTGCTAAAAGAACAAGGCCAATGGGGATTTCTGATGAGGTACTCTGGTTTTTTTTGTCATTCTGGCTGTACTCTTTTCGTAAATATATATCTAGCCAGTAACCTGTGCACTCCTCTTATTATGTTTATGTTATTTCCTTCCAAACTGTTTTGTTGATTGTTATCATCAATGCAGGTAAATTTGCCCGTTAATGTATTGCCAATGTCATTTCCAGGGCATGGTCATGGTCATGGTCAGACTTTTAATGCACCGGATGACTTGCCAAAGGCTGTTGTACGGACTCTGAATCAGGGATCATCTCCTATGAGCATGGATTTCCATCCTGTTCAACAGACTATTCTTCTAGGTCTGCTTGATTTTTCAGTCTTTTATTTGGTTGGTTCTGTGGCTTTGGCATATTTGTACCCTTAAGCATTAATGTAGAATATACCCTGGTCTGACCATTGATTACTTTAATATGCTGTGACAGTTGGTACCAATGTGGGGGAAATTGGGCTGTGGGAAGTTGGTTCTAGGGAGCGACTGGTTTTAAGAAACTTCAAAGTTTGGGATCTGAATGCATGCTCGATGCCTCTTCAGGTTTTTTTTTTTTTTTTTATACCTACAGCACTGATTATCATGTGTGTTGTATGCTGGATGCTTGGTGTACTGGAATGTCTGAAATTGAACTGTCTTTTCTTTTTGGATGAAATTCAGGCAGCTTTAGTCAAAGATCCCGGCGTCTCTGTTAACCGTGTAATTTGGAGTCCAGATGGTAACTTGTTTGGTAAGCTGAAATCTATTACAATTCATGGTTGGTTTAGAAATACACATAAGATTTCGGGTGTGAAAAGGCTCTTCATTGATTTCTCATCTCTGTCAACAATAGGAGTTGCATACTCAAGGCATATTGTACAAATATATTCTTATCATGGGAATGATGATGTACGGCAGCACCAAGAGGTATATAATCTTAACTAACACCAGTATTAAGCTTGTTATTCTTTTGTTGCTTTGTGTTTGTTTTTACTTGATATAAAATGACTTAAAAAGTTCTCATTGTAGATTGATGCTCATGTTGGTGGAGTAAATGATCTTGCATTCTCCACTCCGAATAAGCAACTTTGTGTTATAACCTGTGGTGATGACAAAACCATCAAGGTAGGGTTTGGCGTTATTTTTTGGTTTTTGGACTGAAAAGCATCAAGGTCGTTTCTTCAGACATGAAAAGCTGCCCCTTGCCCCTTTTCTTTTTCCTAATAATATTAGGTGTGGGATGCTGCCACTGGTGCAAAACTATATACGTTTGAAGGTCACGAGGCTCCTGTTTATTCCATCTGCCCACATTATAAGGAAAATATTCAGGTGAAATGTCCATTTTGCGCCCATTGTTGTCTGTCCTGCTACTTTGAGTTCTTAATGTTCCTTTTCTCCTTCCACTAAACTCATCATTTCTGGTCTACCATGTTGCTGGACTTTCTTCTGTGCTCAGTTTATCTTTTCAACAGCACTGGATGGAAAGATAAAAGCATGGTTATATGACAATCTAGGATCTCGGGTTGATTATGAGGCTCCTGGTCGATGGTGCACAACCATGGCTTACAGTGCTGATGGTACAAGGTCAACATAATTGACCCGTTACTCAATGATCTCCTTTTTCTTGGTATTTGTGCATGACTGGATTAATAATGATCTACTCATTGCCTTCGGGTTTTCGTTGGAAACTACAGGCTTTTTTCTTGCGGTACAAGTAAAGATGGGGAATCCTACATTGTTGAATGGAATGAAAGTGAAGGTGCTGTGAAGAGAACCTATGTTGGATTTAGAAAACATTCTTTGGGTGTCGTGCAATTTGATACAACAAAGAATCGTTTTTTGGCTGCTGGTGATGATTTTTCCATCAAGTTCTGGGATATGGACAATGTTCAACTTTTGACAACAATTGATGCTGATGGAGGCCTCCCAGTGAGTTTGTTATGTACCAGTAAACTATAAGAGATTGTTTTGAGTATAATTGCTTATTTCAGTTCTAATAATTCATAGGCAAGCCCACGTATCCGCTTCAACAAGGAGGGCACCCTGTTGGCTGTTTCTGCCAATGATAATGGGATTAAAATATTGGCAAATTCAGATGGCATCAGGTTGCTGCGTACATTTGAAAATCTTTCTCATGATGCCTCTCGAGCATCTGAATCTGTTGCAAAGGTAGCTTTATCAATGATGAGTATAGTTGTGAATGTGACATCGCTCTGTCTGCAATTAAGTCTAATCTTATAGTGGCTTTCTTGTGCAGCCTACTGTTAATCCAATCTCAGCTGCAGCAGCAGCAGCTGCAACTAGCAGTGGACTTGCAGACAGGGGTGCCTCTGTGGTCGCCGTTGCTGGAATGGTTTGTTGGACTTTCTTGTTCTTTTAGAGTAGCATCTGAATTTTATACACAAGTAACTTGCATATCAATTACTCTCCGATCACACAACTCATATTATTGTCACATTGTTTCTGTTGTTTGTTGAGAGAACTGAACTACAGACTAGGGGCATGATCTTAGTTATCCATGATTTTTTTTTAATGATCTTGATTTTCCATGAAGTTTTCTTTGAGTGATCGTAGTTTTCCATGATAGTACTGAAATAATCTGTTGTAATTTTTAGTCACAAGCAAAATTACTTTTGTAGAATGGAGATGCCCGGAATTTGGGAGATGTGAAACCTAGAATAGCTGAAGAATTGAATGATAAATCAAAGATATGGAAGCTCACTGAAATCAATGAACCATCTCAATGCCGGTCCTTGAGGCTTCCTGAAAACTTGAGAGTAGCCAAGGTATTGAAATTTTCTCGGAGGGCATCCCTTTTCTTCTCTGATTACTTTCCTGGGTCAATTATCTTTTTGGCCTTGCTTGGTTAATATCATTGCATTTCTGCCTAACTAGGCTGTACTGTGTCCTTGGGACCATATACTGATGTTACATGTGTTCTAAATGCTCTATGATTTAATTCATGCCAACTGTTGGTCATTTTAGTAAAGCTTCAGATTATTGAAGCTTCAGAAGCATGGTGATCTGATTTGGAACACATTCCTTTTCATGCTCTGATCTTGTTAATCAACTTTGGTTTGATTCCTTACTATTCACAAGTTTAGCTTTACAGGTGAAGAAGTTTGAGAGAGGTTTCTCTATTTTCTTATTATAACTGAAGAGATACAATATATATAGGAGAAGAGTGCTTACCCTACAGTCTATCAAAATAGGAAATATTTACTAGACAGGAAAGGATCCTACACCAAACTAGAAAGGAATAATCTATGAGATCTGGTTAGCTAATACCAGATTCTCCTAACTGATTTTGAGGGAGATTTCCACACCCCCCCTCAAATTGGGTTGTATATGTTATACATGCCCAGCTTGTGACTCAAATCTTCAAAATTGGTTCTGGGAAGTGCTTTGGTAAGTATGTCTGCAATTTGAGCTTTGGTAGGAGTGAGATCAGCTGGACAATTTTCTTTTCAATCTTTTCTGAGATGAAATGTTTGTCTATTTCAATGTGCTTTGTCTTGTCATGATGCACTGGGTTTTTAGCTATACTTATGGCAGCATGATTATCACAGAACATCTTGATGGGGTGTAATAGTTCCACTCCAAGTTCCTTGAGTAATCTTTGTATGCACATTCCTTCACAGATGCCAAGTGCTAGAGCTCTAAACTCAGATTCTGCACTACTAGATACAACCTATGGTTTCTTGCTTTTCCAAGTCACTAGATTTCTCCAAACATAGAAACAATACCCAGAGGTTGATCTTCTATCTAAAATGTCTCCTGCCCAATCTGCATTTGAGTATATTTCAACATTTCTGTTGCCACTTTTCTTGTATAGCAGACCTCTTCCAGTGGTCATTTGTAGATATCTCAAAATTCTATTAACTGCATCCATATGCTCTTCTGTTGGATTGTTCATGAATTGGCTTACAACACTGACAAAGAAGCCAATGTCTGGTCTGGTGTGTGAGAGGTAGATGAGTCGTCCTACCAATCTTTGATATCTTCCCTTGTCAACTGGTGTTCTGTCCTGTCCCGCTCCTATCTTCTTGGTTGATTCCATTGGTGTTTCTGCAGGTTTACAACCAAGCATTCCTGTTTCTTTTAGTAGGTCTAGGACATATTTTATTTGAGAAACATATATACCTTTCCTTGATCGTGCCACTTCCATGCCAAGAAAGTATCCGAGGTACCCAAGGTCTTTGATCTCAAATTGGCTAAGAGTTTCTTCAATTTCACTAGTTCTTCTCCATAGTCACCAGTTAGGATGATATCATCAACATATACAATTAGTATTGCCCTTTTATTTTCTGGAGAAGATTTGATAAACAAGGTGTGGTCTGCTTGGCACTGAGAATACCCATTCTGGACCATTGTCTTTGTGAATCTGTCAAACCATGCATGTGGTGATTGCTTGAGTCCATATAGTGATTTCTTCAGTTTACACACTTTGTTGTAGTTGGAGGATGTTTCTAGTCCTGGAGGTATCTCCATGTATTCTTCTTTCAAATCTCCATTAAGAAATGCATTTTTAATGTCTAGTTGATGTAATGGCCAGTCTTGATTAACTGCTAGAGGTAGTAGGAGAATTCTGATGGTGTTGAGTTTGGCCACTGAAGCAAATGTTTCCTGGTAATCTATCCTATAAGATTGAGTAAATCCTTTTGCTACCAGTTGGGCCTTTAATCTGTCAATACTCCCATCAGCCTTGTGTTTGATAGTAAATATCCATTTGCACCCAACTGGTTTCTTGCCAAGTGGAAGTTCAGACATTTCCCAAGTGTTATTCTTGTTCAATGCATTGATTTCTACTCTAACTGCCCCTTCTCCATCCTGAGTCTTTGAGAGCTTCTTCAATAGACTTAGGAACCTGTACATTGTCAAGGGCTGAAACAAATGCTTGGTAAGATGGTGACAACCCTTCATATGAAACAAATCTGTTGATGGGGTGATTTGTGCATGATCTAACACCTTTCCTTATTGCAATTGGAATGTCTGAGTCATTAGTAAAGGAAGCAAGATTCTCACAAACTGAAATTTCCATACCTGATTGTATTTGAGCAGAATTTGGACTTGTTTCTGAATCTTGGTCCAATGTAAGAGGTGTTGCATGCTCTATCTCCTTCTCTGGTTTTTTCCTTCTGGTATAGGTAAGAAGTTTAGGCTCAGGATTTGCAATTTGTTTTGGTGTAAGTGATTTAACTGGGATTGGTTGAATGGACTGATTTGGAACTGGAACTGGTGGACCTGGGACTATAGTTACTAGAGAATGACTCTGGAGAGGAGAATGACTCTATGGGGTATCTCCTGTGTGAGGTATATCCGAATTTATTCCCCAATTCTGATATTCTTGCATGTTCTCCCCCTGAATATCAGACTTGGGGTAGTAGGCTTGATGTTCAAAGAATGTGACATCTATTGAGGTATAGAACTTTCTGTTGATGGGAGAATAACACTTGTACCCTTTTTTTGATGTGGGGAGTTCCCTTTTTTGATGTGGGGAGTATCCTAGAAAGATACACTTGATGGATTTAGGATCTAATTTGCTGCGATAGTGAGGGTGGATATGAACAAAGACTGAGCAGCTGAACACTTTAGGATCTAATGAAGAGAGTATTTTGGTGCGTGGGAATGCTTGTAGGAGGACTTGACTAGGAGTTTTGAATTTTAGAACTCTAGAAGGCATTCTATTGATGAGGTAAGTGGCTGTGGGTACAGCCTCTTCCCAGAATTGTTTGGGAACATGAGGGATCTAGCAACTTCCAATAGGTGTCTATTTTTCCTTTCTGCCACTCCATTTTGTTGTGGAGTGTCAACACAAGAGCTGATGTGGAGAATGCCTTGATTTAGACAATAAGTATTGAGTATTATCAGTATTTAAGATCTGGATCTTAGTGTGGAATTGTGTTTGTATCATGGAGTGGAAGTTTTGAAAGATTTGGCTCACTTTAGATTTTTCTTTCATGAGGAATAGCCATGTCAATCTGATGTGATCCTCAACAAAGAATACAAACCAACGAGTTCCAGTTATACTTTTTACTGGTGAGGGACCCCATACATCACTATGGATTATGGCAAAAAGATGTGATGATTAATATGAGATAGTGGGATAGCTACCACGAATTTGCTTGGAAAGTTTACATACATAACATTTGAAAGACTGAATTTTTATTGGTAAATAAAGAAGGAACTAATTTCTCCAGGTACATGAAGTTTGGATGACCAAGACGATAGTGCCATAACATAACATCACTATCCTTATTGACATAGAAATTTAAAACTGACCAACCCTTATGAGGTGTAAGGATTCCATTTTGAGTTTGTCCTTTTTGAGGAGTGAATCCATTGAGGAGATAGAGCCCTGAACACATCTTAGCACTGCCAATCTTCTTTCCCATATCCAAATCCTAAAATATACACAAGTTAGGAAAGAATTTAGCAACACAATTTAGATCACGAGTCAATTTACTAATTGAGAAGAGGTTGCAGTCCAGTTTAGGAATATGAAGAATGGAATTTAGGATCATGTCTCTCGAAATTCTGCTTAAGCCTATTCCTTTCACTTGGGATGAAGATCCATTAGCTATACGGACTGTAGAATTCTTATTGCACTGATTGTATTCATTAATAAGGGCTGCATCTCCTGTCACATGGTCTGATGCTCCGGAGTCTATGATCCATAGACTACATTAAGGGCTTTTGAAAATTTACCTTTCTGAGCTAACAATCCAGATCCAGAGGCTGACGTACTTGCTTGAGATAATGAACTCTGATTGAACAGTTTCTGTAACATATCAAGCTGTTCCTTGGTGAAGGGACTTGTTTTAGGTAGAAGGTTGGTGTTCTTGTCTCGGTTGTCATCTGAGGTAATATTGTTGGCACGTCTGTCTTTGTCATTTGTTAGCCTTGATGGCTTCCAATCAGTAGGTTTGCCATGAATCTTCCAACAGGTTTCTTTGACATGTCCTGGCTTGTTGTAGTGATCACATCAGGGTCTTCCCCTTTTCTGTCGACTGTCATGATTGTTGTTTGGATATCCTCGAGTAGCAAGGGCAGATCCTTCCAATGTAAAGGCTGAATTGTGAGATCCCATCATTACTTTCTTTCTGCTTTCTTCACACCTAACTTCAGAGAATGCTTCTCTGAGATTTGGAAGGGGCTTGGTCCCTATTATTCTCGCTCTAACTTCATCTAGATTTTTGTTCAGACCAAGAAGGAACTTGAAAGTTCGATTCAGTTCTAAAATTCTTTTATATAGGGTTGTGTCTTTAGGGCATTTCTAGGCATGAATTTCAAACATGTCTAAGTGTTGCCAATGTCAATACAGTGTGTTGAAGTATTGTGTTATAGAAAGATCTCCTTGGCGTAGATCATGCAATGCTGCATCAATTTCGAATAGTTCTGATGTATTTTCAAAACTTGAATAGGTTTCTCGTGCTGCATCCCAGATTTCCTTTGCTGTTCCATATAGAAGAAAATTTTCTCCTATTTCATTGGTTATTGAATTAATTAACCATGACATTACCATGCGGTTCTCAGTTTTCCATGTTCGAAACTTGGGATCATTCTTTTCTGGTATGATGACTTCTCCTGTGAGGTAGTCGTCTCTGCCCTTCCCACAAATAAACATCAAGATCGATGATGACCATTGAAGATAGTTATGCCGGTTGAGTTTGTGACCAGTGATAGGATGTGATATGCCTTCAGTACCTCCATGATTATTCCTAGCTGATGCTGTTTCTGGCTGTGAGGTTACTTCAGAGATAGAGCTTTGTCCCGTGTCCTGCTGCAGCCATGCTGTATTTGGTTGTGGATTGGAGTAGCAGTTTTTAGGGTTCAGGACCTAGAGGCTCTGATACCATGAAGAAGTTTGAGAGACGAGAAACAGTCTATCAAAATAGGAAATATTTACTAGACAGGAAAGGATTCTACACTAAAACTAGAAAGGAATAATCTATGAGATCTGGTTTAGCTAATACCAGAATCTCCTAATTGATTTTGAGGGAGATTTCCACAACAGGATTACCTGCTACTCCTAATCTTTTAAATTTAAGCAGTTTCCATAGGTAAAAGCCTGCTAACGATTCTTTACTCTTAATTATTTCAAGAAAAATTGAAAATAATGCAGAAATAGATGAAGTTTGACTGCATGCCACGTACAGTTAAGATGACAAAGTAATTTGAGTTAAAATGTTTTGAAATACTAATAGAGGAAAGCAACATATTAGGGCTTTTAGAAGATGCTTGTGTCAACTTTAATTACCATAACTCAGAGTGCTAACAAGTCTCGTCATGCTTATTTCATGCTAGTAATTGATCGAATTGCATTTTGAATGTTTAACAACCATGTAATTTATCCTGTTCCATAAAATTTTATTATGTTATTAATGGAAAGAAATTCCAGATATGTTCAATGTATGGTCCGTGGTGATGGGATGTGCTAACATAAGAGTGTAACTTTGCTGTTGAATACCTGTTAGCTTACATAGAAGAACTACTGAATCAGGAAGTTACAGAGTGTTTTATCATTATGTTTCCAAATGAGCCCTGCTTAATGGTATCGACAGTGTATGATGGCTTTGTATGGGTTCTTGCATAAGTCTTGGTTTTTAATATTGGACTGGAATGCCAGGCTTTATCAAGTTGACTTGTTAACTCCATCATGACTCATAAGCTTTTATTTCTTTATTTATTCTGTTTTCCAACAAGGATGTCATTATTAGCTTCTTTTTTTGTCATTGCAGATATCAAGGTTAATTTATACAAATTCTGGCAATGCCATTTTGGCATTAGCTTCAAATGCAATACACTTGTTATGGAAATGGCAACGCAGCGATCGTAATGCAAGTGGCAAGGTAAGAAGCACATGCATAGTGGATTGATCAATCATGTGCACTTCTATTTTTCTGAAATTTCTATAATGAGTTCCATCGTGTCTTGAAATTGGTCCTTCATCCTGCAGGCAACTGCTGGTGTGCCACCTCAATTATGGCAACCATCAAGTGGGATTCTAATGACCAACGACATCACTGACTCTAACCCTGAAGAGGCTGTGGCATGTTTTGCTTTGTCCAAAAATGATTCTTATGTTATGTCAGCATCTGGAGGAAAGATTTCCCTTTTCAATATGATGACATTTAAGGTAATACAAGGATTGTTAGTTATGATGTGGTGATGTCAATTTCATTTGACTGATCTCATTTTCTTTTGGCGGAGCGCAGACAATGACAACTTTCATGCCACCACCTCCTGCAGCAACGTTTCTTGCTTTTCATCCTCAAGATAACAACATAATTGCTATTGGCATGGATGATTCCACAATTCAAATATATAATGTCCGTGTAGACGAGGTACGATGCAGTCATAGACATTTATTCCCACAGCTAATGCTTCAGATAAGTGTCAATTGTTATGTAATATTTGTCGATTATTGGTGCAGGTCAAGAGCAAGCTGAAAGGCCACTCTAAAAGAATAACTGGCCTTGCCTTCTCCCATGTGCTGAGCGTGCTAGTGTCATCGGGAGCAGATGCTCAGGTAATAAATTTTCAATTAGATGTCTTGTGTGCCTTGATGTTTTAGTTTTTTAACGGGATTTCACCTGTTAGATGTTCCATTTTTTTTGGCGTGGGGGATTGCATCAATACTGATTTATTTTTATTTTTTTAATTTTGACTTGCTTTGGCATAATTCTGCTTCACTACTGTTGCAAGCGGCATGCTAAAGAATTCTTAGTTCTCTCTCTCTTTCTCCCGCAAATGGCAGGCTTATTTACATAAATTATTCCTGAACCCCAAGCCTTCTTTATTTTTTTCATCGGAATGTGAACTAATGATCAGTGTTTAGATATTAACTCATTTCCCATTTAAATTGTTCTTTATTCAGCTTTGTGTTTGGAACTCGGACGGATGGGAAAAGCAGAAAACAAGATTCTTGCAGGTTCCGACTGGAAGGACAACAACAGCACAATCGGATACCCGTGTACAATTTCATCAGGATCAGATACACTTCCTGGTTGTGCACGAGACTCAGCTTGCCATATTTGAAACCACAAAGCTAGAATGCGTAAAGCAGGTATCTTTGTCTCTTGACTTTATTGTGGAACTATCATGTTGTTGTCAGGTACTGAGTTCTCTTTTGTCCTGATCTAGTGGCTTCCACGTGAATCTTCTGCACCAATCTCACATGCTGTGTTCTCATGTGATAGTCAGCTGGTATATGCCAGCTTCTTAGATGCAACTGTTTGTGTATTTAGTGCTGCAAATCTCAGATTACGCTGTCGTATCAATCCATCTTCATATCCCCCACCTAATGTCAGGTAAATTATCTTGCTCCATTCATCGGTGTATGTTTTTATAAATAATTTAGATCCACCTTTTTGCGGTACGACTGTCTTGGTAAAATGATAGGATCACATTTTTTTATTGTTCCGAGAAGTTTAATGGTCTAAAGAGTCGACCATCTTTCAAATGGCAGGGGCAAATCCGTGTACCTGGCAACATGTGTAACTTACTGTACTTTAAAGTAAATTTTAAGTAACCAAGAGACACAGGAAAGAGAACATAAATTATGGAGATCTCTTGTGCTAGATAATAGTAATACATACAACCAGGAATGAGTATACAAATATGTTAAATATTCTCTCTTTTATTTATAATCATTTACAGGATTCTGTATCTATAACTCAGTTCCATTTGTAATATATTTATTTCTGCATCTTAAATTCCAAAACCCATTACTGGTTTGCTTTGCACTCTGCCTTCCTGTTGATGGAATGCCCATCCTAGTTTTCACAGTTCGCTAACTAAAGTATAATTCTCTACCTCCTGTTTTTATGCAATAGCCACATCACTTTGACTCCCATTGTTTTATATACGGCAGCTCAAATGTCCACCCACTTGTGATTGCTGCACACCCACAAGAGCCAAATCAGTTTGCATTGGGATTATCAGATGGTGGGGTTCATGTCTTTGAGCCACTTGAATCTGAAGGAAAATGGGGTGTGCCTCCACCTGCTGAGAATGGGTCAGCAAGCAGTGTGGCAGCTATTCCTTCAGTTGGACCATCAGGTTCTGATCAAGCCCAGAGATGATTTATGATTGCCAGAGCACAAGTTCTTTTACATGCTTGGCTTGCTGGCCCATTCCTAAGTTAGGTATGTCCAATATCTGTCTGCTTTTTGTACTTGTTTCAAAAATTACTAGCAGGCCATAGTCAACCCTAGTACTTGATCCTAGTTCTGGCAATCTGAAAAACATGGTGCATTGAAGCATCAGGATCAGCTGAACTCTAAACACAATCTTGCATGATGTTAGTTGTGGACTTCTATCGATTGATTTGCATTTGCAGTAGCTTCCCTTTACCAAACACTCTTCCTGCCTGGCTAAGGGGTTATCTAACATTTTCCTGCTTGGGTGGGTATCAAAGTGCCTTAATTTGTTGACCCATCTGTCATTCATATGAACAGAATCAGTCTAGATCCCCAGGGTTTTATCCTAGTTTTGACGCTGATTTCCTTCATTCTTATGTTCTTGATTTCTTTCTTTGTGCAGTTTGAGGTTCAATGATATGTTGTAACCTGCTCAAGGAACTACTACTTGCAAAAGATGTAGATTTAGCATGTTCTGTCTGATACTTCGTGAGGTAAATGCTGTAGTAGTATTAGTAATAGTATTAATAGTGATGCCTTATGACCTCGAACTAGAAATTTGCTCAAGGAAGATTTTTTTTTTTGGTTCTGTGCTTATTTTATTTCTTTGAACTCTTGAATAGTCTGTAATATTTATTATTTTGTCGTCAAACATCGAAATTTCCTCATTGTTTTGTTTGTGGTCGAGAATCTTTTCCCCAACCCAGTCGTTCTACTTAGGATTTTAGACCATCTGTCATTTTGCTTTAATCGATCATACTGGATAAATCGGACTTGTATTCTTTATTTGCCAATCTTTTCAATGCTGGGAAACATCATTCTTTCTTTCTTTTTTTCCTTTTTTGGTTTATTATAAATTAGTACCTACAGTTTACTGAAATGAATTAATTAATCCCTATACTATAAGAAATAATTAAACAACCCTTTAACCAGAATTGACCGCAAAGTCAGTAACAGATTATTTTTTTTTATGGTAACAACCCTTTTACAGAAAATGTGTTTAACGCCTTCTATGTAAAAACAACGAAGAGACTAGACTCAACTAGACATGAAATAAAAAAAATAAAAAATAATGCCTTCGAGTAGATTTATTTCTGTGGTCAATAAATCACTATCTTGTGTAAGTTTATATCCAAAAATTTTAGTCTCTCCGCAAATGGATATGATGTGTTTGTTGAAAAATATCAAATTGATATCTATCCTAAATTGATTTTTGACATGCAATATGCTATGCTTTTCCATCGTATTTTTACTTGAGATAATAAAATATATTAATTTGAAATAAGAAAAAATTAAAAAAATTAAAATTTTTTTAATAATATTTTTAAATATGTGATATTACCAACTTACTTATGGAACTCAACTTTCCTTATTTGTGGTTTGTGTTTTTTTTAAAAAAAAACTTCGCAACTTTTTGATCATTTTGTAACCATATCTTTTAAACGTAGTGCATATCATTTTTTTTTTAGCAAGTTTGGCTATAAAATTCATTTGGTTTTTTCTTCAATACAATCTTCCCTGTACATTCTCTATTTGCAATATTAAAATAAAAATAAAAATCTAAAAGGGATTAGAGAATTCCCCTATTCACTACAAGGAAAAGATCCTTATTTTTTATTCCTTTAATTTTTTTTTGGGTCACTTTGTTTTTTCAATGTGATGTTTTGACATTTGGTTTATTTAAAATTAAACTTGATAATTTGTTTTAGTTTATATTATTAAGGTTTCTCAATATGTTGAAAAAGATTTTGGTATTAAATTGATGGTCTATATAGCAAAATCAAAATCAATTTTCGGTAAATGAGGTGTGTTTTTAGCTTTTTTTGAGTCTCTAAATTTTTTTATTTTTTCATTTTTAATCCTTATTTTTTGATTTTTTTTATTTTAATCCAAAATTTTATTTAGTTTACATTTCAATTTCTAAGTTAGAGAGAAAATAGAGATTCATTGAAAAACATGGGAGAAGAGAGAAATTATTAGTTTGCTGTGACAGTGACCAAGAAAGTCATTTTTGATGTCAATATATTTCATTTAATGAGAGGAGTTTCGATGACCTTTTTTTGCTCCTCGTCTTGGTAGAAAAAATAGATTGAGGTTGAGAATTAATTTTTTTAGCTTAATTTTGCATTAAGGTGTTTTTAGATTAAAATAGATTAAAAAATATTTTTTTGTTGAAAAACTATTGCTTGATTTTTTGACCACCTCTTTCGTAGATAGGATTTGAAAATGTGGATGATGTTTATCACCTATTTGTTAGTTAGGATTTGAAAATATAGACAATGTTTTGTTTGGGAGCCTAGGATCTCACAACCAAGAGGTGGTTGGACAATTAAGACCGGGTGATTTTTTACACTAAAAAATAATTCTTTAATTTATTTTCATCTAAAAATACTTATTAAACAATTTTATAAGTGCAAAAAAAAAAAACTAATATCTTAACTCAAAACATATCTAAATTGGTTCAATTACACAAAATAAAGTCGTGAAAAGTCAAGTTCATTCTATATTTTTACAAGGTAAAGAAAAAAAAACCAAAATAAAATTTCTATTATCAAAAGGTACTTGTTGATAACAAGAACAACTAGTTTAATTATTAAAATTAGGCTAATCATTTACTTTCTCTCTCATTTGCTATTATTCGATTAATTTCTCTCTCATCCCTCAAAACTAAAAATACATAAAATAAAATTTTGAACCAAAACAAACTTTTCAAAAACTAAAGGGATGAAAATGAGAAACTCAATTCTGAAGGCAAAAAAGAAAAAGAAAAGGAAGCAAGACTCAAACAATAACAAAAAAACTTAATGTCAAATTCAGCTCTTCATTTTCAATATCTTTCAATTAATTAAAATTAAATTGATTATGTCAAATTAAGCATAAAAAAGATATTAGGATTTTTTTTTATACCTTGACAATCTCATAGCAAGCTAACATAGACAATTTTCAAGGTCCAAATCTTAAATAACTTAGTATGAAAGGATAAATTTGATATAAAAAATGGTTGGGTCACTGAATTAAAAAAGAAGCATAGAAAGACTTAAAAAAAGAAGGCGTTATGTTGATGAAAAGTGAATTTCAAAAGGATGCATTATGTTTTTGCCGTGCTTTTATATATATATATATATATATATATAAAATAATTGTAATTTATAATTGTAATGTTGCTCTTCTTGAAAATTCCTCCTCCCCATAAATTGGGCTGAACACAGGTGGGGGTAAAAGGTTACCCTTATAATTTTCCCTCCTTTACAACCATTCTGAACATCTCTAGGTTGAATAAAAAATAGAGAGACAAATTCAATTAAAAGCTTATCTAATTATATAAAAGCAGATTAAATCATTTACTTTACAAATTTATAAACCAGGTATATTTAAAAATTATATTGTATATGAATAAAAAGTATTCTAATATATATATATATATATATATATATATATATATATATATATATATAGAACAAATGGAAAAATGATCAAAAACCCTTTACACATAACTAAAAATAAACTTGTTATAAAATCTATAATTATATATATTAAATGTCCATTAGAATTTCTTAGATTTCATGACTTTTGGATTTAGTCTCTTAGTTTTTCATAATACTTGGGTTTTCTAATGTCTTTTAATGTTTTTATTTTCTTCTCTTATAAATAGATCGTTTGTCTTGTATTCTAAGCATTGAGAAAAATATATAAGAAAATATATGAATTTTTATTTTAAGTTTTTTTAGAATATGTATATTATTACTTATTATTTATTTTTTTAAGATGTTATTAGCACGATCACTTTACTTAATTTATATTGAAATCTTGGCACACATGAATTCCTATATTACGTGGCTTGTATCAATTTCAATATTTTTTCTCTTTTCATTATTATTTATACTTTATAGAATATGTTTGGCTCTGTAACTTATTTTGACAAATTTTCTTTCCCTTTTATTTATCAAGATTTAAAGTTCTTGAAGAACTAGTATTGTAAGTTTCTGAAGAATTAAATAAATTAAATACAGTTATTGAAAAACTAGTATTTCTAAAGAACTAAATGACAATAAGACCATTTTGAAAAATTATTGTATTTTTTCACCTGGGTAGATCACCAATTATATTGAGACAATTTCAAAAAATTCTTGTATTTTTCCACATCGACAGGTAACCAATTACAATTAGACCATTTTTAAAAAAATCTTTATATTTTTTTCACTTGAGTGGATCACCCACAATGAGATCACTTTTGAAAAATTCTCATATTTCTCACACCATCGAGCAAGTTGCCTGAAATAATTAAACCAATTCAAAAAAAAACTTTTTGGATATTTTTCCTCGACAAGGTAGGTCACCTTTCAAATGACTAATTTCTCGATTTTAACATCTATTTGTGAAGGTCGTCTGTCAATCTTCTGTTGTTGAAGTTTTCAAGACTCTTAAAGAAGCAAAGGCTCCTTTTGTTTCTACTTTTCTTTATAAATTTACTACGCAAAAAAAATAAAATTTTCCAATGTCTTTTCATCGTAAATATTATGAAGAGGGGGCAACTATCATAACTTAATTTTTGAATTTTTCAAAAAAAAATGAATGAAAAATAATTTAAGGATTGGATTAAGACAACACAAATTAAAAGTTTGAGGATTAATAAGGATGTAATTATTCATTTTAGGAGTCAATTCGGTAAAAAATTAAAAGAATTGATAAGTTTAGGGACTTAATTAAACTTTGGATTAGTTTAATTAATGAAATCATGAGTTTAATTAAAGAATTGATAAGTTCGGGGACTTAATTAACTTTGATTTAATTAATTAATGAAGGCTTAATTCAAGAAATACCAAAATTTGGGGCTGATTCGACGCAAAATTGTAAGAAATTAAAGTTTAAGGACCGAAGTGAAATGGCGAGAGTACTTTAGGGAGTTTAATTGATTTTTCTAGGGATAATTTTGAAAGAATTAAAAGTTGAAGAGTCAATTAAGGACCAAATTGAATAATCAAGAAACCAAGGACTGTTTTGTAAATGCTGTTATAATCCAAGGGTCCAATTGCAATTGATCCAGGGGCAAAATTGAATTGATTTTCATTGATTAGGGACCCAATTGATAAATATCAGAACTTCAGGGGGCAAATTGAAGATAGCCATTTCAATAAAAACGCCGCCGTTTGTACTGTTCATCACCCGGCCTATTCAACAGGAAACCAAAACCGTTTTGGACCGCGTCTCCCACGTCTCCTCTGCTGCCCATTATCTTCCAAGGCCACGTTGAACAGTCCTACAATAGCAGGACTGTTATTCCCCTGTTTCTTCTCAAAGAAACAGAGGCGTTCGTGCCCCACGATCAGGAGGCATGAACACTAATAAAGGAAGCCTCTCTGGCTTTATAAAAGGGGGGAGCGCACTGGAGAATGGGGGGCTTTTTGATAGAAAAACAGGACGAAGGAATAAAAAAAATACAAGAGCAGAGGAAACCGTGGCAGACCTTACAGAAGACGCAAACAGAGGGGTGCTTTGGACGGATAAAGCAGGGACACCGGACATGGGGAACCAAGAGACAGGGCCTAACACAGGAGGAAAAACGAAAAACAGAGAAAACGGGAAGAGAAGGAAAGAGCGACCATTGTCTCCGCCATCTCGAGCACCAGAGACAGAAGACAGAAGACAGAGAGGGAACAAAAAAGAAACACAGAGGGGAAAGCCATAAGAGAAGCGTACAGGAGGAACAAGAACGAACAGGGGAAGACGAAAACACAGAAAAAAAGAGAGAAAAACGAGTGAACAGACACAAAACAAGCATACAAGAGAGCAGAAGGGAAACCAAGAGGACGAAGACAGAAGATACAGAGAGCAGAAAGACCAGAAAAAAACAGAGAAAATAAGAAAAAGGAAAAAGCAGATAGACAGAGAGAGAGGGAGAGAATCCTGAGAGCAGAATAAAGCAAGATATAAAATGGAAGATGGGAGAGGGCGTCGCCCGGCCTGGTCGTCACCAGCGTCTTCATCTTCGGTCTTCAAGCTACAGGTCAGTAGCATTCTTCTTCCCTCGCTTTTCCTTTTTATTTACACTGGCACTGTTGCCAGCATGCGTGAGTAATTCACGCATGCAACTGTGGCCGGGCTGGTCACTGGCTCGGCCAGTGGCCGGGCTAGACATGCTGAGTCAAGTCCAGCCTGTATGATTGGGCTAGACCCGCTTTAAAAAAATAAAAATAAAAATTATATATGCATTGATTTAAATTTATTTTATTGGTTTATTTATTGATGTCATAGCCAGAAATATCATACGTTTTTCTATTGTATAATATTTACTAACGCCATAGTTGGAAGTATTTGTGGTTGAATATTCATTGATGTCAGAGTCAAAAATATCACAAGCATACCATCATAGCATAAACCAACAAACTCTTAGCAATTTAAGACAAAACCAACAATGCAGTCTGTCTCAGACAGGACGTTTAAGGGGTGATAATATATTCTCTTTTACGTAACCAGTCTCGTATTATAGAATCTTTATTGACTAATTAGGTTTTTAGTGACCATAATACTAGGTGACGACCTCTTAAAAAAACCTTTCCCCATCAAAGAATAAGATGCTAGAAATTTATTCTTTTCATTGAATTTTTTTAAGGTTGCCGCGATATCGGATGCGATAATTATCATATTGAAACAATAGATAAAGATAAAAAAGAATATATTTATATTATTTAATGCATTTCAGGCCAGAAGCTTGTACTTGAAAAATTAGGTGCTTCTCTTCTAGAATTTATTACACGATCATGAAATCCTATTGAAACAAATGTTGTGATTCACCATAAGTGTTTTGACCTAAAAATATTTATGTCTTGACATGATCAATTTGGATATCTAAGATCAATAATGATGCAATGAATTGTTGAAAATTCACATGGACATCCTTTAAAGAACCTGAAGATTCTTTTACCATGCATTGCATGCTTTTAAGGTAAATTTATTACCAAATCATCTCTATGAAAAGTTATTATAGAATCACCATCTTTTCTCGAAAGAATTCTTTTAGATATTTTATGATATTAATTAATGCGTTAAGTAAATGGTAACATATTTGTTTACTTTTTAGTTGAAATGTTGTGTTTGCTAGATTAATAACATATATTATCAGACTATAAGCTCAATTTCTTGATTATCTAATCAAGATAATTAATTAGACAATATTTTTGAGTTTACTTCTCAAGCATTTGATATTTTTTACACTTCTATTGGAATTGATATTGAAGATCTTATTGCTCATGTACATACCAAAATGGTATAACATAATCATTTATAAAATGTATTCAATTAACTTCTAGACCATTACTTATGAAATCAAAATTATCTACATCAGTTTAGAAACATGTTGTATTGTTAGTTAGAATTAAACCTGTTTAAGGAAAAAAATCCTAGAAAATAAAAATTATAACAAGTAGATGATGGTACTCCTGAAGATTCATTATCCATAAAATAGAAGATAAATATTTTGTTAAAATCATCTTCTAATTTTGATCCTATTAAAGAGAGACCTTCTGAAAAAGCATCTCCTGAAGAGATCTAAGTGCCTAGAAATAATGAGATCTCTATAAACTATGTTCACACATGAGAGATTTTGGATCAAAATAAAATTATCATAAATGATATATTTGCATTTAAAGTTGCTTTTGGCATCACCAAAAGAAATGATAAAATTAAACTATAAACCATCAAAGAATATCGACATAGAAATGATTGGTCAATGTGATAAGAAGCAATCCAAACAAAGTTAAATTCATTTGTAAAATGTAAAATATTTAGACATGTAGTTTATACACCTAAATGTGTTATGGTTGTTGGGTATAAATGAATTTTCGTTAGAAAACAAAATAAAAACAATGAAATTGTTCAATATAATGTATGACTTGTTGCACAAGATTTCTCACAAAGACCTGACATTGATTATGAGAAAAAGTATTCTCTAGTTATGAATGCAATCACTTTCAGATTTTTTATTGGTTTAGTAGTCTCAGAAACTCTAAATATATATTTAATGGATGTAGTAACAATATATCTATATATAGATCATTAGATAAAGATATACATATGAAAATCCTTGAAGGATTCAAAATATCTAAAACCTTCTATGATAAACCCAAAAGTATTTATTTTATTAAACTAAAAAAAATCTTTATATGAGTTGAAGCAATCTGGTAGTAAGTGATATGATTGTCATAATGAATACATCATAGAAAAAAGGTTTGAGAATAATGAGATTTGCCCATGCATTTTTATTAAGAAAATCACATCTGGATTTGCTATTGTTGTAATATATGTTGATGATTTAAATCTTATTGGTAATCTTGACCTATTTGAAAGATAAATTTAAGATAAAAGATCTCAGAAAGATAAAATTTTATCTTGATTTACAGATAGAACATCTTTCAAATAGAAAATTTATCCATCAATCGACGTATACAAAAAAAATCTTGAAGCACTTTTACATGGACAATGCTTATCCTTAGAGTACACAAATAGAGATCACAGACAAGTTATTTGTTTACATAATACTACAATTTCTTGGAGATCTGTTAAACAAACATTAGTGGCTACTTTATCAAATTATTCAAAATTATTGCAATTCATGAAATAAGTCGAGAATGTATATAGCCAAGGTCAATTATCCAACACATAAAACAAAAATATGTATTGTTAACCGTTGAAGATAGTTTTAACCGTTGAAGATAGTCCCATAATATTGTTTGAAAATAATGCTGCTCGTATCACTCAACGTAGAGGAGGCTAAATTAAAGGAGACAAAACAAAACATATCTCACCAAAGTTTTTTTTATACCCACGAGCTTCAACATAAGGGAAAAATTGATATCAAACAAATTAGATTAATTGATAATTTAACAGACTTATTTACAAAGTCTTTACCAGCCTCAACTTTCAAGAAGCTTGTCTATAATATTAGAATGAGTTATCTTAAAGATTTATCATAAGACATGTATTTTTGAGATGAAGTTAATGCAAATTGTATTCTTTTTCCTCCGCTTAGGTTTTTTTCCATTTAGTTTTTATTTGTAAGGTTTTAATGAGACAATTTAGTATTTTTGTGAATCCCAAAGTATTCAAATATAGATTTTGAAGTATCTATATAAAACCTTGAATTGAATTTTTTAAATATTCAGAAATCACACAAGAATATTATTTTTTTTCCCTTAACTTAGGTTTTTTTTTCATTGGGTTTTTCTTTACAAGGTTTTAATGAGACATATTTTTAATACATAATTATTAAAGATGAAGTGTTATAAAATCTATAATTATATATATTGAATGCCCATTAAAATCTTGTAGACTTCATGACTCTTGGGTTAGTCTCTTGGTTTTTCATGACATTTGAATTTCGTGGTGTCTTTTAATGTTTTTATTTTCAAATAAATAGACTATTTGTTTTATATTTTAAGCATTGAAAAATATATACAAGAAAGGATACAAATTTATATTTTAAATTTATTTTGAATATATATTCTTCCTTGTTTTTTATTTTTTTTTAACAAAACTAAATTTATAAATTGAGTTGGAAAATATCTTTTTTACTTTATCTTTAAATTTTTATTTTTAAATTTTTTTGACTTTTGACTTTTATTTTTATCTTTAAATTTTTTTATTCATCAACTAAATTATTTTTGAATTGAGTCAGTCACTTTAAAATAATTTTTATATGATTTAATTTTAAATCCAAATAAAATAAAAAAAGTTAAATTGAAAAATTTCTTTTGCTATCAATTTTATTTATTTTCTTCTTAATTTTAATCTTAGAATTTTTTTTACGGATTAACCACCAGATTATCTTTGATTTATTAAAGTTAATTGACCATTATTGAATTTAATTTTAAACCTAAATTAAATAAGATATTTACTTGAAGAATTTTAAGGTTCACCTGTTGGTCCGCTTTAAGGCCACCTCTATCTCTCCTCCCCTGTCCCTCTATCTCAAAATCCACAAGGCCAAAACCCAGAAGAAACTAGACCAGAAGGTTCTCAAGTCATGACCATGGCTTCACTGTCATCACTATCAGTAGACATAGCCACTACTTTCGCCTCTTTAACTTCTCGCCATCCCACCACACTCCGCTCCACCATCCTCCCTTTCTTACTAAAACCACAAAGAACCCATCATCCCGTCCTCAAAACTACACCCCTTTTCCATCGCCGCCGCTTCTCCGTTTCTGCCACCGCCACCACTTCTGCCCCTCAGACTGAAGACTCGGACTTAACCACCAAGATTCCTCCCGATAATCGGATTCCTGCCACCATTATCACCGGTTTCTTGGGCTCTGGCAAGGTCCTTTTTTTATCCTCCTTTCTTTCTTTCTTTCTTTCATTCTTTTTTTTGTGCATTTCATTTGATTTACGAAAATGGGTTGTGTTGTTTTATGGTGATTATGTATAACAGACAACGTTACTTAATCATATTCTGACTGCTGACCATGGGAAGCGCATAGCAGTGATTGAGAATGAGGTACTCTGTCATCATCTTTCATTTATCTTTTTGCATCCCATATAATCTGCATATATCATATGATGACTGATGAATATGAGCAGAAGAAAAAAGAAAGAATCTTTGTGATGGGTTTTCAAGCCCTTGTTGTTGTTATACGATGTTAATTGAGAACTTAAGTGGTTATGCTGAATTTCTTTCAGTATGGTGAAGTTGACATTGATGGCTCTCTTGTTGCTGCGAAAACTGCTGGGGCTGAGGACATTATAATGCTCAACAATGGTTGTTTGTGCTGTACAGTGAGGGGTGATCTTGTCAGGATGATTGCGGATTTGGTTAAGAGGAAGAAAGATAAATTTGATCATATTGTAATAGAGACTACAGGTAGGTAATTATTCAATTTGACATTTATATGTGGCGTATGACTGGTCAGGAATGAATGCAGGATATATTATGTTTTTACTTACTGTTTTGCATGTGAGATTAGTTCACTTCAGGTGAAATAGATTCTCTAGTTAGTTGTTGCTCACTGCAAATCTTTTATGCAACTTTGCAGGGCTGGCAAATCCTGCACCAATCATTCAGACTTTTTATGCTGAAGACCAGGTTTTTAATGATGTCAAATTGGATGGTGTTGTGACGTTGGTTGATGCTAAACATGCTCCTCTCCATCTCGATGAGGTTAAGCCAAAGGGAGTGGTGAACGAGGCAGTGGAGCAAATTGCTTATGCTGATCGGGTTATAGTAAATAAGGTACTTTGATTTTAAGTTATATTTTTGCCTAAATTTGACTTTATTAGACTTCAATTTGCTCGATTTATAATTCCAATACTGGATAAACTTTAATCAGTTCAACTTTTAAGTATCAGATTTTAGCTATTCACATTATTATCTGCATTTTGCTTCAAATTGTTTTTTTGTTGCTTCATTAGCTGGCATAGAAACTTATGTGTTGTTCTCCCAGGAATTTAAAACCCATGTGCTGGCAAGTTCATTTTAATACTTCTTTAAAGAGGGACTTAACAGATGCTGTATAAATGAAACCATGGCCTTATTGCCTCTTAGAAATGTGACAATGGATAACTTGTCAGTTGGGAAATTAGTCCGGGATGCAAGTTTGGAGTCAGTTATCAAACTTTTGGTCTGTTACTGACCCATATGATAACTTGTCTTCTTGCCAGACTGATCTTGTTGGTGAGCAAGAAATCGCTTCTTTGGTGCAGCGGATAAGGGTTGGTGTCTTGCTTCTTTTCTTTTCTTTTCTTTTCCTTTTCTTCACTGTTAATTCTTTTTGAATACTGATGTGGGTCTCTGAATGCAGAACATCAATCGTATGGCTAGTTTGAAGCGCACACAATATGGAAAAGTTGACTTGGATTATGTCCTCGGCATTGGAGGATTTGATTTGGAGAGGTTATTTTCCACTCTTGTCACCTAATATGTATATGTACATGTATATGAATATGAATATGAATATTTAATTGACTAAAAAAGGACTAAATTTCTTAATCTTTTATTTTGAATGTTTTTTTATTCTTCACTCTGGCTAGAGGAGGCCATTTTGTGCATCTAACTTTATTTTTTAAATGAGCTCATCCATTGAATTCAACCTCCGTGCTTGTTAAATGCTTAAATGTGTATATTGCACTATTGGTTTATACTTTCTGTGTTGACCTGGATACTACTATGTGCTAGGCATTGCAACACTCTCTCTCTCTTTCACATCCCTCTGCTCTTCTCCTTTCATGTATTCATTTTTTCTCTCTCATTGCTGGGGACTGAGAGCATGGAGGGGAGGGTGCCCTCATTCTATGTCATAAAACAAGTTAGGGAACTCAACTTCATTCTATGAAATTCCAGGTTTATGTCGGATTATGAGCTCTATAAAAACACTGAAGTCTGATTCAGAAACATTTGGAAAATGATTAACACTTAGAAAGTTAATGCTATATAGTTGAAATCAATAATAGAAAAACCAATCTTTAAATTTACTAGCAACAAGTTTTACACAGGAACCAGAGATCTAATCGCAGCTGTACCCATCAGAAATCTCTTACTGAGTTGGATAAGAGATAGAAATAGAGACCCAATTCTCAGTTGTGATTTGAGATCCTTCTCAAACCCGAGAAAAGAGTTCCATGCTCCCGAAGATGGAAGTTGACAGTTTATTACTTGGTTCTCTTCTAAAGTTACTGGAATCCCATGTTATTGTGGATACGTTACTAATCCAATAAGTGTAAACCTGATAAACACAGAAAATCAACTCTTTCAGATAAAAGCTCATAACTGTTGCTCCTTCCAGGTTTTTTTGGGATCACTATGGTACACTGTCCACCTGAAAAATTGTATTTTTTTCTGCAAAATTAGTAAAACCTAGATACACTTCTTCTTAGTGCCTCTTGCACCAAGCTATCTGGTATTCAACTATTTATGCAAACATTTGAGTGCTTTAATTCCTTTCCTTTTTCTTTTTTCTTTTACACTTTAGAAAGAAACAAATTTACTTGAATAGAATAAAAAAGGATCATGAGCTCCATTCTCATCATATTTTGAGGGCTTAAAGAACCTGACCCTAAATCTGCATGTCAAATATTAGTCTTGTAGCAGTTTTTCTTCTTCTTTATTTTGGATGTAAATCTAATTATATCTGAACATAAAAGGAGGTGAAGTTTTCATGCAAAGGGAAAGAAAAATGATGCAAGTACTCCTGAATTTTTGAGGAGTTAAAACCGCGCTAAGAGTATTTGGGATTGCAGCAGAGTTAGCAAATCAAAGTCTTGCCAAAGAAGATGTTTCGCAAAGCTCAATCCAAGACATACCGAGTCATGCTGTTCAGTTAGCTCATTTGGGGGAAACACTGCTCATAAAATATGGTGATCTGTGCATAGACAGACATTAACTTGGGGTGACATTTCGATGAATGTGATGATACTATTTTTTGTCCTTGACTAGAATGTTTGCTGGTTGGATTTGCTGTAGCTTGAAAAATTATTTATGTAGCAGAATGCTGAGATTTTTAGTTATAGCATGTGCCTTTACAATACTTTTCTATGCTTGAAACGTTCTGGTGTTAAATCATTTTGTGGTTTTATTAAATAATGAGTTGATTATACTTTCCCAATGACCTTATTCTTGCTGCCTTGTTAATGTTCCTTCTGTAGTTGCATTGTCAATTAACTGAACTTGTAATTAATCTTATCTCTGTTGTTGTTTTATCTTTTCCTTCTGTATACGATTGTTTTTCTTGCTGAAGATGCTTGCTTTTCTAGAAGTGTTAGGTCACTTCAGAGTTAAACTGCAATATCTGGGGTTGTTGGCTAACATTTGCTCCTCTTCTCAGGATTGAGAGTGCTGTCAGTGATGAAGATAGAAAGGAAGATCATGCCAGCCACGACCACGATCACGATCATGATCACCACCACCACCATCATCATGACGAACATGACCATAAGCATGGTATTTCTCTTCATTCACAGCGTCTGTACTTAACTTAAAGCAGCATGCACAAACTGTTAGGTGCTGTTATATTTTAGTGGAGAAAGCTTCTGCTTGTCCCAATAAAAAATAACAAGGTTCTTACTGGATAAACATTTTGTTATATAACTTGGAACTTGATTTGTATTTGTTCTGCCACATGGAAAAATTGGAATTTTATGGGTATCAAGCTGATGATCACCTATAATGAAACCTTCAAGTAAAATATGAAACATGAAAACTGATAAAGATGTATTATTGTCTGATGAAACACTATTTATTATATGCATTAATCATTGCAGTAGATGTCATTCAGAATTCACAGTCCTCGCCAAACTCTTTTTCTAGCTGTTAGAAGTAGGCAATGAAATTTACACATTAGTGTATTTAGAAATTTAACTTCATGTTCATCACTAATTTTAGCAGCAACATTTAAGTTGACCTTTTTTATGTGTTGTGCTCTCATGTTATTAATGAAAATCTTTCATACCAACAAATTACAAGAAGGAAAATGGAAAAGCATTTAAGAAAAAACCTCGGCCTATGACCTATAATTACTAGCCAAGAGAAACAGTTATATATTACTTTTCATGTTTAGCTCTCTTTTCCTCTGTTGAGCTATTATTGTGGCTAAAGCTTAATGATAGTATACCTCTGGCCTAAACATTTATGATTAGTTATTTTGTGGATGTTCATTATTGTGATTCAGTTATTGTAAATGCCTGGTTTGAGTATTTTATGAATGAACTCTGCTACTCTTCTTGTGATAATATTATGGCTGATCATAAAGCTTGTGGATGCTATCGTGCAGATCATCATGATGATCATCATTCGCATGACCACACTCATGACCCTGGTGTTTCTTCTGTCAGTATAGTCTGTGAAGGGAGCCTAGATCTAGAAAAGGTTGGTTTTACATGTGGGCTGTTCAATTTCCATGTGCACCTTAGAATTACCGAAGAATTGTACATATTTGAAATAACCTCACATGAGCATTTCTAGCTTTCCTACAGTTGCTCAATCTTCATGTTTGATTTATTTGTCGATGGGATGTGTAAAACTAACAATACTGGATTGATGTGACCACTGTATTCACTTTCAGGCTAACTTCTGGCTTGGTACTTTATTGATGGAACGTAGTGAGGACATCTACCGGATGAAAGGTTTATTATCTGTTCAGGGAATGGATGAGAGATTTGTATTCCAGGTGAGCTACAAAGTTCCATAGTCTCAATATTATCTTGATAAAAGAAAATTCTATGTTCCATATTTGTTAACTCTATTTGACTACTTAAAATCACCTTTGTTTGTTTGTTTTTTTGAACCATCACCATTAAAATGATTGTCAAAGCTTTTAGTTATTATTGTAGAAGCAAAGAAACAAAAACCTTTTATTTATACTTCTCAACTTCAATTTCCCTTGCCACATCACCCCAAGTTAAATGTCTCCATCAAACACCAATTCATCTTCTACTACAATATATATATATTTTTTATTAACATAGGTGTCTGGCCAGCTTGCATGCACCTCGACTAATCCTACAGGTCCTAAAGTTAACGACCATGTAAGTCTCCAGTGGCCTTGAGGTTTGTGGGACTCGAACTGGTGACCTCTAGGGAGCAAATCTAGGGTTTGACCAATTGAGCTATACCCCTCAGGGTTTCTTCTACTACAATATTATTTTCTATATTGGCACCCATCGTCCCAACCATCGTCCCAAACAGATTTTTTTATATGATATAACTTCGTAGTATTTCTATATGAGAAATTAAGAAACAAAATAATGAGATGACAAGAAAAAAAGTTAAGGGAATACCTCTGTTGTTCTTTAGTCTTCACTCTAGACTCTTTTTTATCTTCTTCTCTTATGATGTTTCATGTTTGTTTATGCTGTTCTTGTTTCAACTTTCATGTCTGTCTTTCTTCTTCTTTTAACTTTTATGTCGGTCTCTCTCCGTCTCTCTTTTTACCCTAATCTATGTTTTTTTCTTACAAAACTAACCTTAAATTATTTCTTGTATAAGACCAGAAAAAAAGACAAACAAGACAACATAAGTCCTTTTTTTTTAAAAAAAATAGAAATCCAAGAGACGCCTCTTCAAACTAATCCTCAATGTTAGTGTAGATAATTTTCATCAGGCGATGCCTTTATCGCCTGCCTCCCATGCACAGGTGCTTGCCTAGGCAGTGCCTCTTCAAACTCCAACTCCTTAGGCTAAGAAAGGTGCCTTGGCCTCACCTTGCCTCCAGTGCTTAATCGAGCGCCTGGATGCCTTGTGACAACACTGATTTGTTGTGACTAATTAATTGCTTGGCTGTCAAACAGCGGTTAATATGCTAATGTGTGGTTCCTTGAAAAAAGAGGACCTTGTATGATGGGGATGCATTGAGTAAAATGAAATGCCTTTGCTTTGTTATCTGGTCATGCTTGTGTCAAATGTTAAAGTTTATTATCATGTGTCATTGTAAATCCTGTCTTGCATTTCTGAAGGTGAAGTGTGTTCCACATTCTGGATATGCATGTGAGTCCTATGACCTATTTGTGCTATATAGTTCTCTATCAGGTGGATGGTTGTTGCTAAATAATCTGTTCAACATAAAATGATTTTGTATGCTGGTGGTAATAAAAGACAAGGACTCCTGCTTTACAATATGTGCAGTTCATGATGGTGTTTTTTTATTTTATTTTATTTATTATTATTAACTTAAGCTAGCTTGGGGGTTGTACCATAAACTAGCAGGAATGCTTTATATAGACTGAAGGCTTGACTTGTATACAGCTCTGATCAATGCTACGTAGTTTATATTTAGGTTCTGTATGCTATTTACTCTGGCAAGCAAGGGGTTCTGGTGTTGGCTTTGTTGCAGATTGAACTGGAATTAGATCCTAATCAATTTTTCCTTTGCCTCATTTTATTTGACAGGGTGTTCATGATATATTCCAAGGTTCACCTGATCGGTTATGGGGTCCCAATGAACCCAGAACAAACAAAATTGTGTTCATAGGGAAGAACTTGGACGCTCAGGAATTGGAGAAGGGCTTTAAAGCCTGTTTACTGTGAGATTTAAAACATTAAGTCATTCGGATAATATCTCTTTATATTATGTTCTTGATTAGTGGACAATTTATGTGCAACCGATTTTTTTTGTTTACTTTCTTCGAGGAACAATGAGTTGTTTCCAACATAAATTTCAAAATAGAAAGACCACTGAAAAGGGATGGCTGAGCTATTTTGAATGGTGTCGGTAGTGGGATTTCTTCTTGCTCTTGGAGAATGCCTGTGTGAGAATCGAGTGGCTTACTCTCGAGCTTGATTTTCATTGTTTTTCCATAGGGCTCTTGCATTTTAGGCTAATCTTTATTGGTAAACTTGAGAAGCTTCAGTAGGACCTGGTTTGCCGGATTTCGTTCAGCAGTTTTACCCATTATGATATATTCTAGATAATTGGCTCAGCCAGGCCAATTCTTATTTTAGCATAAAAAAATGTTTATGCTGCTGGGAACTTTTTGTTGTGTTATGTTTAGCTTGTTAAATTTAAACCTCTTAACCTAGCTACTAAGTTTTTGAATTGTGATAGTTGGCTTTACATGTTATAATTAACTTGACGGGTTTAAAGAGAATTGAAATTTAAAAAAATTAAAATAATATATATTTTTTAATTATTGAGATAATGATATATCAATTTGGGTTTTATGGTTTAATGGATCATGGATTTAATGAGGTTTAATAACTTGTTTGAAAAAAAAACTAATATTCATTTAATTATATAATAACAAAAATAGTTGTTTGTAACATTAAGTAATAATTTAATGTCAAGATGTTTGTTTGAAATAATTCTAAATAATCCTATAGAAAATGAACCGAAATAAATTATAAATGCAAATTTTAAATAAACTTGGTTAATTCACTAAATTTGGATGTTGTTGGGTTTAATAGGCTTTTTTTGTTAAATATTTTTTTATTTAATTACATGATAATAAAAATAGTCGCCTGTAAAATTAAATATCAACCTAATATTAGGATATTTGGTTAAGATTACGATAACTTCATATAAAATATATTGAAATAAATTATAAAGACTAATTTCCGGTTAACATAAGTTAATTTATCAAATTTACGATTCGAGTCATGAACTTTACTAGGTCTAATAATTTTGTTTTTTATAACTATTTTTTATTTAATTATATGACAAAAAAATAGATGCTAGCAAAATTAAGTATCAACAAAATATTGAGATATTTTTTTGATATCACTATGAACCTACAAAAATTAAAATGAAATAAATTATGAAATCCAATTCAAAATCAATCAAGTATTGAATGATGATGATGATAATAATAATAATAATAATAAAAATTCAATATTAAAGGATGAAAAAAAAAAAAAAATTTAGGTGCCTGGGTGGCCTAGTGTTCTTGAGTAGACTCGTGTGCCTGGACCTTAATTTTTTTTTACAAGGAACAGATAACATGTCGTTTGTTTATTTTTTTAAAGCAAACATCATGTTATTTATTGTGATAGACGTCATGTTATTTATTGTTATAAATTTTAACCAGTAAAGAAAATAACTTGTTTTCACTTATTTTTCTATTGAAAACATCTAAGAAACATCACATGTATTATATCTAAAAAACATCGCATGTATCTTAATAAATCCATATCTGGTCTTAAATTAGGAAGTTAATGGCAAAATCCATCACTTACATCAATGGAGGGTAACCAATGTTATCAAACTCGTGTAAAATTATATGATTTTACGAGTCAATTTATATATAACGTATAGAATCGAGTTAAGAACTCGAAAATTAGTAAATTCAGTTAATGTTATCAAACTCGTGTAAAATTATATGATTTTACGAATCAACTTATTTATAACATGTAGAATCGAGTTAAAAACTCGAAAACCAGTAAATTCAGTCAACTCGAACTGAGTTTATGAGTTTAACAAAAGTTACAATTTACAAAATGTATTGACTACACTGTACTCTCCCTGAGTCCCCACTCCCCTTTCCCCTTCCTCTTTTACCCGAGCAACACCACAACTTCCGGTCTTCCAAACTCTGTTAATCTCTCTCTCAAGAGCAACACCCAAAAAAGAGTCTTAGCTTTAGATGGGCTTTCCAAGCTTGGCTTTGCTAGGCAGGCTTTCCCGGTTGTACCATTCGTCTTCTGTGAGGAGCCAATTCTTATTTTTTGGATTCCAAATGAGTGAGAGAGAGAGGTTAGAGAAAGGAAATGAAGAAGAGGATATTTTGGTAAGAAAAATGCTGAAAACACTAAGGCCTTACATTTTGCTTTCCTTTAATAAATCCTTCAAGGCCACTTGGCCTTCAATTTGTATAGTTTTATTTTTTTAAAAAAATAATTATTAATTATGATGATTTAATTTAATTCTTTAAATGTCATTTCAACATTTGTGTCCTAAATTTTTTCCATTTTAGCTAATATATAGCAATACAGAAAGGCCCCCTATTTTTTTTATCCAGGTAATTATGATCGGTGTTCAGTGAAAATCTTACAAAAACATGTTTTTATTGAGTTAGACGTAGTTATAAATCTCGGTTTAATATATGACTACATTTAAAGTTTATGCTACAGATTTTGGGATGAATCTAAAATAATATTATTTTAATTTTTTTAAAAAAAATTAAAACAATATTATTTTTATTGTTTTCTTAAAATGTCAAATTAGATTTTATTTTAGTTATAATTGATTCAATTAACTCCCACTTGATTTAATATAAGATTCGATATAAATTATGATTTGGTTAAATAAGTTATTGAATTGACCGGTAAAATCAAGTTGAATTTAAATATAAATAGGTGTTCTATAAAAAATAAAAGAAGAGATGAATCATCATCAGTTTCCTATATTAATTATTGCCTTTAGAATTTGTATTCCTATCATATATATAGTGAACTGGGATGATAAAGAAAGTTTAAGGTGGTTTAATTAGTAGTAAAATTAATGTTTATAATATCAATGCTGATATTAGTAATAGTAATAATAATTTTTTAGATGGTAATGATTTTAATGAATATTTTAGGAATAACGAGGAAAATAAAGATAATAAGACTGTGTTTAGTTTACATGACACACCAACAAATTGTTTGTTTTAAGTTTGTTAATAAAATTCTATGAATATAATTATAATATATTGTATTTATAAATTATTTAAATCATGTATGAATTTTTATTTGAATTATGTATTTTAAGATGTTTGAATATTTATATTATTTATTTTACTTTTATTTTAATTGTGTTATATTATTATTTAATAATTGATTGAAATTGTTAATATATAATTAGTTAAAATATTTTATTTACGATTCTACGATTTTATAATTCGAGTTTATATTATATATTTTATTTTGTGTAATATTTTCTACCAAGATGATAGGTTAGAGATATTCCTTGTACCACAGGATCTAGTTGCTTCATCATGTTGATCCACAAATCTAATAATTCAAGCTTTAAATTAGATAAACTACGATCAAATCCAGTTGATCATTACCCATCAAATCTAATTATCATAAGAACACTTATTTATCGTTTACTTGCAAATGAAAAAAAAAAAATTAAACCTAGCTATTGTTATTTTTCCAAATCCATGCCATTAAAAAGTAATTAAATAATTGAGAATTTGAAAAGGCATAATAGGGGCGTTCCGAGAATCGAACTCGGGACCTCTCGCACCCAAAGCGAGAATCATACCACTAGACCAAACGCCCTTCTTGCTGTCTTTTCGTTTTACTTACAGTAAACCCCTTTTTATTATTGAAAGTGACACTTTATGGTCATGTGTACTGTCATATTTCATTATTTCTACCTTTTGTCTATATTTGACAATTTCAATTTTAGTTCTAGCATGCGATGTCAATTACCAAACAGTCCCCAAACTAATAATATATACCAATACCCTCTTTCAATTACAGCAAATATGAAATAATCCAAAAAATAAATTAAATAATAAAAAGCACACCCAAAATATCTTAATTATACAAAATAGTCCTAATTCCTTTTGTTTTCAGGAAAGACCCCCTTCTCTCTCTCTCTCTCTCTCTCTCTCTCTCTATATATATATGTATATATATATATATATATATATATATATATATATATATATATAAAACTAAAAATCTTCTTATAAATAAAAGAATAACTCCTTTTTAATGCAATCGACAAAATGAAATAGGAATATATAATTGAAAAAAGAAGATGGTTAATTAAGAATATAAGCAACAAATTTAAAGTTTTTGTATTTTCGTAAAGATATTTTTATTATTATAATTTAAACCAAAAACAATTTAATATTTAAACAAATATAAAAAACAATAAATAATCAAAATGCACAACAATGTAAAGAAAAAGAAGGCACACAATGGATGGCAAGTATATATAGGACGGCATGAAACACAGGTGCTGCTCAAGAAGAGAATGAGAGAACAATCACACTCCAAAAACGACATAGTTTTGATAGGACAAAGAAAAAGAACAAGTGCACATCATGCTATGCTCTCCCAGTACCCTTTCCACATCACTAAAGGAAAGATACTCAGTGGAAGTTGTATCTTGAAGAACGCAGACGCAAACATATATATATATATATATATATATATATATATTATGCAACAATTACAAATCCTTGCCATCAAAAACTATCAAGCAGGCAAGGGTTATATGTGGTTAGTTACACAGCCCTCTCATTCATTTTTTTGAAAGCAATGCGTTCTGATTCTGCATCAGCAGCTTCTTGCAGCCAACTTATTAGTCTTTCCATGTCCTCTTCAGACAATGCATGGACTTGATGACTATCAGTATAGGACTTCTGCCCTGCCAGTCCCAATCCTGCTTTCTGCTTGATACCATTTGCATCATTATCATTTAGTAAGCAATCAGTAATTGATTATGTCTGTGTAATCCTTGCAAAAAGTAAGCATTCATCAGGAAAATGTATAAGAACTTTGAGGAAGAGGATTCCAGGACTTCAGGATGACCTTATTCCAGGCCAAATAGTGAATACATAATACCTGATTTGGATGACAAATTATTGTACATGAAACAATTGAGAGAAACATAAATTAATAGAAAAAAAAAACCATGCAGGAATTCTCTAGTGTTTGGACAAGAGACGATATATTACCTTGAGAAATTTGACAATCGAAGATCCATCATCAGGTGATCCCTCTTCACGTTCTTGATTTTCAAATTGGAGACAATGGTGTATTGTCTGAAACTGCTGGTATATTTCAGCCACCAGTTTTTTTCTTTCTTCCATGTGCTGGAAAAACTCTTGCTTCATAGGTTCAGTTTCTTCTTCAAGAGTCTTCAATCGCTTACTTAGCTGCTTGATCTTACCAGCCTCTGAAACTTGTTTCAGTTGTTTGCCTTTAGAAGAATCACAGCAAGCTTTAACTCTTGAAGAATTCGTTGGCGATATTTCCACTAGCTCGTTTGAACTCGAGGCCCTTGATTCTGTTAGCAGGTTCTTTCCATTCATCAACCTATGCATTTCTCTTCTCTGTTCTTCCATTGCATAAGTACCTCTGAAATCTTTTCTAATCTCATCCAAAAACCTCAGTCCATCACCAGCTTTATGCTTACAAATACTTGCAGGGCTCTCCAGAAGCTTGGAAATTGAAAGGTTTTTTGGCGAGGAAAAACTCTGTAACTCGAGTGCTGCGATCTGCATCTTATTGCAATGCAGAATTCCTCCAAGTTTTTGCAAGGCATACAAATTCTCAGCACCAAGTTGATCAGAAGACCATTGTTCATTACCTACCAGGAAAACAAAGGAACAGTTGACATGTCAGGAAACGGCAAAACCATCAAAGAATAACCAGAAGAGCCATCCCCCAATCACCATGAGAAGCCAAATAAGAGCTATAAAGGGCTTGACAATCAAAGATATAAAAACTAGAATAAAAGAGAAATATCTGGGTAGACAAAGAGATTGGTTGGGGAATATAGCAGAGTGCATGGTTAAATGATGGTTGCTTACCTGACACAGTTTCCATGCTCGAAAACACCGAGAACATGCTTCTGGACCTCCCTTTGCTTTTCTTCTAAGAGAAGGTGAGTGTTAGGGATGCAAGGAGTGGGGCGCAGTATCTACTATCTAGACCCTTTTGTCACGGAGAGAGAGGGAGGTCCATGGGAAATTGCCAAGCAGCTGCAAGAGAATGTCTTCACTCTTGATCTGCTCCTGTTGTTAATGTAGGCGATTGCTACTTAACATGACGTGGTTAACATGTCTGCAACCTGAGAAACTGCAGCCATTCAGCAGCAATATATTTTGGCTTATTATCATATTTAGGGAGGCGAAGTTTGGCTCCATTAACGCAGAGGTTAGGTGATATGCTTCACCTTGAAGGAAACGAAAGTAATATTTAACAGCAACCTAGAACTTCAAAGTTCATGGTAGCATCGAAACCTTCCACCCCTCTTTTCTCCAGTAAGAGTACGTCATGCTGACGAGAGCAAAGGATTACCAAGTTTTTTTTATAAATCAAAACTCCTAAAAGATCAAGAATTTTACGGTTAAAATATTTAATTTTATTAATTCATGTTTTTATTTGTTAAAGAAATATTACAATACTTTATAAGGAAAACACTAACAATAATACTGGGTAGGAAAAATAAAATAAAAGAACTGTTCCTTTCAAATAAAAAAAACTAGAAAATCATAAAAATATATATATAAAAAATTAATTAAAAAAATAATTTTTTTCTAAAAAAACTCATGGATCAGTCTCTCTTAGTTTGGAAAGTAACTCATCCTAATATTCAAAGCTCAGCAGACATCTTTATATACATGATTCACTCTATTCTAAGTCTCTAACACCTTTATTTAAGCTATTTCATTATGGGTTCCTAATAGTAATACAATACCTATATTATACATTCATAACACAATATTTTTATACAAGTCACCCCATCATGAGTCACCCCACTGTGATTTTCAATAACAATAACTGATATAAATAGAAACAACACACTAGTTCTTGGACTTTTTTTTTTGGAAAAAATCTCCATATCCTCTCCTACACAAGCACATTATGTTTTATAATTTCTTTCAATCATGATTATTCAATAACACACAAGAACTAACTACTGTGAATCATTGAGCTCTGATACACGGTTTTTATGACCTCCAATAAAAATCACCAGAAATGATTAAACTTTTATACCAACTTACGCATAATTCTAATACCAATTAACTTAGATGGGGTTGAATGATAATATGGTTTGTTACAAGTTAAAATACTTAAAAATGAAGAACATCATTGTTATTAACTTTCAAAATACTTAATTATATTCCTTCCAAACAACTATTACAACTTTTTATTTAAAAAAAACTAGAAAATACTCATAATAATATTGGATAAGGAGAATAAAATAAAAAAACTATTCCTTCCTAATAGAAAAAAAACTAGAAAAACATAATAATAAAAAATAAAAAAATAAAATTAATTAAAGAAAATATTTTTTTTTCCTAAAACATCTCTGCAATGGTTTCCTCTAGACTGAAAATAACATGTCCTACTGCTCAAACCTCAACAAACATCTTTATACGTGTGATCCACTCTATCTTAAATCTCTAATATATTTGTGTTGGCTATCTTATTATAAATTCCTAACACAATATCTTTGTATGAATCATCCCATCATAAATTTATAACATAAAACCAACATAAATTTATAACATAAAACCTTTGTATAGGTCACCCATTCTAAATCCTACTTTTTGAATTTTCAATAACAATTAACTCAAATGGAAACAATTAATTAATTCATAAACATCTTTTTTCTAAGGAGAAACTTCCTCATCATCTCTTACACAAACATATTATATTCCGTGACTTCTTCCAACAACAATTTTTCAACATCACAGAAGTAACTAACTATTAAAAATCATTAAGCGATGTTTATTATAAATCAAAATTATTAAAAATCAACAATATGATACATATTCTGTACATCCTTCAATCAAAATTACCGGAAATTATTAGATTCTGATATCAATTAATACATAATTTTAATACCAACTAATACAAACAAGAGTGATTAATATCAAAGTTTATTATAAATCCAACCACTTAAAAGAACAAGAACATCATTGCTATGAGAAGACTTTTAAAATACTTAAAAGACTGGCAACTTTTATATATAAAAATTATTCCTTTCAAATAAAAAAAAAACTTAGAAAATATCAATATAAAATATAAAAAAATTAACTAAGAAAAATATTTATTTAAAACTTTCAATACTAGTAGCAACCCTACAACCTCCCAAACCTTATAAACTAAACAAATCCTTTCTGAATAAAACGCGAGGCACCAGAACAAGAATTTGTAAACTGCTAAATGGAAATCATACCATGAGAGACTGGAAAATTTCATTGTGATAACGAAACATTTACAAGGAAGCCAAAAGATTATTCCAATACACAAGGCTGCTCAATCTGTTCCTCAAGGATATAAGACATTATTACAAGTGTGTGTCATGCCAATATGACTTGCAGTCCTCCATATACCATGACTGTAGTAGAGGGTTGTTTTCCGTACATTCAGCATGGAGAGTCTGCTGGGTTGCTCAGTCAACTGGGACTTCGACCTCCAGTTTTAGGCCAGAATTTCCAAAAACCTGCCTCGCATACAAAGCAAAATCCATCATTGAATAGCTCAAAAGGATATTGCAAGGAACATGTAGACTGGATCGGACCATTTAGGTGGGTTTCTACATGAAATTACCAGATACGATGATCTTGACTTAGCATCATGCTCATGCGTGTCAATAGAGAAAACATATGAAATTTTAAAGCGGGACAACTAAAGAAAACCAAGCATTTTTGTTCTTCAACCCTCAGGTTGCTTTTTCACTCAAAAGAGAGTAGAAAAAGAAAAGAGTAAATAATAATAATAAACAATTGAAGACCTAAAACTATATACAAGAACTCAAGATGAAATGTAAACTGCCGCGTTAGTCTAGTCTCTATTACAGCTTTTCTCACATCAAAACTTCACTAAAAGGAATAACAGCCTCCACCCTCTTCCTCCTTTCCCACAAATAAAGAATATAGAATAATTTAAAAGAAAAAGAAAACCGAGACATGAAAATTCCAACCCATTCTTATGATGGCTAAAAGTATTTGCTGGTTGAAAAGACAATAATAATTAAAATCCATTACTGAGAAAAGAGCATCCTAGCCACTGACCACCCAAGGTCTCTAGAAAAAATACAGGACTGACTGCCAGAAAAATAGCACTCGAATGAACAGCATGGGAATAGACAGTTACAGACAGCAGGATGGCTTGTAAGATCAACAGGAATTTCATGCTGTATGAGCCCTGAATACCAAAGTTGTTAAGATAGTACGATCTCTTTGTGCTTATCTGGGAATGCAGCAGCATTACACAATAATGCAGTTTGAACTATCTTCCAAACATTGATGTTTATAGCAACTTTTAGAGTCTAAGATTCGCACTGAATTATTCTGTAATTTTCTAAGAATAAAATATCAGTTCTAAATCCCTTATGAGGTCACATGGGCCTTTCCACCCCCCTGAATTATCTTACCCTTGTATTCATAAAAATCTGCCAATGCTAGCTAACACATGTTTTAGCAAAGAAAGGTACAGAAGATAATGTAATATGTAGCTTTCGTGTGGATGATCCTCGCAACAACTCTTTATTCTACCAGTCAAAATAGAATTAATCAAATTTCATTTCTAACCTATTGGTGCTGATAGAGATGCACGTATCCTCACTCTCTTTGACTCTATTCTTTTGTTAGTCAATAAGAAGTAAATCAAATTAATTAATTAAATTTCATTTAATTGTAATAAGAAATACTGTATTCTAGACAATTATGTTAGCAGAAGAAAATACAAATAAAATGTAAAACACCTTAATGAAGTCATCCAGCATTAAGTATGATTCCCTTGTGTAACCCGCCTCCTTCAAAACTTGGATCAAGACTTTCTGCAGGACAAATGAGAGAAAGTGTAAGGAATTAATTATGCTAGTGTGATATCTGAAGAAACAGTGACATGTGGCAGCAACACAAAATTACTCATGCTATGTTTTTACCTAAAATAGTAGCAAAAAAGGTCCAGATAAATACCAATATATTAACAAAATAGATATTAACATATAGATGATTCCCTCGTTCGAACAAATTGCAAATTTCAAAATAACCAGCCATAAAGAAATATTAAATCAAGTGGAAACCAGCATAAAACATGATGATCTCATTAAAGGAAATGGATCAATATGATGGTCATCAGCCAGACAGACATTGAATTAACTCCTTTCAAATAAGTCATGAGTGAGCTGATCATTTCATCCCTTAATGACTAAGACACGATCTACAATAACTCCCAAACATTCATGTATAATGTCTTTCATAAATGATTTCATGCATTATGAACTTTTAGGATATTTGCTGCAAATATCAAACCTCAAATCTTATGGTGTTGCAAATAGCAGGATTAGATAACAGAACAGGAAGTGCTTGGTTATACCTCTCTTTGCTCATTGGACATGAACACACCAGATAAATCCTGAAGAACTTCTAGTATGTCGTTGAAAGATATTTTTCCATTCCCATCCGAGTCATATACTTTGAAAATAACTGGGACAAAGACATTCAATGATATTAGTATAACACCAAAAACAGCAGAACATTTACCTTTCTTCAGAGTGAGGACAATAAATATGCTCAATCAACATAGAAATGGCAACCCAAAATGAAAGAATGGCTAGGGTGAAAGGTGCATATGCATGTCATACGCGTAATGCTGGCCTAACTGGATAAATTCCATCATATTAACAACTAATTCCTTTTTTTTTTCCAATCACAAAGCTCTCAAAACAAGTTTAACATGACTAATATCTCTTACAAGTCACCATATGCTTTCTCTAGTCCTCATAACACATCTACAAACTATTTAGTTTACTCCCACCTACAAGGTAAAACCAATAGAAACAAATCATCATGAATAAGTTGTGATCAAATTCAAATATTGTAAAATCATGGTATCAAATACTCACGTGCGATTTTCTGCTCCATATTTGCTTTAGCAGAGAAAGCAGATAAGAAGGCAACGAAGTCCTTGAAGTTCAAGCCATCAACCATTTTAAGCAGCCTCTGCAAGAAGCCAGAAATCCACCCATGCTCTCAACATAAAAAGAAAAAAGAAAAAAGAAAAAAGAAAAAAGAAAAAAGAAAAAAGAAAAGAAAACATAAATTCAATATCCAGTTATTTCTCCATTAATTAACCAAAAAGATTACCTGAGAGAGTGGATTCATTGCAAACTCAGGCACTGATAAGAATTCATCAGCTGAGATAAACCCCTTTGCATTTCGATCTAGCTGGCAAAACCTTTGATACAGTGACACTATTTCTTGCTGGGAGACTAAATTTCTCAATTAAAAAAAAAAAACACCAAATTAAGAGCTAAAACATCAAAATAACATAAGTAGAGAGACGGAGAAACAAGATAGGGAAAAAACAACATTACATAGATTATGGCAGTGTAGTTGAACCTCTTCTAAGTCGTACTGAGTTAGCATTGACGAGGCTGTCCCCATTGAATCTTCACCAAGAAAAAGAAAAAAAAAATCAACACATTTAAATAAAGAAAAGGGCCATTTCTCATAGATAACATGTTACCGATACCCATTAACCAAAACACAAATTTCAAGCCAGTAATAATCATATAAATCATACCCATAAAACCCCAAATTGGAAATTCCAACAAATATTCAACACGTCTTTTCATCATTTATGATTCAGTAAAAAACAAACAATTCAGACAAAAAATCAGAATACTGAGTTTTAAAGCATGAAACTTTTTTCCAGGCAACCAAACAAGCAGAACGAAAAGAGAGAGACCTGGGAGTGCAGCGATTGCAGGATGGAATGGATAGAGAGGATGATTGCGGAGGTGTGTGTATATAATATAGAAGACAGGTGAGGGGAGGGGAGGGGAGGGGCAGAGCAAGGCAGGGATGGCTTTTTAGGTTTATTTTACCTGGTCATCATCGATGCTTGAAAACCCGACAAGATTTAACAAAGCATTATTATTCCATTCCCCTCATTGACTGATTGCTTGCTGACGAGGAATTTGATGTTCATGCTAATCCCCAGCTGCATATGAGTAGCAGCTCACTATGTCTCTAACCTTTTTTTTTACGATAAATTTATTATATAATAAAAAAAACTAATTCTCCTGAAAATATTTATTTAATGATAAAATTACCCCTT
Source organism: Populus nigra (assembly GCF_951802175.1). Classification (NCBI taxonomy): domain Eukaryota; kingdom Viridiplantae; phylum Streptophyta; class Magnoliopsida; order Malpighiales; family Salicaceae; genus Populus; species Populus nigra. The sequence goes on from NC_084859.1 coordinate 3,408,740, forward strand.
GCCAAAATACCTTTCAACTTTATATTGGAATTATATGATGTTTTTATCATCACATAATTATTTTTTTACAGGAGGTTAGATTGATCATTTATATTTTTTGACACCATAAAATTAGTAATTTAATTTTATAATAAAATAATATAATATCTATTGCTCAAGGGTGTTTTAGTCTTTTTCTAAATAGTATAATTACTTTAATGTCTTACTAACAAAATCAACATAATTATCTCACAAGGGTTTTTTTTAATAATTTTTTATTGATTTTATTATAAATTTAAAGGATATTATTGTAGGCATATATATAATATTATTTCTAAAATTTAAAGGTTACTCAAGGATAATATTGTAGGCATATATATAATATTATTTTAAAATTTCTTGACACATGCGCCAACATGTCAATAACCCTTACTATGTTTGGATAATGTGTGTGTGTGGAGTTGTTCGGTAGCCAAACACCATCTTTCACGATGACTTTTAAAAGATCTTGGTGCCCTTGATACAATGAGATGGTACGTGTCCTGAACGCTTCTCAAGTTTGGTGTCCACGATCGTTTTTTTTTCCTTTTTTCTTTCTCTTCACCTAGAATTCTATGACAACCCCTTAAAAAATTTCAAATCAATTCTTGCAATTTATTTTTCCTTCACATTTGGTATTTGTTTTTTTATTACTATTTTTTTAAATTTTGAATAGTCTATCATATTATAAATGTTTTTCAATTTCACTCTCTATGGTTTTTAATCTTTCAAATTTAGTCTCTATTTTTTTTATTGTTATTTGTTTTGTTTGGGTCTATTTATAAAATTGTTTTTTATATATAATTTCATCCTCCTTGGTTTTTTTATCAAATTTTATCCTTGTTATTTTTTTATTAATTTTTTGCTTTTGCAAGGTTTTTTACTAATATTTTTCATGATTTCATCTTCAACATTAAACTAGTTGAAAATTAGGTTTCTTAATTGAACTCGGATCAAGTATTTCACGGGTTGCGAGTTTTAGAGATAAGACTAGATTTATAGGGTTTACCAGGGTTTGCTTTTTTTTTTTTTAAGCTGATGTTTTTTTTTGTAGTTTTACTTTATTCTTTTTTATAGTTTACCTTCTATGGAGTTAGCATTAGGGTCATGACCATGATCACCGGTTTTGAAGGTTAATAGAGTTGGATTTTTGTTTTTTTTTGTCCTTTTCAAATTAATTTATTTCAATTTCATCATTCAAATTTTTTTTCTACTTTTCTTTCTATGAGATTATCTCAATCTTATGCTTATGATCGTGGATTATGTGAGTTCACCTGGTTTAACATGGTTCTTCTGTTGTTTTTTAAAAATTATTTTTTTTTACAGTTTTATTTTCTTCAATATTTGGTTGTTTGGTAATCCAGATGGTCTTAGGTCTGGTTCTTTTACTAATTTTTCATTGTTTTTTTTTTTCAGTTTATTTATTGTTGTTGCTTTTTTTTTGTTCGTATTATTTAAATTATTGATTGAACCAATAACTCAGGTCTCAAATTTTTTTACCATATCATTCTTTTTTTACTTAAAAAAAATTGCATGGCTCATGACAGAGCGTGGAAAACAAATCTAGTATATTTTAAAATTAGTATATGTTAACTAAAATTAAGGTTTTTTTACAAATAATTTTATTTAACATATATTTTTAAATATTAATTTTAAAGTAGAAAAGGATATCTTCAATAAACGAGTTTTTTTTGTTTTTTTATATATATCAAGGGCTTAAGTGTGAAAAAAATAAAGAGTTTGGAGGCCATTTAAGGATTTAATTGTAGATTTTCAAGACTAAGGACCAACCTATAAGTGACACATAATTTTGGGGGTAGAAATTAGTTAAATTAGGGGTCAAATTGAAAGAAATTGAAATTTTAGTGGTCAATTAAAAATGAAATTGAACAAATTGAAAACCAAGGACTCGTTTATAAAAGGCAATGAACTCTAGAGCTGATATTTGAATTTGAAAGGGGTGCAATTGCATATATTTAAAAGTTGGGAGACAATTATGGGTGCAATTAAAAGGAATTGAAAGAATAGGGAACAAATTGAAATTGACCAAATCCTAAATTACCCTCCAAGTTTAGCAAAACCACAAAGTACCCCTAAAACCAAGACCACTATTGCAAGACCAACCTAGTACAAGAGCTTCCAAATGTTAGCTGTTATCCAGAACCCTCTTACTTTGATTAAAGGGGTAAGTTTTGATCAATCTTTGAAGGAATCCACCAAGAAAACCTAGAAAAACCCTATAAATACCCTTGGAAATCAGATGAGAAAGAAAGAAGAGGAAAAACATGGGGAAATACTTTGTTAATAGACCTAACATAAAAGGTCTAACAAACTTTGGAAGAAAGAGAGTGAAAGGGAAAGAAGAAAAGAAAAGAGTAGAAAAAACAACAGTTTATAGTCAGCAAGTTTAGAAAAGATATAACAATGTAAAAACTCAATGGTGGAGTTTATGTGGCCTTTCCATTCATGCTTTCTTAATGTTTAAACATTTTTTTATGTTTTTTTGAACTTGTTTTAGTGTTTTGATATTTTCTAGTTTTGTTTTGATTAATAGATAAAAATATTGTTTTTATTTTTTAAATCTAGTTTGGTGTTGTTGTTGATGTTACTGAGTGTCAAGACAATCTGTTTGTGACTGATTTTGATAAAATAAGATAGTTTTGGATTCTACCAAAGGGTGATAGTGGGTATTTGATGCCTTTTCTGTTTTGTTAGTGTATGTTTTTGGTTTCTGAGCATAATTTGGGTTCCAAGTGTTCAAAGAGTCAATTTTGAATCGGAATTTGATGTTTTTATTGGCTGTCATTGGGGCTATAATTATGAAGTTGGAATTTAATACATGTTCATGATGATTTGATATTTTTTGTTAGTTTTTTGGATTCAACTATGCTTGGTATTGGTAACGTGGTTTGTGAGGACAAAAAACAGTGTATTTAGAGGCCTAGAAGGCCAAATCTAGGTTTCAACATTAGTTCTTCAATTTTTGGAATTTTTTTAGATTCTAGGTTCATGTTCTTTACATGAACTTTGCCTTAACCTCTTGTTTTCGAATTGTTTTGGGTTAATTGCTAGCATAGACATGTTAGCCTGTCATCTTTACTAAATAATATAGGGTTAAAATGCATCAATAACTTGCATTCATGCATTTAGATTCTAGAGTTCTTTCGACTGCCCAAACACATTTTGATCAAATCGTGGCTTATAATTGTTAATAAAATAAAATGGATGCTTGATTATTGATCTATGTACGATTACGAATAAAATCTTACCCTTGATTGCACAAAAAATTGTCTTGTTTGTGATATCTATTTGCTGAGTTTCGGTTTGAATGTTCATCATATTCTTGGTGTTTGATCTATTTTTGTTAGAAATTTTTATGTTTTTATGTGTTTTTTTTATGTTTTTGGTTTAATTGTATATTTTACTTTAGTTTCGGGTCAAACCATGGTTTTCAGTTTGGTTCAGGGTTGAACCAATGTTTTTGAGTCAACCTAATTGGTTTTTTTGGGCCAGGTACTAAGGCTTTGTTTGGTTTGTTGCTTTTTTTTTAAGAAATTTTTGGCCTAAGAGGTTATTTGGCAAATATACCTTTAGACCTATTTTGATAGTTTTGTTTTGAAAAAAATGGTTTTTTTTCCCCAAACAAACCCCAAATAAATTTGAAAAAATTTCAAGGACCAATTGAAAATTGGTCCTTCGCGTGTTTTTTCCAGCAATTTTATTTAATATCAAAGCTATAGACTTATACTATAAGATGCTGATCCGGTATTAAAATTTCAAAAATTTCTATAAAATTCTCTCATTTCAAAAAAATACAAAAAATATGTGTTTATTTGGTGTGCATACAACCAAGTCTCTTAAAAAATAAAAAATATATTTTAGCTTAAAACAAAATATAAAAAATACATGATTGATTTAGCATTTTTTTATATATACAAAAAATTATCTTTGCATATATTTTTTGGATTTAATAACCAGTTTATTGCATTCATTAGAACTTGATCAATATTTCAAAAAATCTATTTTTTTTTCTTTTGAGACTTAATTGTCAACATTCTATATGAATATTGGACTTACAAATAGGCTGCTATTTAAATACCAAGAGTTGATTAGAAAATTTTCAGAATTATTTTTGATATTCATCAATTTTAATTGAAAGTATTTTCACCATGATATACGAGTTGTGGAAAACCCTTGTCAGGGATCCTACATGGATTTTTTCCCACAAGAATTTACTTGGGTACACGAGTCTATAATAAATTTAAAATACTATATTTATTCACGAGGATAAATCTTTGTTTTAAGCCATGGATGGACCATCGATTAGGAACCCATCACTACCTTTAAGTCATATTTAGACTATATATTGCAACTTACCTCAGGTAAGGTGTGCTAGGGGTACTAATACATTCTTTACCTATAACCAGTCCCCTACCCTAGAATTTCATATAAGACAAGTCCACATGGGTCTTTTGGTAACCCTAAACCAAACAACTAGGTGGTAACTTCTCGATCCTGACATCTCGCTATGCCGCGTGTGCACCTGCGATAACACTTTACATCTTTCCAAAAAAAAAAAAGTCATTAAAAGAGATTTAATTATTTACAAGATTACCATTATATCTCATTTAATGACTAAAGAACCCCTAATGCAATAAAATAACAAAAACGCAACTAAATGAAAAATGACAATCTAGTAATTGTAACATGCTTTCAAAGCTTGAACTTTCGTGAAGCATTTTAACCAACGTGATATATGTATGCATTCCTTCAAAGGTAACAATGCATATTCAAACAAAAAAAATAAACGTATAACATACCTTTTTGGCAAGATTTTCTAGTTTTTGTTGGAATTAATAAGGAATTCTTGAAAATTATAAGAAATAAAAAGAAAGAGGTGCAAAAGGATCACTGAGGCAATGGTGTCCAGATTGGGGTTCCAAAAGGGTTTATTAGTGGTATCGGTGGATGCAGGGATGATGTTATTTGATAGCGAATGAATTTTATTATTAGTATCATCAGTAAATGAAGATGATCATGGAACCATGACTGCAATGACAAACATTAATAGTATTAGGATCACAACGACAACGACAACAATAATAATAGTTTTATGATCGATTCACCATTTCTTCTTCACAAAAAAGGGTTTATTCAAGGAAGTGGCCAATGAAAATACCTTTGCTAGGTTTATCTTGTTTGAGTTCCTTAACATTGTCATCGTCCTCATCTATATTGATATGGTAAAATGGTTGACGAGGTGGTGAAAGTGGATATTAGTTTGCTTGGTTTGGTGGCTTAACCATTGCGGGGTAAGAAGTAGCTTAAACAAAGATGAGGTGCTTCTTGTACGAGGATCAACTAAGGACTTTTAGGATTATCATTGCCCATATTAGCCATCAAAATCAGCCACTGCCTAAATCTGACACAATTTATTTCTTCAAACGTTGTCATTAACTATAAAATTCCATTTCCAGAGAAGGTCATAAACACTATAAATGCGTTTCACATTTATTCTAAAAAATATAGGTTCTTAGTTGTTTCAGACAAGAAAAGTAAGAGAAATCCATTAAAAAAATTAGATTAACAGCTTGATTTGGGTTCAGATCAATTAATGTTTGATTAAGGTTTAGAAAGGAAGAGAAATTGGTGTATAAAAGAGAGACAAAGTGAAAAAATTTGGTTATTTAATTCAATTTTAGAAATAATATATATGATGGTATTTTGGTAATTTTGCTCAATTTAAAAATTTGAATTGACTCAAATATAATCTGTAATTTTTAAATAAATGAAAGCAAAGTAAAAAAATAACTCTTTTAGTTATTTTTACAAGGGGCATAAAAAAAGGAGGATTTAAAAGGATTTTTTTTTTTCACAGCGGTCGCCCGATTTTAGTTGTGCCACCACCAGCACAACCATTCTTCTCCGATGCAACGACGAACAACTTATTTCGTATCTTCTTATTCTCCAATGCATTCTCAATTAATTGCTTGTTTTCCATTGTCCATTTGCTTTAGAAACAAAAGCCGGTGAAGTGAAAGATTTGATTTAGCATTGCTAAAAGTCAAAAAGCATAGAGAAAAATATGGTCACCAAGCAGCCATGTAACCTTTAATAAATAAATAAAAAAATAAATTTTTCTTTTAAAAAACTAATAGAATTGTTCTTCGAGTTTCTCAACTATCGTAGTAAAACTTTTCAAGAGACATCACAAAATGTTTTATGAGAAATACTGATTGAATCCAAGTAAAAACAGACATAATAAACTTTGTGAGGTAATTTAATTGGTCAGTTATTGAGTTTGCTCCCTAATAATTATGAATTTGAGTTTTTTTAGAATCATTAGACATTTATATGATTGTTAATTTTAGAATCCGTAAAATTAGTCGAGGTATACATAAGTTGGCTCGGACATTCGGTATAACAAGATTTATATGGTCGTTAATCTTTAAATTTCATTACATTAAATGATCAAATTCTTTTCAAGAAAGTCTTATAACTGGAAAACCATATACAAATACCATCCTATATTATGAATTATTCTCTTAATTTTTGGGATTATGTTAAATTATGTTTCTTTTTTATTTTTCCCATGTTTCTAGGAAATATTATTATTAGCCTTGCTAAATATGATACGAATTATAAAATTTTATTATCATTATAGAACATTAATTATTTATATATCATATTACATGTAATATTATTTATCTAGTCCACTTCATGATATCATGAATTTTGGAATTTATGTTTTTTTTAAGATTAAAAATTTCACAAATAATTTGTAATGGTTTTTATTAGGATTGTATGATAGAAAGAGAGACTAGTTTGGTAATTTGGTCACATACGAGATGATGGAGAAGGAATAATTATGTTCTCGAAAAGTAATGAATAATCGAATGTACGATATATATATATATATATATATATATAGGATAGAACTAGATTGGAAATGACAAATTACCATCTTGTTTTATGTTTGATGTGTTTTAGGATAGACTACACAATTTATTTTTGTTCAAAATAAGATTGTTTGTTTTTATCAACTCAAATTGATCCTTGACCTATAGCTTAGGCCCTATTCCATGTCAATTCTTTAAGTTTTAAAACTATGATAATAATCGATTTTATCTTTATATTGACCTTTTCAATTTGTGACCCGAGCCTTAACCCTTGACGACCCCTGAGTCAGATTTTAAAATTATGATACCAATTATTTTTATTCTTACATTTCCTCGAGTCAACCTGAGTTGACTATCCCGACCCGTGATCTAGGTCTTACCCTAGATTGACACTCCAGTCGAGTTCTAAAACTATAAGAACAATCATTTGTATAATTACATTGACTTAGGTCAATGATCAAACCAACTCGTGACCCAGACAGAGCCCCAGGTCGACTCTTGAGTCGAGTTTACTTTTATCCATACATTAACCCGAGTTAATGGTCAACTCGACCCGTGACCTAGGTCTTGCATTGAGTCAACCACCGAGTCGGGTTTTAAACTATGATAATAAATATTTTTATCGTAACGTTGATCCTGGTCAATATCAACCCGATCCATAATCCAGGCTTTACTCTTGATCGACTTTGTAGTTGAGTTTTAAAACTTTTATAATAATTATTTTTATTATTTTATTGACACAGATCAACTCAAGTTAATTCTATAAAGAATTAGACAAGATTATTCAATCATTTTAAATGAAAATTTCTTCTCTAAAATAGCTTTATACATGACAAGAAAATAATTTTTATACCATCCAAATATACTTTAAACAACTTCACACAAAATTATCATCGTAGGTCCTTTAATCCAATATATCAAACACCACCTCAATGATTTTCAGGCGAAGTTAAGGATCATGATGATGCATTTCACTATCAAGAACCCCATCCTCTATAGCACTGAATGGGTTGGTTCCACTATCCTCATTGGCTACACGCACCCAAAATATCTGCGATCGCCTGCTCGTAGTCAATGTTGTCTGGAAAAGCCTAATTTAGCTCTTCCACAATCATACATATGAGCCAACTTTCGACCTTGCTTCCCAGCCATATAGCTTTAAAAATAGTGAAAAGTTCAATTTATTTGTTTTAGCTTTGCACACGAGGAGGTTTTTTTTTTTTCCTCTAACGTGTTTTTTAGTTTTTTTATTTTAAAAAATATCAAATTAATATTTTTTTATATTGATTTTTTTATGATTTTAATTTGTTAATATAAAAAAAATATAGAAAAATATTATTTTAATAACTTTTCAATTAAAAAAAATATATATATTTTTAAAAACTCTATCTACCATATCGTCAAACATGCACTTATATTTATTTTTTCTGTTTTTTAACATATTTTTCAAAATATTATTTCGTTTGAAAAAAATATCAAATTAATATTTATTTATGTGTTTTTTTATGATTTTGATTTATTAATATAAAAAAATAATAGAAAAATATTATTACTAAAAAATTTTAGTGAAAAACATTTGTTTTTATAAAATACTATGATGATCACTTTGATGGGCTTTAAATATTATTCTAAAAAGGCATTTCCAAATTTGAGTAATGCTAAACATTCAGAAATTTTTTTTTAAATGCACATCAACTATTTGATCATAATCTTAAAAGTAGTATCCAACTATAAATCTCACTAATCTTAAAAGTAGAAATTTTTATTCTTTTCAATTTTTATGAATAGTAAAGGGATGAAATTATTCTTTGAAGTAAAAAAAAATAAAAAAAATAAAAAAGGATGTGCAAGGACATTTTTGTATTTTCATTTTGGTTTTTCAATTATAGTCTATTTGACAGAGAGACAATTAAGTTTGGCCGGTTAAGCCATATATATTTTTTAAGGTTATCGTGTTCTTATTTGATTTTTTATGAACTGGTCTTCAAACTTTTTTTCTTACAATTGTTTCTATGATATTATCTCAATTTTATATTATGGTCACAAAGTTTGTGAGTTAATCCGGTTTAACTAGGGTTTTTTTTTTAATTTTACCCTTCAACATTGAATTATTTCATAATTTAGATAGATTTAAAGCATGTTCTTTTTTTTTTGTCAGTTTATTTATTGTTCATGTATTTTTTTAATCATATTATTTAAATTACTAATTGAACCAATAACTTAATTCTCGTAGTTTTTTTCTTATCATTTTTCTTTTTACATTGAGAAAAATTTTGCCCACCTTGGTGGAGCACAAGGCACAAATCTAGTTACAACAAAAAACTAAAAGGCATCAGCCTTTTACTGTAGCAAAAAATACCGTGCACTCTCTCACAATTCACTATGGATTGGAACAATGTATTTTTTTTTGATAATTTTCACTTTGATCATCGAACTTTTATTTTACGTGATTTGGCCATTTTGAATCCAAATTAGCCCTTAATTACATATTTTTTTAGGATGGAGGATTGAATTGAAAGCTAAGGGATTGAAGTAAAACTTTCGGGTAACATGGGGGGTGGGTTGAAAGTTTTATTGAAACATTCATTTTAATCTCTTATATTTTTTAGATATCAGGTGACCAATCCCTTGAATTTCAAGACAATATATTTTGATGTCTTCATTTTTTTTTCCAGTCTTTTTCTTTGGGGAGGAGAGAGAGAAGGAGTTGCCGGATTCCGACATAGAGAGAGAAAATGATCGTTGGTAAAGATTCCGGTTACTAAAATGAATGATTTTTGTGTTAAGAGATTTCATATGATGAGAGGGGTTACATTTAGGTATTTTTTTAACCTTGAAAGCACCTAAAACAATAGATTTGAGCTCGGGAAGAATTTTTGTTTTGGGTGGATTTCGGGTTATGGGGTTGTGTTTTTGGTGGTCATGGATTGATTTAATAAGGTCTCTAGGGTGTCTTGGGTCAAAATTGGGTTGAAAATGAGATTTTGGATGAAAAAACAAAGGATTCCATTTTTTCGGCCACCACAGTGGCCAGATTCTGGGTTTTCTAGGCAACTCATCGTCGATTAACGCAGATGACGTGTCATTTTTTTAACGCTTGGGCCTGGCATTGCAGGCCCGCATGCGGGTCATTGCTTTATTGGGCCAAGTGCTGGGCCTGAATTACTAGGCTCGACAATGCCTGACTTGGTTCTTTTTTATTTTAATTTTTAGTTTCTTAAAAAATCATGCTTTATTTATGTATATTTTTTAAATAAATTTTTGGTTTATGTGTTAATTAGATTATGATTATTTTTAAATGATATTAAGTGCGTTTAATTTTTCAAGAGGTATGTATAATTCATTTATGGTTTTTTTTTAAAAAAATTTATATAGATTATTTTTTAATATAGATTTTTATAAGATTTTTCATATATGCAGCCTTAAATTTTTTTTTTAAATTATTGTTCAATAAATTTTATATGTTATGAGCAACCTTGCATTGCTTTGTTTTTTTATATAATTATTGTTTAATAAATTTTATGTGTGTGTTGATTTCTATTATAAATTTTATGTGTTTTTATATTATAAATTTATTTTGATAAATAAATTTATTAAATATAACCAGGTAAATTACCCATGTAGCGATGTTAGATACCTTGATCTTCATTTTTTGCTTAATGCATTATTTATGTATAATTTTTCAAATAAAATTTTGGTTTATTTTTTAATTAGATTGTGATTGTGATATTTTTAAATGATATTAGGTGTTTTTAATTTTTAAAGAAGTAAGTATGATTCATCTGTGATTTTTTCTTAATTTTATATAGATTAATGTTTTTTTGAATATTGATTTTTTTATAAGATTTTTCACATGTGTAGCCTTGCATTGTTTGTTTTTTATAATTATTTTTCAATAAATTTTATGTGTTATGTGCGCCTTGCATTGTTTTTTTATATATAATTATTGTTCAATAAATTTTATGTGTTTTTCTATTAAAAATTTATTTTGTAGAGAAAGTCATTAAATATTACCAGGTAAATTACCTGTTTTGCGATGTTAGATATTTTAATCTTTATATTTTGCTTGGTTTTCTTAATTTTATTTTTGTTTATTGTTGATAAATTGTTTTTTATTACTTTACACAATGGTTATTAAGTTGTTTAATTAGATGTGTGCATAAGTTTTTCTATTTATATTTAGGAGTTGTTTTGCCATATATATGCAGAATCTGATAGAGAGAACTATTTGACCAATATTTGCTCAAAAAAATTTAAAGGCTTTAGGTGTTTTTAGGTTGTTTTTTCTTGGAAGAAAAATTTACCATACTCATTTTATACATTGGCTCTAGACTAAGATGAATATATAAAATGTTTTTGCAGACACTTAACTAAGTTATTTAGGTTCTTGTAATAACAAGAAGTTAACAAATATTTATTACTCTTTAGTTGCTAATAATTGTTGAGACTTCACTTCTCATTCAAAAGTTAGGTTTTCATATTCTTTTTGTTCATTATGCTATTTTTTATTTTGAATTGCTCAAACAATATTTATGTTAGATTAATGTCTCTTTATATTTTATAATTTAATTCTTATATTTATCTGTTACATGTTTAGAAATTATATATCTTTAAATGTTATTTGCTCCTATTGCATGTTTAGAAATAATTTTTTTTAATTGTATCATAATTAAAAGTATCTTCCACTTATCTAGTAACTACCTAAAGCTCAACCACAAATCAGCCAAGCCAATCTTCCAAAACTAAGCTCAGGAGTCAGTTCATTGAGCGCCAGCTGCAGCACCAACACACCTCACCATTAAAGATTGTCGCATAGCTCCTCTAACTTGAGCTCTCTTCTCTACACGATTTGTCCAGATACATACCAACAACAACACCTCAAAACATTAGCAAGAATCACAGAAAGACCAGACTTGCAATCACATCAGAACTTCCTAACAAAGCGTTACCATGGCTGGAGTTTCAGCTATCCCTGCAGAGATTTTGCTATCAAAGCGTGTTCAGGAAATGGTCCTCAACGGTGAAGAACCACAAAAGCCATACATCAGTAGAGATGATTGCACTAATGAAGCAATTCCCAGTCCCCCATCTGATCTGATTCCGATCATAGACCTTAGCCTCCTCTCTTCTTCAGAGCCATGCTCTGCACAAGAGCTGCAGCGGCTTAGATCAGCTCTTTGTTCATGGGGCTGCTTTCAGGTATGAACTTTATTTACCCTTCACGGAGACTGAGACTTGAAATGATAGCCCAGAATACCGAAGATACCACCCATTAGAAGTCTAAAGCCAGTGTCAAGCATGATCTTAGCAAAAAGGTCAAGAGATGTGTAGGCAAGTTGCATTAGAAGCATGACTATTCAACAACAGTTCCAGAATCATAATTTATATGCCCTAACTATATACCCAGAACCTGACAAAAAAGGCAAAAGCAACCTCTTTTGCAATTGTTGAGTCGACTTCGTTTTTGTGCTCCCAGCTACGTTGTTAAAACTACTTGTGGATTTCAGGCAACAGGTCACGGTATTCCAAAATCATTTCTTGATAAGATTCGCCAAGTCGCAAGGGATTTCTTCGAGCAGCCAATGGAGGAGAAGAAAAGGCATGCTAAAGGAGTGGAAGAGTTTGAAGGATATGGAGCTGATCCTGTCCCAGCAGAAGGACAGTCGCTTGACTGGTCTGATCGCTTGTTTCTTGACGTATACCCAGAAGATCGAAGGAAGCATAAGTTTTGGCCAGAGAATCCAAAATCATTCAGGTCTTCAGCATGCTCTTTGAATACATCGACTGCTAGAACATGTCAAAGATAGCCTTGGGAAATTCAGATATATTATCAGAACACCTATATCCTCAACAAACTCCAGCAAGATATGTGTGTGTGTTCTCAATTCTAAACTGTGATTTAATTAATGCACAAAACAGTCCACATGACAGAACATTTAAAAAGTAAGATGTCCTAAGCATATGTTTTATATCATCTTCTTCATCATAAATAGCAACAAAGATTCGGAAAGAATCTCATAGTTTTCTTGGGAAGAACTGGTAAAGATTTTGATTATAGGAAACTAACAAACAAGCAGCACTAGAGGATTCACAATGACTTGTTCTAAAGAATTTCAAAGATTTTGCGTTCAGATCAGAATTTTTGTGACTTCTAATATGCACACAACATATTCATAATTATGCAGAGAGGTTTTAGAAGAATACACTTCTAGGATGCAAATATTAACAGAGCTTGTTTCAAAAGCTATAGCAAAGTCATTGGACTTGGAAGCAGATTGCTTCCTGAATCAGTTTGGCAAACGAGCAGCGCTACAAGCAAGGTTCAACTACTACTCACGGTGTCAGAGGCCTGATCTTGTTCTAGGTTTGAAAGCCCATGCAGATGGATCAGGGTACACCATTATCTTGCAAGACAATGTAGAAGGTCTTCAGGTCTTCCAAGATGAGCGATGGCTCACAGTTCCTGCAATTTCTGATGCTCTCCTAGTACTCATGGGTGATCAAATGGAGGTATGGTTGATGCTAATCTATCATGTTATCTTAACAGGATAGGGACACATTGAAACTACAAGCAAGCCCCCAGGAGAATTTATGTTTGGAAAATGCTATCGCCGGAGCTTGCCAAATGCTCTGTGCCTAAAAATGCTCTGTGACATAATTCACTTGGCTAGATAAATGTTAAGGCAAAAATGTATTACATAACAGGTGTTTCAAACAGTTTAAACTCTAACAAGCAATTTTAGTAATACAAAACATCTCTTGACTGATTACCTAAGTTAATGCAGATAATGACCAATGGAATGTTCAAGAGCCCAGTTCACAGGGTTTTGACCAACTCAGAGAAGGAGAGGATTTCTGTGGCTGTCTTCTACACACCAGAACCAAATAAAGAGATTGGTCCAGAAGAAGGTTTGATCAACGAGGAAAGAAAAAAAATATACAAGAAAGTGAAAGACTATGCTGATGTGCACTGGGAATACTACCAGCAAGGAAGGAGGGCGATTCATGTGGCAAGAGTTTAGAGCTGTGCCATCAGCATGATGCCCTGTGGTTTTTATTATATCATCTTCATACACCATGTCTGATAATGTCGTGTATATTATTGGTAATTTATGTACATTATCGATCTGGAGAAGTTTCCTAAAACTACTCCCTCGTTATTTCCCATCATTTGGCTCCATGTTAATATGATTGAAGGTATTGCTGCTAAAATCCATTTAGGCACGGTTTGGCATTATTGTTCAAAATCAATTTAGTACTCATTATAAAAAGCTTTTTAAAAAACATTTTCAACCAAGGTATCAAACACACTTGCATACGACCACATGATGTATACAAGTTTATCTCATAAGTTCTTAACCAATCTAATAACCAGGTGTTATTGTTGGGTTCCTAAATATCTTACATAGTAAAAACTATAAAACAAAAATTATTCGGGAGTCTTTAAAATTCTGTTAGATAGATTTATAATTATTTAGTGATTTATTATCTAAAAATTTAATCTTTTTTTTACTTTAAATAATTCTTTAAAGGTTGGGTTTTACAACCACACGCCTTCCAATTATCCACACGAACTACCTAAAAGAAATCTCTATTTAAGAGAGAGGGATTGTTATGTCTAGAGTGCTAGCTCTAATATTGTGTTTGCTTAGTTTTTCTATCTAATGGACAACCACTCCTTCCATTTTAAAGTAAGAGGCACAACTTACTATTTATAGGGAAACATTAAAAATCATATAAATTGGCAAAATATTAATTTGCCCCCTGAATAATATTTGTGTATTAATTGAGGAGAATTTTAGAAATTAACTCAATCAAGTCCTTGATTTTTCTAAGTCTAGAAATATAATCTATGTATTAATTATATTCTAGTCCTTAAGTTATAAGATATATTTTTAATCAAATCAAACTTATATTAAATCATCTTAGTTTAATTTTTGATTAATGATTCTTAATGTGTGTGACCTATTAGGTTCTTAATATGTTGGCTCAAATATACATTTCAATTCTAATTAAATAAATTAATTTATTATCAATTCAACAATTAATTAATTTATATTTGAAGATCAGGTACATCGTCTAGTAACGTGTCATGTTCCCCCAAGTACTAGAAAAGTCATTAGTGATTTAACTTAACTTTTCAGTGGCTGGTTTCTCAGTGTACTTAATATTATTTTTTCAATAATGTTTCGATTTAACATTAAAGCATGGACTATGTCTATCATGTTAAATCATGTTCTCTATATATTAGTCATTGATTATTTGAATAAGATTTGAAACCCTTTTCAAATCTCATTCCATCTCGACTAAGGATTTCTCAGTCAATATTATTTGAGAATTGATGAAACATTTTTCCTAATTCAACTAAGGTGATGATTCGTCTCCTGATCACTCAAGTACCTTCATATAGTTCATGTTATACCCAATATCTACCATTTCGTTACCTCGATTAAGATAACATGTAACAAGATCAAAACATAACATTCTTTATATTTGATGACTTAATGATCTTCAGGTCAGTTTAGTGTAAGAAAAATCATTTTTTTAGTTAATTTGGGTGTTAATTAGAAGAAATTGAAGTTTGGTGATTGAAATTAGACTTTGAAAGGTTTAATAGGTTAAATCATAGGCTTAATTATGAAAAAAAAATAAAGTTTAGAGGTCATTTAAGGACTTAATTGCATATTCCCAAGATCAAGGACTAACCTATAAGTGGCGTGTAATTTTAGGGGTAGAAATTGGTCTAATCAGGAGTCAAATTGAAAGGGAATTGAAATTTTGGTGGTCAATTAAGGATAAAATTGAACAAATTAAAAACCAATGACTCGTCTATAAAAGGTGTTGAACTTTAGGGTTGATATTTGAATTTGACAAGGGTGCAATTGTATGCAATTAAAAGGAATTGGAAGCGTAGGGACCAAATTGAAATTGGGCAAATCCTAAATTAAAAAAAAACCCTAATTCTTAGGGTTTACCCAGACATGTTGTTGTTCACCCATTGTTCATGTCCTTCCTTGGAAATTTTGGATGATCGTGTAAGCATGTCCAACGTAGCATGCCTATAAAATTAGACGTTTACACCCCCAATTCTTTCACAGAAGTCTCCAACATCTTATCCCTGATCTACTTCCTTGTGCTTTTAGATTTTGGGATGATTGAGTTAGCACATTTGAATGAATAAATATGAAGTTACAAACCTCCAAATTAAGCAAGGTTAGATCCAAATGAAAGATGTGCACCTCCTCTACCAACTTCAGGTGGTTTCTGATGATGTTTATATTAGAGTTGCTCTGAAAAAACCTTGAAAATGGTCAACCAAATCAACCTTGATTGTGACACCTCTTTTTTTTTAAACCTATTTTTTTGTGTGTTTATACTTAAAGCTTCTTGAAGGGTTCTTATCAATGACTTTAAAAGTTTCTTCTCAAAATCAAAAGGCCATAAATAACTATTTGCCCTTTAAATCTAGCAAAACCATCAAGTGCCCCTAAAACCAAAACCACCATTGCAAAACCAACCTAGTACAAAAGCTTTCAAATGTTAGCTTTTATCCATAACCCTCTCACTTTGATTGAAGGGGTAGGCTTTGATCAATGTTTGAGGGAATTCACTGACAAAACCTAGAAAAACCCTAAAAATACCTTTGAAAATCAGAGGAGAAAGAAAGCAGAAAAACATAAGAAAATACTATGTTAATGAACCTAACATATAAAGGTCTAAAAAGCTTTGGAAAGAAAGAGAGTGAAAGGGAAAGAAGGAAAGAAAAGAGTAGGAAAATAGTAGCCTATAGTCATCAAACTTGGAGAAGGTATAACCATGTAAAAACTCAAGGGTGGAATCCATATGGCTTGCCTATTCATGCTTTCTTAATGTTTAAACCTTTTTCGTTGTTTTTTTTAACTTGTTTTAGTGTTATGATAATTTCTAGTTTTGTTTTGATTGATATGTAAAACTATTATTTTTATTGTTTAAATCTTTTTTGAAGTTGTTGTTGATGTTACTAAGTGTCAAGCCAATATGTTTGTGACTGATATTAATAAAACAAGATAGTTTTGGATTCTTTCAAAGGGTGATAGTGGATGTTTAATATATTTTCTATTTTGTTAGTGTAAGTTTTTGGTTTCTGAGCATGGTTTGGGTTTCAAGTGTTTGAAGAGTTAGTTTTGAATTGAAATTTGATGCTTTTGTTGGCTTCATTGGGGCTATAATTTTGGAGTTGAAATTTAATGCATGTTTATGATGATTTGATGTTTTTTATTCATTCTTTGGATTCAACTATGATTGTTATTGGTAATTTAGGTTGTGATGAACAAAAACGGTATGTTTAAAGGCCTAGAATGCCAAATCTGGGTTTTGATATTAGTTCTTTAATTTTTGAAAAAGTTTCAGATTCTGGTTTCATATTCTTCGCATGAACTTTGCATTAGCCTCTTGTTTTTAAATTTTTTAGGTTAATTGTTGCCATAGATATATTAGCTCATCATCTTTACTAATTAATGTAGGGTTAAAATGCATCAGTAACACATATTCATACATTTAGATTCTAAGATTCTTTTGACTGCCCAAACACATTTTGATCAAATTATGGCTTTTGATTGTCAATAAAAAAATATGAATGCTTGATTCTTGATTTATGTATGATCATGAACAAAATTGTGCCTTTGATTATATGAAAAATTATGTTGTTTGTGATTTGTGTTTGTTGGGTTTTGGTTTGAATGTTCATCATGTTTTTAGTGTTTGATCTGGTTTTGTTAGATATTTTTATGTTTTTTTTTTAGTTTTTATCTATTTTTGGTTTAATTGTATATTTCGCTTTAATTTCAGGTCAAACCATAGTTTTTGGTTTGATTCAGGATTGAACCAGTGTTTTCAAGCCAACCTAATTAGTTTTTTTGGGTCACGTAAACCCTGAGTTGAAATTTATTTGAAGAACAAAACTCTTTAAAACTTATAAACTAGACTAGAATAAATAAATTTTGTTTATAAGAGTCTATTTACTCTTTTAAAAGGTTGGAAATGAGAAACTAACATGTATTCTAGAAAAGTTAGAATGATGAGAGAGATACTAATCAATTATATGATGAAGGACTAAAATGTATAAAAGAAAAGTGGAGATACTTGGAATTTTTATGACATTAACTAAACATGACCTACCATCACTTATGAGGGAGTATAAATACCTTGAGAGAAAACTTATATCTTTTCTTCTCCCTCTCATTCAATCAGCACAACAAAAGAAAGAGAAAGAATTGGGCTCTCTCTCTTATACACATTTCAGACCCAAAAACCTCTTGCATGTTACATACACTAAACACTTAAATAAGTGAAGAGTGATTGGATAGTATAGAACCATAAAATTATGGTGTTGAAGGGCATAAAGGCCGGCTGAAACAGAGGTAAAAAAGGGAAGAAAGAAAAAAAATCAGCATCAAGAAAACACTCTCAATCCTTCGGTAAATTCGTAAGGTAAGGATAAACATTTGCTCTTCTATTGTTATTTTGATTCAATTTGGTAAATTTGTAAGGTAAGGATAAATATTTGCTCTTCTATTATTATTTTGATTAAATTTGAATCCAAAAGGAGAAAACCCCAAAATAAATAATCTAGGGTTCCTAAAAATCTTATAATTTTAATTGATGAAATGAGAAGGTTGAGATGAGAAATGAACATTTTCATACTTAAAAAAAAAATAGAGGGGAATCTTTCAATCTTATTTTGTGTTATTTATGAATGTCTTGTACTTCATAATGTGAATTGATGGATGGTATAGTATGTAGAATTATTTTGAGAATTTTTTCCAATTTCTTTGTTTTGCATTTAAAATAATTATGTTGATCCTTGAGATTGTGTGAAGCATGGTGCCATAAAGATAATGGTTAAATTCTGGCCTGTAATAGACTTTATAAGAAGGAAAGTCCTAATGTGAGATATTAAATTGGTGTTTGGATATATGAACATAAAACTGGACAATTTTTTAAGATCAGAATTCTATGAAATTGTTATAACTTTTCATATGAAAGTTGTAGAGGGATAAGTTAACTAATATTTGGCACTAGTCTTGCCTCAATTGGAGTTATAAAACTCTAAATATGGGCAAAATACCATTAAGAGGTCAAGTTGTTTGTACCAGGACAATTTGGTTATCAGAATTAAAACTATTATTAGACATGCCAAATGATAGAAATTATTGTAACTTCTCATTTAAAAGTTGTAGAGGGATGAGGTAACTAACATGTGGCACTAGTCAAACTGCTCTGAACATGACAGTTTCATTGGTCAGGACTCCCACTAATATTAGACGTTGAATATGACGAAAATTGCGCACATTTTCATGTAAAAGTTATTGATAATGAAGTAGCTAACATTTGGAACTGATCTTGTCTCAATTGGAGTTATAGAACTCCAAACATTGGTAAAACACCATCGAAAGGTCAAATTGTTCGTAACATGGCAGTTTGGTTGGTCAGAACTCCCATTAATATTATACATTAAAGATGAAGGAATTTGCCACATATTTTCATATAAAGGTTGTAGATAAATGCATTGGCTAACTTTCGGCGCTAGTCTTACCCCAATTGGAGTTATAAAACTCCATATATGGGGAAAATATCGAGAGGAGCTAAGTGTGAAACTTATTGTACATATTTATTGTCTAACTTCTAGTTCAGGTTTGGATTTAGTATTGACAGATTATGTGCATGATACTTCATTAAATTTTTAAAATACATGTTTCCTTTCTATTGACATAATGTTTTCTTCATTTGGAGTTATGAGACTCCGGTTCTGAGTCATAGGATATAGAATTTTATTGACGCAAAACTGAGTTATAAGACATTGATTTTCATTAACAGAAACTGAGTTGTGTGGACACCTGCATGTCAATGTAACCAACCTTGAAATTATACTTGATATGTATTTGTATGTTATGATGAGAAAATTAACATGCATGGCAAGTGCCATATGTATAATGAATGAATATAGAGTTGCTATAACATTTGGTTTGAAGGAAACATGACCAAAGATTTCCTTGTGATTCAAGAAGAGCGACCAGGATTGAATCCTCTGCTAGATGAGGTCACGAGACAAGTGGAGCAGGTGCGTAGTTTTCCTTCTTGTTACACTTACACAATTTAATTCTTAAGAGGAATGCAATTATAAATATATATCATGATTATTATAAGTCAGGACTAGTATATTTATGAGATTAGCTTTGACTAATAACATCCGTGATAGGATGGCCAGAGAAATGAATTATGAGTTTAACCTTGGTTAATGGCATTCATGATAGGATTTGTTGGGAAAGTAAATATGAGATTAGCTTCGGTTGATGGTAACCATGGAGGATTTGCTGGAAAATAAATTATAAGATTAGTCTCAGCTAATGACATCCATGTTGGGATTGCCAAGAATGATTAATAAGATTAGTTTCAGCTAATGGCAATTTCATTAGGATTACCAAGAAGTGATCAATAAGAGTAGTTATGGCTAACGGTGTCCATGTCGGGATGCTTGGGAACGATCAATAAGAATCAATCTGCAAAGGGTATCCATGTTTGGATGACCTAGGAAGATTTGATATGTATAATTGCCCAAAATTATCTAGGTTGGACTATGCAATGTTAAATACTTAGTGAACCCAATTAAACAAAGTTACTAGGTTCATATAAGAAAATAAGAGTATTGAATTAAGAATACGTAAATGATGTCTAATTGAGTTTTAAATGATTCTCAAGAAATTAATAGGTTGATTGTTAGAAATCCTAGGAAACTAATTGAAAACTTATGCTTTATTTGTATTCATTATATGATCATTTTTATTTCTGTTGTCAATATAATTATATGCTTATTAAGTCGTGTTTGTAACAGGTCATCTAATACCCAGAAAGCTCATTAGTTTTTAGGACTTTGCTTTGCTAAGCTTATGTAAAAAATTAGCTCAAGCATAATAGTATTAGTTAGATTATGCAGTATGCTTATGTGTAAACTTTGATGCATATAAAAATCTAAGCTCAACATGTAATATGTTAGTTATGTAAACCCTGATATAATATATGAACTAAAACTCTTTAGTTATCCTATAATTAATCCTTTTGAAACTTTTTAGAATACTTATGTTATATTTTAAATTCTCTCATTACATGTTACTATCTCTTTTCCTTTTAGACTTTATAATATGATATGTGAGCTATGTTTATATTGATCTTGTTTGTAGGGTGTGTGTGTGTGTGTGTGTGTGTGTGTGTGTGTATGATGAATTGTTTGAGCTATCAAGTATAGATGATGAAATTAAAGTTTGGAACTATGGGGCCTTGTTATGAAGGATTGAATGAGTAAATTGGAAGTAGTTAATAACTTGGGAAGTTTTATATACAAAAAAAACTCTACTGAAATTTCATTAGAATTCCTTACAAATAAAAACAAAATTTACCCTCAAATTAAGAGTACATGTTGAGATCTTTTAGCATTGATAGAAACAAATAGATGGGATTGTTACAAGTCAAGTACTAAAGCTTTGTTTGGTTGGTTACTTTTTTTGTAAGGATTTTTTGGCCTAAAGGGTTTTTTTTTTTTTACAAACACATCTTTAGACCTATTTTAACAGTTTTATTTTGAATAAAAATAGTTCTTTTTCCAAACAGAGCCTAAATAAATTTCAAAAATTCTAAAACATTTCAAGGACCAATTTAAAATTATTTGTTTCGCATCTTTTTTCAATAATTTTATTTAGGTTGCATTTGTTTTCTGCTGGCTTTTGTGTTTGCAGTGAAACAAACGCAGAAAGGTGTTTGGTAACAAATCAAACTTTGTTTTATACTTCAGGGTCCATTAAAAAATTCAGTTTAAAACATAGTTTTGTGCAGCAGTTTTTACATGCCTTTTTAACTAAGTTTCATAAAACTCCGTTTGTTTTTGCATTTGAAAAGTGCTTTTGAAAAAATTAATTTTTTATATTTTTTTCTTTGCTTCAAATGATTTTTTTTCTGTTTTCAGATCATTTTGATGCACTGATATCAAAAATAATTTTTTCTAAAAAATAAAAAAATATTATTTTAATGCATTTCCAAGTAAAAAGCACTTTAAAAAGTAACCGTAATCACACTCCCAAACACAACTGACCAAACATTTTATACATGTTTTTTGGTACACATAAACTTCAATCGTAATTTTTACCAAACATATATTTAAATCCAACTAACCATAGCTAACCAAATTTTTTTCAAACTATAACCATAAAAGCTGCCTAAAAAACAAACACACTCTTAATCCATGGACAAACCATCGGTTAGCAACCTATTAATACCTTTAAGCCACATTCAGACCATACAATGCAACTTATCTCAGGTAAATTACGTTAGGGGTACTAATATATTTTCTTGCCACAACCAGTTTTTTACCCTAAAATTTCCTATACCAGTCCACCTAGGTCTCTTAGTGACCCTGAAGCATTTTAACCAATATGAGTATGCACTCCTTCAAAGGCAACAATGCAAAATCAAACAAAAAAAAACTTATAACACACCTTTTTGGCAAGATTTCCAGTTTTTGTTGGAATTAAAAAGGAATTTTTGAAAATTATAAGAAATAAAAAAGGAAAAGATGTAAAAGGGTCACTCAGGCAATGATGTCTAGATTAAGGTTCCTGTCACAAATATCAGATTTCAATGTAAAATTGTTCTTCGTTTGATTGATTTCTGAAGGAAGAATTCAGTCCTCTAAATATATGTAATAATCCCTAATTTTCTATCTCTAATCCCTGATTTGTAGTCTATAATAAATACAAGATATTCTGTTGCAATTTGGTTGCCATATATTATTGATATTCTTGCCATAATATACACTGACATCCCCCCTCAAATTGATGCTGGCCGATCAAGAAGCATCAATTTGTCAATCATGAGTTGATGTCGAGGCCGAGATAAGGCCTTTATAAAGACATCAGTTGTTTGATGCTCGGTGGAAATATGAGGTAGTGTAAGAATATTATGATCAAGAGCTTCACGAATGCAGTGACAATCAACTTCAATATGTTTGGTGCGTTCATGAAACACAGGATTAGTAGCAATCTGAATAGCACTTGTGTTATCAGCATGAAGAGGTGTAGAAGTGTGCTGAGGAAAACCAAGTTCACGTAGCAAACCCTGGAGCCACACAATTTCAGAACATGCAGAGGACATAGCTCGATACTCAGATTCTGTGGAAGATTTCGAGATTCAATCTTGCTTTTTGCTTTTCCATGAAATTAGAGCATTTCCAAGAAACATACAACACCCAGTAACAGATCGACGTGTATCCATGCACCCTACCCAATCTGCATCACTATAACCTGTTAATTGTAATGAATTGTTAGCAGGAAAAAATAATCCTCGCCCAGATGTGCCTTTAAGATAGCGAAGAATTCTTCGGACAGCAGCTAAATGAGGTTGACGAGGAGCCTGTAAAAACTGACTGACTTGTTGTACTGCAAAAGAAATATCTGGCCGAGTAATGGTTAGAAAATTCAAACTGCCCACCAATTGCTTGTTTATGGAGGGATCAGGTAACAGGTCACCATCATTCTGACAAAGTTTTAAGTTAATCTCAAGAGGTGTAAGAACACTATTCCTTGATTCAAGATCGCCCAAGAGAAGAATCTCTTGGGTGTATTTGTGCTGATGTAGAAAAATTCCATTGGACATAGAGTGCACCTGTAGACCAAGGAAATAGTGAAGGTGTCCCAGATCCTTCATATGAAATTCACTGTTAAGAGAACGTTGTAAATCCTCAATGAGTGGAATGTCAGATCCTGTAATGATAATATCATCCACATATACCAGAAGAGCAACAATACCAGTAGTAGTTTGCTGAAGGAACATATAGGAATCATATTGGCTCTGAATAAATTTAAGTTTCAAAGAGTAGTGTAAAATTTTTCAAACCATGCTCGTGGTGCCTGTTTTAGACCATACAGGGACCATTTCAACCAGCAGACTTTATCAGATGGGTGAGTAAACATACCAGAAGGAGGAGTCATATAAATATTCTCTTTCAGGTCTTCATGTAAAAATGCATTGTTTACATCCATTTGATGAAGTGGCCATCTCTTGGAAGCAACAATTGCCATAATGGTTCGTATGGTAGTCATTTTAGCCACAAGTGCAAATGTCTCCTCATAATTAATACCATATGCCTGACAATTTCCAAGAGCCATCAACCGTGCTTTATATCGTTCCACAGATCCATCAGGTTGGAATTTAATAGTGTATACCCATTTGCAGCCAATAGGTTTAATTCCGGTAGGACAAGAAACAATATCTCATGTGTGATTCTCCTAAAGAGCCTGAAGTTCCTCTTTCATGGCCTGTTGCCAACAGTCTTGGGTAGAAGCCTGGGTATAAGTCTTAGGCATAAAAGTACTATCAATAGTAGTTGCTGAGTATCCATACCTGTTTGGGGCATGTGAAACTCGAGTTGATCGTCTTAGTTGAGGAGAATGATCAGATGTCGGTTCCGTGTCCGGAAGGGGCAAAGTGGATGGTGGATGACGTCTTTGATATACAATTCCTGGCTTAAAACGTTCAAAGATATAAGATGGACTCTCATCATCAAATGTGGGAAGCTGGATAGGAGTGAATTCTGTAGATGGACAAAAAGGGAAAAAAATCTGATTTTCAAAGAAAATCACATTTCGAGAGATACGAATTTTATGAGCATTTGCATCATAACACATAAACCCTTTATAAGAATTACTGTATCCTAGAAAAGCACAACGAGCAACTTGGGCTGAAAGTTTATTACGTTTAGTAAATGATAAGTGAACAAAACAAACACACCCAAAAACATGGAGAGAATCATACTCAAGAATAACATCAAATAAAATAGAGTATGGAGATGCAAAGTTTAGAACTTGAGAAGGTAAACGATTAATTAGATGAACGGCTGTTGACAGAGCTTCTACCCAAAATCAAGTAGGTACCGAAGAATCAATCAATAAGGTGCGAACGACATCTAAAAGATGACGATTCTTACACTTAGCAACTCCATTTTGTTGAGGAGTGTAAGGACAAGATCTTTGAGAGAGAATCCCTTTGTTTTTGAGATATTCCTGAAATTCTTTGGACATATATTCCCCCCCGGAATCAGAACGAAGTATTTTAGTATGAGTAGAAAATTGATTTTCAACAAATACAACGAAAGCCTGAAATATTGAGAATACATCAGCCTTAAATCAGAGAAAATATATCCAAGTGAAATGACTGAAATCATCAATAAACGTGACAAAATATTTATACTGAGCATGAGAAATAACAGGGCTTATACCCCATACATTAGTATGAATAATTTCAAAACATTTAGAAGCACGACTACCATGTGAAGGAAATGACAATGCTTTGCTTTTACCCAATTTGCAAGAACTAAATCCAAAAATTCTATTGAAAAAGAATTTTTATTCCCTAAATATCCATGTTTCATAAGATGAGTCAATACATTAGAATTGGGATGCCCCAATTTCTTATGCCAAAAATGAGGATTATTAATGATAGTAGAATAAGCACAAGAATTAATAGTAGGAATAAAAAATTGTATTGGAAATAAACATCCCACTTTAGGCCCCTTCACGATCACCTTCCCCGACACTTGATCCTACACACAACAACCATGACGATCAAAGTGAATTTCACAGTTATTTTCTACCATTTGACCAACAGAGAGTAAACTTGTGGATAATTTTGGTGACATAAAAATATTGTTGAAATAAGACCCCAAATTACCAATCGACAAAATCGGCAGATTATCACCATTTGCTACCTGTATATGCTGATTACCCATGTATTTTCCCATATTATACAACCCATTTTCACTGCTGGTCATGTGATTCGATGCTGCCGAATCCATTAACCATTGTTTATTATGTGCCGAATCCAAGGGAAAGTTAAGTTTATTTTTCTTACCAGAAATGCCGAGTGCAGAGAAGGCAGATATTATCATCTGCTGCACCATCTCGGGAGTGAGAGTGCTCGACAAAGAGCTCACTGACGATGAAGATTCTGGTGCCAACGGTGAGGACACAGCTGCAACAGCCATAGAAGTAGCCCCCAATTTCGACTGCGCAGTAAACCCTTGTCGATTCTGTGGTCGCAGACGACATTCCTTGATTACATGCCCCTCTTTCTTACAATAATTGCAGAATTTCTTGCTGTAATTTCTGGCAATACGCCCTAATTCTTTGCAATTAAAACACTGCACACTCAAACGCCTTTGTCGTCCCCTTCCTTGAGCCATGTAAGCCACATTCATCTCTGTGACAGTGTCCTGAGTCAACTCGTGTTGAGTGACGAGTCGTTGTTCTTCCCGTAACAGTTCCCCCAAACATTCATCCAAAGTGGGTACTGGACTTCGGTTGATCAAGCTAACTCTCACGGCCTCAAATTCTGGCCGGAGCTTCATCAAGAACTGGTCCCTCTGGCTCTCGGTATGAACAAGGTATATTGCTTCTAAACTCTCCTTCAGTATTTTAGAGTAAATTATGCCAGTATATTCACTCCATAGGTTTAGAAATCCAGCATAGAATTGTTCAATTGAGAGATTACCTTGTTTGTAATTGGCAATACCCATTTCGACTTGAAATTTATGAGCCGAATTGTTCTGGGAATAGATGCGTCTGAAGTAGTCCCAAATCTCCTTCCCTGTGCCAAACGATCGAAGATTGTTGATCATATGGGGTTCAACAGACCCTAGTATCCAAGAAACAATTTTCGCATCCTTGGTAGTCCATATACTCAGCTCATGTGGATCGGTTGGTGCTGGTGAAGATCCATCGAGATGCCCCTATAATTCCTTCCTTTTAACAAACAGACAAAACTGAAACTCCTAACTGGCATAGTTTTTGCCATGGAATCGAGTAAGAAAAGCCTCTCCAGACATCCTAGGAAACCCCCAAAAAATCACCAAATACTGACGAATTCAGTCTGTAAACTGAAGAAAAGAACAAAGGTCTAGATCAGAATAATTGGCTCTGATAACATGTCACAAATATCAGATTTCAATGTAAAATTGTTCTCCGTTTGATTGATTTCTGAAGGAAGAATTCAGTCCTCTAAATACATGTAATAATCCCTAATTTTCTATCTCTAATCCCTGATTTGTAGTCTATAATAAATACAATAAATACAAGATATTCTGTTGCAATTTGGTTACCATATATTGTTGATATTCTTGCCATAATATACACTGACAGTTCCAAAAAGGTTCATTGGTGGTATCGATAGATGTAGGGTCGATGCTATTTGATAGTGAATGAATTTCATTATTAGCATCATTAGTAAATGAAGATGAGCAAGGAATTATTATTGTAATGAAAAATACTAATAGTACTAGAAGCACAATGACAACAATAATAGTAGTTTTATGATCGATTCATCATTTCTTTTTCACAAAAAAAAAGGTTTATTCAAGTAACTGGCCAATGGAAATACCTTTGCTAGGTTTATCTTGTTTGAGTTGCTTAACATTGTCATCGTCATCGATATGCTAAAATGATTGTTGACGAGGTGGTGGAAGTGGAGATTAGTTTGCTTGGTTTGATGGCTTAACCATTGCGGGGTAAGAAGTAACTAAATTTGGCATAATTTATCTCTTTGATTGTCATTGCACATCATAGACCAATAGTAGTAAATCGACAACCACATCCAACACTAATAGCCACTTGAGACAAAGTGGAAAAAAAAATTATTTAGTTCAATTTCAAAAATAATATATATAATGGTACTTTGATCATTTTGTTCAATTTAAAGATTTAAATTTACCAAAACTATAGTTTCTAAAAAAAATGGAAGCATAGTAAAAAAATAACTAAATTACTAGATGAATAAAGTAATTTTCATATTCTTTTATAGTTGTTAGTAATAATAATATATAGATACCACTCCAACTTTTGTAAAGTGACTAATTTAGCCTCCTTTGACTTTTGTTTTTGGATTTTAAATTTTATGAAATTAAATATTCAAATTCTTTTCAAGAAAGTCTTATAATTGAAAAACCATATACAAATGCAATGCTATATAATGAACTATTCTCTCAATTTTTAGGATTATGTTAAATTATGTTTCATTTTTATTTATTTCCCATGTTTTTAGGAGATATTATTATTAGCCTTGCTAAATATGATATGAATTATAAAATTCTATTATCATTATAGAAAATTAATTAATTAATTATATATATATTACATGTAACATTATTTATCTACTCCACTTCATGATATCATGAATTTTGAAATTAATGGTTTTTTTGTTTTAAGATAAAAAATTTCACAAATAATTTACAAATAGTTGTAATAATATTTATTAGGATTATATGATAGAAAGAGAGACTACTTTGGTAATTTAGTAATATATGAGATGACATAAAGAAATAATAATATTCTCGAAAAGCAATGAATAGTCGAATATAGGACAAAAAAGAGACTAGATATTTTTTTTGATAGAAATAGACTGAAAATGAAAAATAACTATCGTATTTTATATTTGGTATGTTCTAGAGTAGACTAGACTAAATAATTTATTTTGTTGTGTTTTTGATAGACAATAAATAAGATATGGTTAATCTGGAGCCTAAATTGGTTCAAGTTTAAGAAAAAAACACATGAAAAATTTATCCAATCTAACTTAGTAAAAAACTTGGGTCGACCTACGACTCGTGATAAAATACTGGTAAAATTCCATTGACTTTTTGAATTTTTTTCATCGAAATAAGGTTGCTTTTTTTTTTTTAATTTAAGTCAATCCGGGTTGACTCTCGACTCGTGATTTAAGCATTGTCCCAAGTCAATTCCCTAGGTTTAAAAACTATGATAATAATCAATTTTATTCTTATGTTGACCCTCCCGATCTATGATCCGGGCCTTGACTCTGGTCGATTCCCGAGTCGGATTTTAAAGTTATGATACTAACCATTTTTATTTTTATGTTACATCGGGTTAACTTGAGTTGACTATCCCAACATGTAATCTATGTCTGTTCTGGGTTGACCATCTTAATCTGTGACCTGAGTTTTTATCTTGGATTGAGATCCTAATTGAGTTTTAAAATAATTATAATAATTATTTTTATTATTATATTAACTTGGGTCAATAATCAACCCAACTCGTGACTCAGATCTAGTCTTGGGTTGATCCCTAAGTCAAATTTATTTTTACCCTCAAAAATATTTTTTAAAAACTTTGTGGATTGTATTATCTAACAGACACTTGAAAACCAGGAAATTGCAGATTTATAAAACATAACATATTTTTTTTCCAAGTATAAGGCAAGAATCCTTCTCAGCATGGAAAAAAAGAGAGGCAGAAATAATATTAGGTGTTCATCAGGTGAGTTTCTTTCATAAACGGGATGTTCACATTTTTTTATATTTTTTTAATTCTTTTGCCATTACTAAAAACTTTTAGTGAAAAATTAACATTAAGATTTAAAAAAATAATAAAAATAAAAGTAGGATCCAACTATAAATCTCACTGATCTAATGACCTATACATATATTCTTATCTGTGTTTTTTTATTAGATATTTCATTCTAATAATTATGAATGCAAGAAATTTCATACTCTATCATTTAATAACTTTCCCTATATATCACAAATACCATCATTTAATAATAGGAATTTTGTAAAAAGTTTTAATACCTTTAGCATTTTTTAATTAGTTTAAATACTCAAACAAAAAAAAATATTAACAAATACCTAAAAAGAGTGATTCATTACTGATCAACATAAAAAACGATTTGACAAAGTTTTCTTCTAGAATAATATTGTTTTTTTAAGACATTAATAAAACATTATCAAATTTCGTGGGTAAATTGAGTTGCACATATTTTTTAAGCACTAAAAAATAACTTTTTTATCCTTTTATATATATATATATATATATATATATATAACCAAGGAGATTTTTGACCTTTTTAATTTTTATAGCCAGTAAATTAGAGAAATTACTTTTAAAAGCAAAATAATAATAATAATAATAATAACTTAACGTGCAAGTATATTCTTGTATTTTCATTTTATTTTTTCATTTATAATTTATTTGATAGAGGAGCAATTAAGTTTGATTGGTTAAGTTATTGTTTTTAAGATTATTATGTTTTTATTTGATTTAATAAAAATTATTCTCTAAATTTTTTTTAATATTTTTTTTATGATATTATATCAATCTTATGTAATGACTAAGTTTGAGTGAATCTAATTTAACTAAGGATTTTCTTTTGTTTTTTTTTTAAATATTCAAGTAAATTAGGTATTTTGAGTTATTTTATAATTCAGGTAAACTTAAAACATGTTCTTTTTTATCAATTTTTTTTATTAATATATTTTTTAAACCATATTATTTAAATTATCAATTAAACTAATAATTGGATTCTCATATTTTTATTTTTTCCTTAGCATTTTTCGTGAGAACAATTTTGCCCCCCTAGGTGGATCACAGGGCACAAATCTAGTAACTACCTCAAGCTCAACGACAAATCAGCCAAGCCAATCTTCCAAAACTAAGCTCAGGAGTCGGTTCATTGAGCTCCAGCTCCGGCACCAGCACACCTCACCATTCATTTAAAGATTGTCCCATAGCTCCTCTAACTTGAGCTCTCTTCTCTACATGATTGTTCCTGATAGATACCAACCACAACACCTCACAAACATTAGCAAGAATCACAGAAAGACCAGACTTGCAATCACATCAGAACTTCCTAACAAAAATGGCTGGAGTTTCAGCTCTCCCTGCAAAGATTTTGCTATCAAAGCGTGTTCAGGAAATGGTCCTCAACGATGAAGAACCACAAAAGCCCTACATCAGTAGAGATGATTGCACTAATGAAGCAATTCCCAGTCCCCCATCTGATCTGATTCCGATCATAGACCTCAGCCTCCTCTCTTCTTCAGAGCCATGCTCTGCACAAGAGCTGCAGCGGCTTAGATCAGCTCTTTGTTCATGGGGCTGCTTTCAGGTATGAACTTTATTTACCCTGCACGGAGACTGAGACTTGAAATGATAGCCCAGAATACTGAACATACCACCCATTAGAACTCTAAAGCCAGTCTCAAGCATGATCTTACCAAAAGATCAAGAGATGTGCAGGCAAGTTGCATTAGAAGCATGAATATTCAACAACAGATCCAGAATCATTATCTATGCCCTAACTATATACCCAGAACCTGACACAAAAAGAAGGAAAAAGCTACCTCTTTTGCTTTTTGTTGAGTTGACTTCGTTTTTGTGCTCCATGCTACGTTGTTAAAACTAACTGTGGATTTCAGGCAACAGGTCACGGTATTCCAAAATCATTTCTTGATAAGACTCGCCAAGTAGCAAGGGATTTCTTCGAGCAGCCAATGGAGGAGAAGAAAAGGCATGCTAAAGGAGTGGAAGAGTTTGAAGGATATGGAGCTGATCCTGTCCCAGCAGAAGGACAGTCGCTTGACTGGTCTGATCGCTTATTTCTTAACGTATACCCAGAAGATCGAAGGAAGCATAAGTTTTGGCCAGAGAATCCAAAATCATTCAGGTCTGCAGCATGCTCTTTGTATACATCGACTGCTAGAATATGTTCAAAGATAGCCTTGGGAAATTCAGATATATTATCAGAAAACCTGTATCCTCAACAAACTCCAGCAAGATATGTGTGTGTGTGTGTGTGTGTATTCTCAATTCTAAACTGTGATTTAATTAATGCACAAAACATTCCACATGACAGAACAGTTAAAAAGTAAGATGTCCTAAACATATGTTTCATATTATCTTCTTAATCATAAGTAGCAACAGTGATTCGGAAAGAATCTGATAGTATTCTTGGGAAGAACTGGTCAAAGATCTTGATTATAGGAAACTAAAAAGCAGAAATAGAGGATTCACAATGACTTGTTCTAAAGAATTTCAAAGATTTTGCATTCAGATCAGAATTTTTGTGACTTCTAATATGCACACAACATATTCATAATTATGCAGAGAGGTTTTAGAAGAATACACTTCTAGGATGCAAATATTCACAGAGCTTGTTTCAAAAGCTATGGCAAAGTCATTGAACTTGGAAGCAGATTGCTTCCTGAATCAGTTTGGCAAACAAGCAACACTAAAAGCAAGGTTCAACTACTACTCACGGTGTCAGAGGCCTGATCTTGTTCTAGGTTTGAGAGCCCATGCAGATGGATCAGGGTACACCATCATCTTGCAAGACGATGTAGAAGGTCTTCAGGTCTTCAAAGATGAGCGATGGTTCACAGTACCTGCAATTTCTGATGCTCTCCTAGTACTCATGGGTGATCAAA